>NC_084733.1:78215703-78275703 GCF_033978785.1 Entelurus aequoreus | reverse complement strand
CATAGCCATAGCACACATAAGCATGTGTGTAAGAGGGAAACGTCAAACATCAAAAAATACAAAGGACATTAAAGACATTAAAAGAGCAGAGCTGATGCAACCAGCCATTTCTACATACAGCTACAAAAGTAAAAACAACAAAGAAAAACATATACACTGTGGTGGCCTCTGCAGTGTTCCACGCCATTGTCTGCTGGGGTGGGGGGAGCATGGCCAGAGACAGGAGCAGACCCAACAAAGCAACCAAGAGAGCCAATTATATATATAACGTAGTAACAAACACCTTCATAACAATATGTAATATGTTCAATATTTACCCTATTTTGGTCATTTTAAGCATTGCCGGAAATTGCGTTTTCATTTTTATTCTCGCTAAAAAAAGACAGAACAGCCAGGACGGGACATCATAACCGGACGTGTCCTGGGGAAAACAGGACGTTTGATCACTTAAACCTAAAGCAAAAGGTCCAAAACGTCCTCCCCAGACCTGATCAGATCTCAGTCAGACGAACTGCACACAGGTGCGCAACATCTGAGACTGAACTTTGACCTCTGACCCCCCTCCTTGAGCATTTAAAGAGAGAATGCAATGTCAGCGGGGTCCTACTGCAGACCCTCAAGCGGCGCAGTTGTCCCTCTTAAGGCAGCTCAAAACCCAAACTATACATATATATATGTTTTCTATATGTATGTATGTATGTATGTATGTATGTATGTATGTATGTATGTATGTATGTACAGTACATAAATACATACATACATGTATGTGTGTATATATACATACATACATGTAAGTATGTATGTATGTATGTATGTGTATATATATATTTATATATATTAGGGGTGTGGGAAAAAATCGATTCCAATTCGAATCGCGATTCTCACGTTGTGCGGTTCAGAATCGATTCTCATTTTTAAAAAAACGATTTTTTTATTTTTTTTTATTATTTATAAAAAATATATATAAATATATATATATACTGTATATATATATATTTTTTTTAAATTAATCAATCCAACAAAACAATACACTGCAATACCATAACAATGCAATCAAATTCCAAAACCAAACCGACCCAGCAACACTCAGAACTGCAATAAACAGAGCAATTGAGAGGAGACACAAACACAACACAGAAAAAAACAAAAGTAGTGAAACAAAAATGAATATTATCAACAACAGTATCAATATTAGTTACAATTTCAACATAGCAGTGATTAAAAATCCCTCATTGACATTATCATTAGACATTTATAAAAAATTTAAAAAAAGAACAATAGTGTCACAGTGGCTTACACTTGCATCGCATCTCATAAGCTTGACAACACACTGTGTCCAATATTTTCACAAAGATAAAATAAGTCATATTTTTGGTTCATTTAATAGTTCAAACAAATGTACATTATTGCAATCAGTTGATAAAACATTGTCCTTTACAATTATAAAAGCTTTTTACAAAAATCTACTACTCTGCTTGCATGTCAGCAGACTGGGGTAGATCCTGCTGAAATCCTATGTATTAAATGAATAGAGAATCCTTTTGAATCTTGGCAAAAATCTTAGCCACACGATTATCAAATGTAATAGGGAAATTAATTCATACCGACCAAACTGGCTTCATAGAAGGTCGACAATCTTCAGACACTATTAAATGAACCTACAATATGACTTATTATATCATTGTGGAAAATATTGGACACAGTGTGTTGTCAAGTTTATGAGATGCGATGCAAGTGTAAGCCACTGTGACACTATTGTTCTTTTTTTTTTTTTTTTTTTTTTTTTTAAATTAATATTTGTAATGATAATATCAATGAGGGATTTTTAATCACTGCTATGTTGAAATTGTTACTAATATTGATACTGTTGTTGATAATATTAATTTTTGTCTCACTACTTTTAGATAGTTCCGTGTCATGTTTGTGTCTCCTCTCAATTGCTCTCAATTGCTCTGTTTATTGCTATTCTGAATGTTGCTGGGTCGGGTTTGGTTTTGAAATTGTATTGCATTATTATGATATTGTTGTGTATTGTTTTCATTTAAAAAAAACAACAACAAAAAAACGTTTTTGAATCGAGAATCGTGTTGAATTGAAAAAAAAAACGATTTTGAATCGAATCGTGACCCCAAGAATCGATTTTGAATCGAATCGTGGGACACCCAAAGATTCACAGCCCTAATATATATACATACATACATGTATGTGTGTATATATACATACATACATGTAAGTATGTATGTATGTATGTATGTATGTATGTATGTATATATATGTTTAGATACACACATACATACATGTATGTGTGTATATATACATACATACATGTAAGTATGTATGTATGTATGTATGTATGTATGTATGTATGTATATATATGTTTAGATACACACATACATACATGTATGTGTGTATATATACATACATACATGTAAGTATGTATGTATGTATGTATGTATGTATGTATGTATGTATATATATGTTTAGATACACACATACATACATGTATGTGTGTATATATACATACATACATGTAAGTATGTATGTATGTATGTATGTATGTATGTATGTATGTATATATATGTTTAGATACACACATACATACATGTATGTGTGTATATATACATACATACATGTAAGTATGTATGTATATTAGGGGTGTAACGGTACGTGTATTTGTATTGAAGCGTTTCGGTACGGGGGTTCCGGTTCGGAGGTGTACCGAACGAGTTTCCACACGGACATATTAAGTAGCGTAACGCACGTTGTGTAAACAATACACACCGAGGCACAACACACGGCATGCTAGCAGCTAACGGGCTACAATAGACTGACCATACGTCCTCTTTTCACCGGACATGTCCTCTTTTGCGGAGCTGTCAGGGCGGAGTTTCTTAAATGCCTCAAATGTCCGGCATTTTGAGTTAGGGTTGCGTGTATTTTCAATGTGCGTTCTGGGTTAAGAAGGGGTTAAAAACAAAACAAATTGTGTGCGCAGCAGCATTGGTGAGGGAGGGGCAGAGACAGAGAGAGCGAGAGAGTTATGATAAACGCGCATGCGTCGCCAGGCTCTGCTTTTTATCCATAGATTTATCAGATTTAATTTTTATCTATAGCAGGGGTGTCAAAAGTGTGCCCCGGAGGCCCTACACACGACACATTCTAAAAATATTATTAAAATAAACAAAAACATAACAAAAGTGAAATAAAGAAGCTTAAAGGTTAAATGTAATTTAGAAAAAGTTGCAATGTTGACAAAGCTGGTTTTTTTTCTTTCAAACTGTCATTGCTCAAAATAATATTGAATCAAAATCAATGTCCATCCATCCATCCATCTTCTTCCGCTTATCCGAGGTCGGGTCGCGGGGGCAGCAGCCTAAGCAGGGAAGCCCAGACTTCCCTCTCCCCAGCCACTTCGTCCAGCTCTTCCCGGGGGATCCCGAGGCGTCCCCAGGCCAGCCGGGAGACATAGTCTTCCCAACGTGTCCTGGGTCTTCCCCCGTGTCCTCCTACCGGTCGGACGTGCCCTAAACACCTCCCTAATCAATGTATTATGAATTATTGACCTATCCAAGGTTCCGATTACTTCACATCAAATATTCCACTAAGAAAAATATTTTTGGTGGAAGATTTTGCAAATTTGGTAAATAAATAACCAAAAAATTTATATTTTGTTGTTTTCTTACTGTACCGTGACCTCTAAACCGAGGTACGTACCGAACCAAAATTTTTGTGTACCGTTACACCCCTACTGTATATATATGTTTATATATATATACATGCATACATGTATATGTGTATATATACATACGGTAACACTTTAGTATGGGGAACATATTCTAAGTAACAAAGACTTAATTTAGAGTTATTTGGACACTAGGGCAACATATAAGGGTTAGGGTTAGACTTAGACTTAGACTTAGACATCCTTTTTATTGTCATTCAAATTTGAACTTTATAGTACAGATAAGAACGAAATTTTGTTGCATTAGCTCATGGTAGTGCAGGATAAAAATCAATAAGGTGCAGATATAAATAAATAGATTACTGTACAGATACACTACCGTTCAAAAGTTTGGGGTCACATTGAAATGTCCTTATTTTTGAAGGAAAAGCACTGTACTTTTCAATGAAGATAACTTTAAACTAGTCTTAACTTTAAAGAAATACACTCTATACATTGCTAATGTGGTAAATGACTATTCTAGCTGCAAATGTCTGGTTTTTGGTGCAATATCTACATAGGTGTATAGAGGCCCATTTCCAGCAACTATCACTCCAGTGTTCTAATGGTACAATGTGTTTGCTCATTGGCTCAGAAGGCTAATTGATGATTAGAAAACCCTTGTGCAATCATGTTCACACATCTGAAAACAGTTTAGCTCATTACAGAAGCTACAAAACTGACCTTCCTTTGAGCAGATTGAGTTTCTGGAGCATCACATTTGTGGGGTCAATTAAACGCTCAAAATGGCCAGAAAAAGAGAACTTTCATCTGAAACTCGACAGTCTATTCTTGTTCTTAGAAATGAAGGCTATTCCACAAAATTCTTTGGGTGACCCCAAACTTTTGAACGGTAGTGTGTATATATTGCACTTTTGCATATGCATCCACGTTTATGGATGTATGTTATATTGTCTTTTATATTCCAGCAAGTTAATCCATTTTGGGGGGGAATTGAGGGGTTACTAATAAGCAATTTTCCAAAGGTTATTGAGGGAAGACTCTTAGTTAATGGGTTTCTGGTTGTATAATAAGGCCATGCAGAATAAAGCATTAATAAGTACTTCATAATGACTAATTAAGAGCCAATATGTTACTAATTTGCATGTTAATAAGCAACTAATTAATGGTGAATATGTTCCCCATACTAAAGTGTTACCATACATACATACATTTATGTGTATATACATACATACATGCAAGTATGTATGTATGTATGTATGTGTGTATATATAAAATATAAATATGTAAAATACTTTTTTTGTGTGGTGAAGTAGTGATGGGTCTGACGGTGCTTTACAATAAAAAGCGATATGTGAAAGTCATAGCAAGCCACAAAAGCCTGAGTGATAAATCATCAGTGACAAACATGAAGAGTGACTCACTGCCTGTCTGATCATGTAAACTCCTGCAGACGTCCTGCAGGGAAGCTCCGCTGCGTTGGACTGACAGAAGTCACTTCTAGAAAACTCTTCAGCCGAGAAGCGGCCAGATGCACGAAAAAAAGGAGTCCTTAACATCAATAGGCCCTCCACCGTCTCGGCTCACATGACCTCAGCCGAGGAGGATCCGCCTCGACCGCAGCGGTCGCGCGACAGACAAAAGCGCTCATCTCCAGGAAGCCGCCGCTTGTGGGTTTTTTTTTTTTTGGGGGGGGGGGGAGAGAAACGAGGGGAAAAAGTGACTCAGCCACACGTTTTCCTTTCTTCTCCTCGCCCAGATGATATGTGGAGCAGACCCTGGTTTCGAGAGGAAGAGGAGCGAGTGGCCCACGCCGGCGCGGGCGGATTGGGAGGACGCCACGAGGCTCGGCCCTCCGCTTGCTGGCGACGCGCCTCCACGGCTTGGATTTATGTCTGAGTGGAGCGAGTGGGTCGGGGGAAGTACAGTAACTCCGAACTTCTCGGCATCTAACTTGAATTGTGAGGAGAAGTCGCAATAACTCCACACCAGACATTAGCGTAGCATCAAGAGGTTAACGTCGCACGTCGTTAGTAAGGCTCAGAGTAAAGTCTACTTTTATAAGTAACGACCAAATTCACGTAAATTCAATTGATATCATAATTGGATACCTTCATTTTTTTTGCATGCGACGCAGACTTGGCACCGGCTCAAGCACTTGGCGGAGATAATGTCATTTTCCATGCTAACAAATACACTATATTGCCAAAAGTATTTGGCCACCTGCCTTGACTCACATATGAACTTGAAGTGCCATCCCATTCCTAACCCATAGGGTTCAATATGATGTCGCTCCACCTTTTGTAGCTCTTACAGCTTCAACTCCTCTGGGAAGGCTGTCCACAAGGTTGCGGAGTGTGTTTATAGGAATTTTCCACCATTCTTCCAAAAGCGCATTGGTGAGGTCACACACTGATGTTGGTCGAGAAGGCCTGGTTCTCAGTCTCCGTTCTAATTTATCCCAAAAGTGTTCAGGTCAGGACTCTGTGCAGGCCAGTCAAGTTCATCCATACCAGACTCTGTCATCCATGTCTTTATGGACCTTGCTTTGTGCACTGGTGCACAGTCATGCTCCCACAAGGTTGGGAGCAAATTTTTGGTATACTAGAGCATTAAAAGTTCCTTTCACTGGAACTAAGGGGCCAAGCCCAACTCCTGAAAAGCAACCCCACACCATAATTCCTCCTCCACCAAATTCCACACTCGGCACAATGCAGTCCGAATTGTAGCGTTCTCCTGGCAACCTCCAAACCCAGACTCGTCCATCAGATTGCCAGATGGAAAAGCGTGACTCATCACTCCAGAGAAGGCGTCTCCACTGCTCTATAGTCCAGTGGCGACGTGTTTTACACCACTGCATCCCACGCTTTGCATTGGACTTGGTGATGTATGGCTTAGATGCAGCTGCATGGCCATGGAAACCCATTCCATGAAGCTCTGGGCTAATTGGAAGGTCACATGAAGCAACTGACTGTGCAGAAAGTCGGCGACCGCTTCAGCATCCGCTGACCCCTCTCTGTCAGTTTACGTGGCTTACCACTTCGTGGCTGAGTTTCTGTTGTTCCCAAACTCTTCCATTTTCTTATAATAAAGCCGACAGTTGACTTTGGAATATTTAGGAGCAAGGAAATTTCACGACTGGATTTGTTGCACAGGTGGCATCCTATGACAGTTCCACGCTGGAAATCACTGAGCTCCTGAGAGCGGCCCATTCTTTCACAAATGTTTGTAGAAACAGTCTCCATGCCTAAGTGCTTGATTTTATACACCTGTGGCCAGGTCAAGTGGTTAAGACACCTGATTCTGATCATTTGGATGGGTGGCCAAATACGTTTGGCAATATAGTGTAGAAAGCGCTCAAAAGTAAGGCTCCTCTTTTGTAAAAGCCCTTGCTTGACGCTAATTTACATTGGGTACTGTTGCGCTAGACCAGATGTTCCTCCAAGGGAATTTAAGTTACTGGTCAATCCCAAGTTCTTTTGATGACACATAAACTGAGTTTAAATGGTCACCAGAACAGAATAGGTATTTTGTCATTTATTTCCAAAGCTTTGGAAAGAGAGACCAGCCTAGAACAACACATTCAATTGCATAGCCAAGTTGATCTGAAAACATTACGGAAGTGCTGTGTTCTTCAATATGCCAATAGCCCACACCCTCCGGAACAAATACACATGTCAATTGTTCTACTTTAGAGACAGGATGAGATAAGGAAAATTAGTATCTCTCCTCCTCACATTCCTAAAGTCAAGGTAACTTACAGTGTACCATCGGACATGAGATGGAGAACAAATGGAAAAACACTAGCTGTTTTCAAATATGACTGAATAGAAAGAAATAACTCTTGCATAGACATATATATATATGTGTATATATATATATATATATCTCCGTCAATATACCATACACGTGCTACTGATTAGCATTAGCAATTTTACATGGCGATTTCAACACATCCGAATTTGGTCATCAAAACTAGAACCCGGGCCATGTTCATACGGGACAAAATGTGTTTACAGATTGATAAGGCACGCATACTTTTATTGTGTGACGCCATCATCGCGTTCATGTTTCGCTTCAAGATACTATTTCAAACTTGATGTGCGCCGATATTAGGAAAAGGTTTGTCGCTGCAACACTAAATAATGACCTCAGTTTTATCTAAAGTTCCGTCGGAGTTTGTTTTGAACGGGCGCAGAGCACATCGCTCTAACTATCTAACGTGTGACGTGATAACTGCCCGTGCTATGCGCGCCACCTTATGGCGGTCAAAACAAACAATTTGTCTAAGTGTCATTCAGGTACCGTATTTTTCGGACTATAAGTCGCAGTTTTTTTTCATAGTTTGGGTGCGACTTATACTCAGGAGCGACTTATGTGTGAAATGATTAACACATTACCGTAAAATATCAAATAATATTATTTAGCTCATTCACGTAAGAGACTAGACGTATAAGATTTCATGGGATTTAGCGATTAGGAGTGACAGATTGTTTGGTAAACGTATAGCATGTTCTATATGTTATAGTTATTTGAATGACTCTTACCATAATATGTTACGTTAACATACCAGGCACGTTCTCAGTTGGTTATTTATGCCTCATATAACGTACACTTATTCAGCCTGTTGTTCACTATTCTTTATTTATTTTAAATTGCCTTTCAAATGTCTATTCTTGGTGTTGGGTTTTGTCAAATACATTTCCCCCAAAAATGCGACTTATACTCCAGTGCGACTTATATATGTTTTTTTCCTTCTTTATTATGCATTTTCGGCCGGTGCGACTTATACTCCGGAGCGACTTATACTCCGAAAAATACTGTATTATAACGCAGTTTTTTAAAAATAATTATTCACATGCGTTAAAATTAATTAGCATGTGTCAGATACCAAGATATTTGACCGGATTCAAAAAGTGCACAAAAGAGTATTAAAGACCTACTGAAATGAAATGTTCTTATTTAAACGGGGATAGCAGGTCCATTCTATGTCTCATACTTAATCATTTCGTGATATTGCCATATTTTTGCTGAAAGGATTTAGTAGAGAACATCGACGATAAAGTTCGCAACTTTTGGTCGCTGATAAAAAAAGCCTTGCCTGTACCGGAAGTAGCGTGACGTCACAGGTTGTGGGGCGCCTCACATCTGCACATTGTTTACAATCATGGCCAGCAGCAGGGAGAGCGATTCGGACCGAGAAAGCGACGATTACCCCATTAATTTGAGCGAGGCTGAAAGATTTGAGGATGAGGAAAGTGAGAGTGATGGATTAGAGGGCAGTGGAAGCGATTCAGATAGGGAAGATGCTGTGAGAGGCGGGTGGGACCTGATATTCAGCTGGGAATGACTAAAACAGTAAATAAACACGAGACATATATATACTCTATTAGCCACAACACAACCAGGCTTATATTTAATATGCCATAAATTAATCCGCATAACAAACACCTCACCCAATATAACCCACCAATACAACTCAAACACCCGCACAACACACTCAATCCCACAGCCCAAAGGACCGTTCACCTTCGTAAAGTTCATACAGCACATATATTTCCCCAAAGTTACGTACGTGACATGCACATAGCGGTACGCACGTACGGGCAAGCCATCAAATGTTTGGAAGCCAAAGCTGTACTCACGGTAGCGCGTCTGCTATCCAACTCAAAGTCCTCCTTGTTGTGTTGCTGCAGCCAGCCGCTAATACACCGATCCCACCTACAGCTTTCTTCTTTGCTGTCTTCATTGTTCATTAAACAAATTGCAAAAGATTCACCAACACAGATGTTCAGAATACTGTGGAATTTTGCGATGAAAACAGACGACTTAATAGCTGGCCACTATGGTGTCCCAATATGTCCGCCACAATCCGTGACGTCACGTGCAAACGTCATCATACCGAGACGTTTTCAGCAGAATATTTCGCGGGAAATTTAAAATTGCACTTTACTAATCTAACCCGGCCGTATTGGCATGTGTTGCAATGTTAAGATTTCATCATTGATATATAAACTATCAGACTGCGTGGTCGGTAGTAGTGGGTTTCAGTAGGCCTTTAAAAGTAGTGCAAAAGTCACAACAGTGGCACCAGTCGTTACGCCGTCCAGAAGGGCTTTAAACCAAAAAGTAAATAATAGATATGAGGAAAAGTAAGGAGGACATAAAAGTCAGCTTCTATTTGAGGACAAAAGTGAAGTTTGCCTCCCTTTTCCCACCGCAGGATAATTATCTGCGCACAAATCGGATCAATTAGCTAAGGTTCAAACTCAAAGGGGGAGAAACAGCCGACAGTTAAAGTCCACTTAGCCACTAAATGATGGTAGACGCGGATTTCAGACAAATGCGGTCAGGCTGACATAAAGGGGCTCGGACCCAAAGACAAGAAAGAGAGAGAAGATTGTTTTATCCAAACAGGTAACCTCAGCGCCGTCGTTACATCGTTAGCTCGTTAGCGTCCACCTCCTGTCTGCCCTCTGTTCTAACGCTCAGTAAATGACCGCCATTAAAGCAGCCGTGTGGAGATAACAAGCTGTGTATCTGGAAGCCCGACCTGGCCAATGTCTATTGGTTAAAAAAAAAAGCCTTATGATAAAGTCTTTTACCACATGTTGTTGCAATTTGATGATGACTTTTGAAAATGCACCCTGATGCTTTAAGCTGCTACAATCCTGCCCGAACCTGGGCGCTGTCTTCATTGGCGCACTTAAACTCTTTGGAGCGATGCAGTGCACTGTTAGTACCCGGATCCATCCATCCATCCATCTTCAACCGCTCCAGCAGAGATGTAATCCCCCCCGTCTGGTCCTTGGCCTGCCCCCGGGGTCTCCTCCCAGTGGGACGTGCAACGAGGACCTCCCTATGGCAGTATTTTTCAACCTTTTTTGAGTCAAGGCACATTTTTTTCATAAAAAAAAAATACGGAGGCACACCACCAGCAGAAAATGTTAAAAAATTTAACTCCACCAGGTTGTCGTGCCTTATTTTGAGTTTGTTGTTGTTTCATGTGTGTAGTGCTTTAGTTTCTGTCTTGCGCTGTTTGCCTTCCTTTGAGTTCTATTGCCCACACCTGCTTTGTTTTCGCAATCAAGACTATTTAAGTTGTGCGTACGCTATCCTTCTTTGTGGGGACACTGTTGATTGTCATGTCATGTACGGATGTACTTTGTGGACGCCGTCTCCCTGCTCCCCACGCTGTAAGTTTTTGCTGTCGTCCAGCATTCTGTTTTTGTTGACTTTGTAGCCAGTTCAGTTTTACTTTTGTTTTGCATAGCCATCCCTATACTTCAGTGCCTTTTTCCTAGCGGGACTTGCCTTTTGTTCATTTTTGGTTTAAGCGTTACACACCCCAAAAGGGACAAGCGGTAGAAAATGGATGGATGGATACCTTTTACATACCAAAAAAGGTTGAAAAACACTGCACTAGACAACGGCACATTATTATAATTATTGATTTGCCAAAAATATTTGGCCCTGCGATGAGGTGGCGACTTGTCCAGGGTGTACCCCGCCTCCCGCACGAATGCAGCTGAGATAGGCTCCAGAACCCCCCGCTAGCCCAAAAAGTGACAAGCTGTAGAAAATGGATGAATGGATGGATGGATTTTTTGGACCAATTAGGTGAAGTTGCAAAATTTTCCACGGCACACAAGTGTTCCGTTGAAAAATACACTGCCCTAGGGAGATGCTCGCGAGTACCCGGATGTTGCCCTCAAAACGCTGAGTGAGCAGTGATAGCAGCTTAGCAGCAAACCGTAATTGGTGGAAGGTAGTGAAAAGCAGAAGCCGGTAAAAAAAAAAATTGCATCGATACTGCAGTCCACCTGGTTCAGCCCCTACTTCCCTGCCTCAAATCTCCGTTCCCAAAATGAGAGTTTCAGAGCGCTAGGGATCGAACTAAGACCGCGGGTGTCAGTTCGACGTCAAGCACGAACTCTTCAGACGTCCGTTACACAACAGCAGTACCAGGATGCAAGGGGCGCCAATTGGCCCCAACAGTACTGGGGTCAAACTGTGGGCTCAGGAAATGACTGACTGTCCTGAAAGTCCCAAAGTACCCCAAAAGGGACCATCTTCCCCCTAAAGGTCTTAAAGGGCTCCCAAGTTGTCCCAAACTTTCAACGCAATATTTCAAGATTCCGTCCCAGTAGCATAACAATTGTTCCATCCCTTCATTTCCTCAAGGCTAAGCTGCCATACACCCAAAACAGCGCCCTGTCCCGTCCTGGATCAGCTACAAAATCCTGCTACTCACTCATAAATGCATCCATGGACACGCGCCTACTTACCTTCAACAACTCATCAGACTACAGTCCACCACCCGCACCCTCTGATCCACAAACGCCCTGATCCTCCAAATACCCAGCACCAGGCTCTCCACCATGGGAGACCGAGCTTTCTGCTCGGCCACACGACACCTATGGAGCAGCCTCTCATTCCAGCTGAGGGCTATGCAGAGCCTGGACTGATTTTTAACCTTGTTTACCTCCCCCACCATGTTTTTAACTTTTTAACTTAGTAGCACTGTGAGATATTGTTAGATGAAAAGTGCATAAAGAATTACATTTATTGTTATTATTAAAACCGATTTATCCCTAAAAGGAAAGTGGGGGTAAAGTCCGACTGTCACCTTCCAGTGGTTCCCACTGGATAACGCCAAAGGCAGCGGTAAAACCGTGACAGGCCTTGAAAGCCAATGGTGGATTTCATTTTGCTCAAGAAGACTATGTCTCCCGGCTGGCCTGGGAACGCCTCGGGATCCCCCGGGAGGAGCTGGACGAAGTGGCTGGGGAGAGGGTAGTCTGGGCTTCCCTACTTAGGCTGCTGCCCCCGTACCCGACCTCGGATAAGCGGAAGAAGATTGATGGATGGATGGATAGCACAAAAGCCTCCCAATTGGGCGCTCCAGACACAACAGAGTGTACGTCAAGAGACTTTCAACTGAGAGGCCAACTGGCCTAAAGCTGTCCGGGTTAGGGGAGAGTCCCAGTCCTTCAAAAGTGTCCGAAATGTACCCAAACAATCCCGGGGCGGGCCCAGAGCGCTTTTGGGTTGTCATGACCTGGCTCAAAGGTTATGACAAATGGGGGCTTGTCCGGGATCTGAACCGGGGATCCTCCATTTTCCGTAACCATAGAGCCAGATTGTACAGTTCAGACTTTTTGAGTAACCCCATTTGGGAACATCCATGGTGGACCTGGAGGATACTTAGAAAAACGTGCTTGGCTTAGAGTTGTGGAGAAAACGACGCAGTTCCTTCTAACCCGACAGTGGGGACAATGAGGGACTAACTGCGTCGATGTGATTCACAATTACAAAAACGGAGAGGGAGAAGAAGAGGATAAATATTGAGATCATCGTTTCCGAAAAGTGCACAACGACAGTACAGGATTTGAGACAGCAGCACAATACCCAGGAACCAAGTACACAGTCCAAACAGTAAAGTGATACCTCAATTTACGAGTTCTTTGAGATACGAACTGTCTCCCGGCTTTTTCTTATGCTCTATGTTGCAAGCGTATATTTTTGGTACTTTTTCAACCCTGTCCTTGAACCACGGGGACGGAGAAAGAAATGCAAAGGAAACAAACTGGTTCCACGACCGAGCTTGTTGAGGTATGACTGTATACTTATGCAAGTATTCCATTAAAGATTATTATTATGATTACGGATGTCCGATAATATCGGACTGCCGATATTATCGGCTGATAAATGCTTTAAAATGTAATATCGGAATTTATCAGTATCGGTTTCGTTACTATCGGTATCGGTTTTTAAAAGTAAAATGTATTATGTTTTTGAATGCCGCTGTGTACACGGCCGTAGGGAGAGGTACAGAGAGACAATAAACCTTTAAGGCACTTCCTTTACGTGCATGCCATCCCAGTCACATAATATCTACCGGCTTTACTCGAATTGATGCAAGACATACTTGGTCAACAGCCATACAGGTCACACTGAGGGTGACCGTTTAAACAACTTTAAAACTGTTACAAATATGCGCCACACTGTGAACCCACACCAAACAAGAATGACAAACACATATCGGAAGAACATCCGCACCGTAACACAACATAAACACAACAGAACAAATACCCAGAATCCCTTGTAGTACTAACTCTTCCGGGACGCTACAATATAAGATATATATAAGAATAAAAATAAAAAGCAACAATGAGAATAAAAATATAACAGTAAAATAAGAATATAACAAGAGAAACTAGACAGTAGTGACCATGTTATGAAAAAGTATTGCACTGTTATTGTTTTGAGGCATGTTAAAAAAAAGAATGCACTCTGTGACTTCAATAATAAATAAGGCAGTGCCAAGTTGGCATTTTTTTCCATAACTTGAGTTGATTTATTTTGGAAAACTTTGTTACATTGTTTAATGCATCCAGCGGGGCATCACAACAAAATTAGGCATAATAATGTGTTAATTCCACGACTGTATATATCGGTATCGGTTGATGTCGGTATCGGTAATTAAGAGTTGGACAATATCGGATATCGGTAAAAAAGCCATTATCGGACATCTCTAATTATGATGTAGTGCACTTCTACAACACCCATGAGAGTTAATTCTCAGACCTTTGAGAGTGGACCTTAGGGCAACAACCCGTGTCTGGAGAGAAGACGTCTTCCTGGTTGGCAACATTGTCTTGTTTGCCCACACAAGGCAAAAGACTCGCGCCATAAATCACATCTTTGAAACGCGACCCTGACCAGCAGATTAGCGGTCGTAACCCAACCCCGGACCTCATCTGTGCGTGGCCACTTGTTGACCCGGCAGCCACACGGCTCACGGCCACCATGGCACGCCTTCATGAATATTCTTAAAGGCAGGATTAGCCATATGGCGGCATCAGTCTTTTGTCCAACCTTTGCCCTTGCTACTTTTCATACACGCTCTGCTTGTGTTACCAGTCGACTCCTGATACCATCTTTATGAGTGCACCGGGGGAGTCCATTAAAAGGTGTTCTGTGGATCCTGAGAGCTTTCTGGAGCCGTGCCTGCTAGCGTCTTAGAAAGCTCCCTTTCTTCCCCGCTCGCGCTGAAAGCAGCCATTGAGAGCTCAGCTCACTAGCGTACTCAAAGTGTCCGGAGTGGGCATGGCGGTCAGCAACACCCTGGCTAACCGCGCTCGCACCAGCCGAAACAAGCTCGCAGACGTTCAACAACCGACACAAATGTGCTTTTTAAGGTCGGAGACTCACAATGAAGACTCTTGAACAACTCCAGCGCCGTCTTCTCACTTTTGGAGGACCGCAAACTTTATCGACATCACCTGAAACAAACAAGAGACAAGACCTTTTTTATGAGATGTTTGCTAGTACCTGTCTCCATTTCACATTTCACTTCACTGGTGCACAATTCTCCCCCTTGCTCCTTGTCTTAGTCCTTTGCGTTCACGTCAAGCAAGTGCTATGCCAATTCTCCTTTAGCATTAAGGAAAGGTCTAAGTACCAAGTGGTGTGTTGAGACAAAGAGTGGTCCCGATTACACTTAAGCACATAAATGTAACTAATTTTAAACATTGTTGATTTTCACAGCAATGACAATTGGGTTTCATCAGGTATTAATTCTTTCTCCACTGCATTTAAATGTAGCCATGCTCTGAATGTTGTTTTGATTTTAAAAATGGCTCGTCACATGGACGAGCTAATAGCTAGCAAACTAATATGTTAGACTGGCAGCAAACAAACTCGAAATTAACAACATTTCATGAATGTTTAGACAAGTAGACTACTTTAAAAATGTCCTACAGCCATTTTTAGAATGATGTTTTTCCTTATTTCAAAGTTGCGAGTCATATGAGCTAGCTAACGCGGATGTAGCTAGCAAACAGGACTTCAATACAATTTAAATCATTTCACAAATGGTTACACAGCTAATGTACTTTAAAAATGTCCTCAAGCCATTTTTAGAATGAGGTTTTTCTTATTTGAAAATGGCGAGTCATATGAGCTAGCAAACAGGACTTCAATGCAATTTAAATCATTTCAAAAATTATTACACAACTAATGTACTTTAAAAATGTCCTCAAGCCATTTTTAGAATGAGGTTTGGCTTATTTTATTTATTTAAATATACTTCAGCCATGTTTAGAATGTTGTTGTTCTTATTTCAAAATCGCCAGTCATATGAGCTAGCTAACGCGGATGTAGCTAGCAAACGGACTCCAATGCAATTTAAATCATTTCATGAATGATTAGACAGCTAATCTACTTTCAAAATGTACTTTAGCCATGTTTAAAATGTTGTTTTTCCTGTTTCAAAATCGCCAGTCGTGTGAGATAGCTAACGCAGATGTAGCTAGCAAACTACGATGTCAGATTAGCAACATGGTTGTTAATGTTTTTGAGAGCGACCAAGGTGTGTGTGTGTATACATACACATATATATATATATATATATATATATATATATATATATATATATATATATATATATATATATGTATATATATATATATATATATATATATATATATATATATATATATATATATATATATATATATATATATATATATATATATATATATATATATATATATATATATATATATATATATATATATATATATACATATATATATATATATATACACACACACACACAATCGAGAAGTAAGAGGAAAAAGTTATTGGAATGTAAAAATGTTGGTTGATGATGAAAAAGAATAAAAAGGAGAAAAAGTATAGTTTAGGACAAGTAAAAAGAGAAAAGAAGGAGAATAAGTGGTTAAATATTGTGTAAGTGTAAAACAACAGTAATGGATTTGGTTCTGTATGAAATTATTAAAAAAACACTCTAGAACTAAGTACACACAGTATACTTCTTAAAGTGTACTGACCATTCAAGACACACAGCGTGAGTATTTCCATTCATATAACTCAGCCCGGCCGTAGACAAGCACAATGTATCCCACAGGGCATCCTCCGACCGTTTATGACAACCATGAATCCAACGTAACCTAACTAACGTATTAGGGCGAGGCAATAAAACAATATCATTTCAGTATATACTGTATCACAACAGACACGTAAACGATATCAATAAAAAAATGCGTCCATGAAAAGGTTTGACAAATTTTTTTTGCGCTCACCCTTTACAGCACAGCTGTAACTTCCTGGCACTCAACCTGCAGAAAATAGTTCTTCTCAATATGTTTACATTTTCACTATTTTCTTACACTTTAATAAGCATTTATAACATAGTCCTTATTTTTGTACCTTCATTTTAAGAGCTAATTGTTAAGTGTTCAATGTGATTTCACAACTTTGTTTACAGTTTGAGTGTTGTCCATGCTTGTGTTGACATTTCCTTTCTGCCTTGATAGCTGAGGGGATTATAATCAGAGGAAGGTTACATTTCACGGTTTATATTTTCATATATTTTACTCCTGGTCCTTATTTTCCATGGGTCATAAAAATATGAACAATTATCCATATCGACTAATATAAAATACTGATATCGTGATATATTTTACAGTCACATCTCCCAACCCTAATCACTATTAATTCCACATCAGACGAGTACAGAACGGGTGTTGTTGACCCACTTGAGCAGGACCCTGGTTCTAGAACAGGCAGCCAGTGTGAATCCACAGAGAATCAGTGCACAGCTGACACACACACACCCACACACACACACACACACACACACACACACACACACACACACACACACACACACACACACACACACACACACACACACACACACACACGAACCAATGTCCACAGTCACTTTGTAGCTAATTTCTACACAGTTAGCCACACGTGTTATTTTTCTTCTGATAAAATAGCTTTAGAGCAAGGGTGCCCAAACTACGGCCCGCCAGCGTCCATAATCCAGCCCTCGGGTAGTCCCGAGTAAAAAAATAAAATAAAAAAAAGCTTTATTCTTTTTTGTTTAATTATTATCTTTTTAACCTATCCCAGGAGTCCCCAAACTACGGCCCACGGGCCAGCTATGGCCAGCCAGCGTCCAAAATCCGGCCCGTGCGTCGTCCCGAGTAAAATTTATTTTATATTTTCTAATTATACATTTTTTAATCTATCCCAGTGGTGCCCAAACTCTGGCCCACAAGCCAGATCCGGCCCGCCAGTGTCCAAAATGCGGCCCGCGGGTGGTCCAGAGTAAAAAAAAAAATGTATATATATATATATATAATAATATTTTTCTATTTTTTATTTTATTTTAATTATTATAATTTTTTTAATGTATCCCAGGGGTCCACAAACTGCGTTCCGCGGGCAAAATCCAGCCCGCCAGCGTCCAAAATCCAGCCCGCCAGCGTCCAAAATCTGGCCCGCGGGTAATCCAGAGTAAAACAAAAAAATATAAAAAATTGTTGGGGACTCCTGGGATAGATTAAAAAATATAGAATAAAAAAAAAATTATATATATATATATATATATATATATATATATATATATATATATATATATATATATATATATATATATATATATATATATATATATATATATATAAAACTTTTTTATAATAAAAAAAATAAATAAAACGTTTTTGTTTTTATTATAATTTTTTTTATCTATCCCTGGGGTCCCCAAGCGTCCAAAATCCAGCCCGCGGGTAGTCCCGAGTAAAAAAAATATTTTTTATTTTTATTATAATATTTTCATCCATCCTTTCTGGCCCATCCATCAATCCATTTTCTACCGCTTGTTACTCTCGGGTCTCCTAGCCGCTCAGGCAAATCATAGTGTCTAAAAATGCACTTTCCCATCGATAACGTGACATAATAACGACCGCGCCGCAGTGTCGGGGAATCTGCAATGAGCCAGTATATATATATATATATATATAGATGTATATATATATATATTGTATATATATATATATATATATATATATATATATATATATATATATATATATATATATATATATATATATATATATATATATATATATATATATATATATATCTGCAATGAGCCAGAATATATATATATATATATATATATATATATATATATATATATATATATATATATATATATATATATATATATATATATATATATATATATATATATATATATGTGGCCATATATATGTATGGCCAAATTTTTTTAACCCAATGAAGCCCCTGGGTCAAAAAGTTTGGGGAACCCTGCTTTAAAGTGTTCTGATGTTGGAGCCAATCATGGCATACACACACACACACACACACACACACACACACGCACACACATAGTTTGCTGAACCAGAGTCATGTCAAATAGGTCAAAGTGCCGACTCGGTGCTTTGATCAGAGCGGCGGTCATGTAGGAGGAGGCTGACCCCAAATTGAGAGAGGACGGAAGCAGTGGTAATTGAAAGTGGGATGCTGCTAATTACGCACCAATATACCGCATGCACACACACACACACACACACACACACACACGCACACACACACAACACACAGCTGCAGCTTGTTTGAATCCACAATTTGAGGCAAATTGAGAACAATGAAGAAATAAAAGCTGTGTGCGTGTGTGATCTTTTATTCATGCGTGTAATCAAGCAAATGATTCTTTTTCTCTGCAGGCGGCAGAAAAAGCTCAAAGGATGCTACGCTACCAAGTTCTTCTGATGCTAGTGTTTCTTTTTTTAAAACAAAAAAAAACAGGCTTCTGTAAAAAGATCAGGGCGAAGATTTACGTAAGAACACTTTCCCCCCCCCTCGGCAAACGCCGCTTACTGACCTGTCTGAACTTGTTCCAAAATGTCTGCAGAACCGGTTTTTACTCTGGAACCGTTTCTCTCTCTTTTTTTTCCCTACCTTCCTGTGGCCTGCAGGGGGCAGCGCTCGCACCTGGAGGAGCGCCCGGGCAGACCTCTGACCGCCCCGTGAAGGCAACACACACACACACACACACACACACACACACACATCGAGGGTGTGCCAGCTACTACTTGATGAATAAAGATGGTGTCTTCATGAACACCCCCAAGATGGCCAAAGGCAAAATAAAAAAGATTAAAGTCTCCCTTTGTTGTGTTTTTGCCAGATCGTTTGATGACTGCTGCACTGTCAATAAGAAATTCATTATTGCAGTGAAAAAGTCTTCACGAAGTCAAAGGGATGGTAAAGTTTGAGGGTTTAAACCGCCGTCATCAAAGGGTACACGTCAGTTCATTAGATTTGTTCTACAAACCCCGTTTCCATATGAGTTGGGAAATTGTGTTAGATGTAAATATAAACGGAATACAATGATTTGCAAATCCTTTTCAACCCATATTCGGTTGAATATGCTACAAAGACAACATATTTGATGTTCAAACTCATAAACTTTTTTTCTTTTTTTGCAAATAATAATTCACTTAGAATTCAATCGCTGCAACACGTGCTAAAGTAGTTGGGAAAGGGCATGTCCACCACTGTGTTACATGGCCTTTCCTTTTAACAACACTCAGTAAACGTTTGGGAACTGAGGAGACACATTTTTTAAGCTTCTCAGGTGGAATTATTTCCCATTCTTGCTTGATGTACAGCTTAAAGGCCTACTGAAATGAAATTGTTTTATTTAAACGGGAATAGCAGATCCATTCTATGTGTCATACTTGATCATTTCGCGATATTGCCATATTTTTGCTGAAAGGATTTAGTAGAGAAAATTGACGATAAAGTTCGCAACTTTTGCTCGCTGATAAAAAAAAGCCTTGCCTGTACCGGAAGTAGCGTGACGTCACAGGAGCTAGTATTCCTCACAATTCCCCATTGTTTACAATGGAGCGAGAGAGATTCGGACCGAGAAAGTGACGATTACCCCATTAATTTGAGCGAGGATGAAAGATTCGTAGATGAGGAACGTTACAGTGAAGGACTTGAGAGGCAGTGATGGACGTATCTTTTTTCGCTCTGACCGTAACTTTGGTACAAGCTGGCTCATTGGATTCCACACTCTCTCCTTTTTCTATTGTAGATCACAGATTTGTATTTTAAACCACCTCAGATACTATATCCTCTTGAAAATGAGAGTCGAGAACGCGAAATGGACATTCACAGTGACTGAACATGTAAATACACGATTAATAATATTCAGCTTTGCGAAGCTAAAAAAATAGAAGCTAACCTAGCAACATAGCCAACGTGATAGCATAGCAGTCTGAAATGCAGATAGAAACTACATTAAAAAAAACCTGACTGGATGGATAGACAGAAGATCAAAAATACTATTAAACCATGAACATGTAAATACACGATTAATAATATTCAGCTTTTCGAAGCTAAAAAAATAGAAGCTAACCTAGCAACGTAGCCAACGTGATAGCATAGCAGTCTCAAATGCAGATAGAAACTAAATTTAAAAAAACCTGACTGGATGGATAGACAGAAGATCAAAAATACTATTAAACCATGAACATGTAAATACACGATTAATAATATTCAGCTTGGCGAAGCTAAAAAAACAGAAGCTAACTTAGATGCGGCGGCGGGCGTACTCACGGTAGCGCGTCTGCTATCCTGCTCAAAACACAACACAACCTCCTGGTGTTGGTGTTGCTGTAGTCCGCCGCTCCACCGATCACACCTACAACTTTCTTATTTGCAGTCTCCATTGTCCATTAAACAAATTGCAAAAGATTCACCAACACAGATGTCCAGAATACTGTGGAATTTTGTCGAAGAAAACAGAGCTATTTGAATTGGGTCCAAACACTTCCCTTGCCCTCGTGACGTCACGCGCATACGTCATCATACCGCGACGTTTTCAAGCGGAAGTTTCCTGGGAAGTTTAAAATTGCACTTTATAAGTTAACCCGGCCGTATTGGCATGTGTTGCAATGTTAAGATTTCATCATTAATATATAAACTATCAGACTGCGTGGTCGGTAGTAGTGGGTTTCAGTAGGCCTTTAAGTTGTTCAACAGTCCGGGGGTCTCCGTTGTGGTATTTTAGGCTTCATAATGCGCCACACATTTTCAATGGGAGACAGGTCTGGACTACAGGCAGGCCAGTTTAGTACCCGCACTCTTTTACTATGAAGCCACGTTGATGTAACACGTGGCTTGGCATTGTCTTGCTGAAATAAGCAGGGGCGTCCATGGTAACGTTGCTTGGATGGCAACATATGTTGCTCCAAAACCTGTATGTACCTTTCAGCATTAATGGCGCCTTCACAGATGTGTAAGTTACCCATGTCTTGGGCACTAATACACCCCCATACCATCACAGATTCTGGCTTTTCAACTTTGCGCTTATAACAATCCGGATGGTTCTTTTCCTCTTTGGTCCGGAGGACACGACGTCCACAGTTACCAAAAACAATGTGAAATGTGGACTCGTCAGACCACAGAACACTTTTCCACATTGCATCAGTCCATCTAAGATGAGCTCTGGCCCAGCGAAGCCGGCTGAGTTTCTGGGTGTTGTTGATAAACGGTTTTCGCCTTGCATAGGAGAGTTTTAACTTGCACTTACAGATGTAGCGACGAACCGTAGTTACTGACAGTGGGTTTCTGAAGTGTTCCTGAGCCCATGTGGTGATATCCTTTACACACTGAAATCACTTTTTGATGCGGTACAGCCTGAGGGATCCAATGTCACGGGCTTAGCTGCTTACGTGCAGTGATTTCTCCAGATTCTCTGAACCTTTTGATGATATTACGGACGGTAGATGGTGAAATCCCTAAATTCCTTGCAATAGCTGGTTGAGAAATGTTGTTCTTAAACTGTTCAACAATTTGCTCACGCATTTGTTCACAAAGTGGTGACCCTCGCCCCATCCTTATTTGTGAATGACTGAGCATTTCATGGAAGCTGCTTTTATACCCAATCATGGCACCCACCTGTTCCCAATTAGCCTGTCCACCAGTCTCAGTCTTTTTTGCCACTTGTGCCAGCTTTAAAACATGTTGCAGGCATCAAATTCCAAATGAGCTAATATTTGCAAAAAAAAATAACAACGTTTTCCATTTCGAACGTTAAGTATCTTGTCTTTGCAGTCTATTCAATTGAATATAAGTTGAAAAGGATTTGCAAATCATTGTATTCTGTTTTTATTTACCATTTTCACAGTTATACAGCAAAAAAAGTGGGAAATCTTTGGTCATCTCAAGATTCGATTCAATTCCAGCTCTTGGGGTGACGATGTGATTTAGTATCGCTTCTCAATCCAACACAATTCTCATGATCTATTGTTTGCGATATCAATTATAATAAAACCTTTCAAAAACAGGTTAAAGGTTAGAAAAGTTCCACTTGACTGCTGACGTATGACTCGTATGTGCACTGTTGGCCTAAAAACGTGTTTTTTAAAAAATTGATAAAATGTATTGAGAAAAATCACAATAAGAAATTAGAGCACAATACAACACGATACTTAATAAAGTCGTGCTCACCCTTTAGAGCACAGCCGTAACTTCCTGGCACGAAACCTGCAGAAAATAGTTCTACTCAGGTTTCTCTATGTTTACATTTTCACTCTGCAATATTTTTTTTACACTTTATTAAGCAGTGTGTGGGCTCTGTACCGAGGATGTCGTTGTGGCTTGTACAGCCCTTTGAGACACTTGTGATTTAGGGCTGTATAAATAAACATTGATTGATGATTGATTGATTGATTTCTTACTTATTCCTTATTTTTACACCTTCATTTTAAGAGCTTGTTGTTAAGTGTTCAACGTGACATTGTTTGAGTGTTTTCCACACTTGTGTTGACATTTTCTTTCTGCCTTGATAGCTGAGGGGATTACAATCAGAGGAAGGTTACATTTGAAAAAAAAATTCTTATTTATCCTTTAAAAAAAAATACCAATAACTACCAATATAAAAAACTTGTATTATAATATCAGTCAACCTCTCAGTCACATTAGGTACAGCCCTCAGGTGTGGCTAACATAGCGCAGCATCTACAGGTGAGGCGACAAAGCGCGACGGCCGTGTATGTGTGTGTGTGTGTGTGTGTGTGTGTGTGTGTGTGTGTGTGTGTGTGTGTGTGTGTGTGTGTGTGTGTGTTTGTGTGAGTGTGTGCTCGCTGTGAAAGTGAACACACACTCTGCTTGTCTGAATGTGTCCCATCATGTGCACCTCTGTTCCGCTGCCCCGCCCTCTCCACACCGATCCACCGCTCTGCTCACAGACATACCCAATCACACACTTTCTTCAATTGAGTCCACGTCGGCATTTGTTCGCCCGCTAACTCGCATCAGGTCTGAGTCCTGGGCGTGTCATAAAAAGCAGGGACTGAACCAGGCAGTTTACTGTGGACTCGTCAGACCACAGAACACTTTTCCACTTTGCATCAGTCCATCTTAGAGGAGCTCGGGCCCAGCGAAGCCGGCGGCGTTTCTGGGTGTTGTTGATAAATGGCTTTTGCTTTGCATAGTAGAGTTTTAACTTGCACTTACAGATGTAGCGACGAACTGTAGTTACTGACAGTGGTTTTCTGAAGTGTTCCTGAGCCCATGTGGTGATATCCTTTACACACCGATGTCACTTTTTGATGCAGTACCGCCTGAGGGATCGAAGGTCCATGATATAATCACTTATGTACAGTGATTTCTCCAGATTCTCTGAACCTTTTGAGGATATTACGGACCATAGATGGTCAAATCCCTAAATTCCTTGCATATAGCTCGTTGGGAAATGTTGTTCTTAAACTGTTGGACAATTTGCTGACGCATTTGTTCACAAAGTGGTAACCCTCGCCCCATCCTTGTTTATGAATGACTGAGCATTTCATGGAAGCTGCTTTTATACCCAATCATGGCACCCACCTGTTCCCAATTAGCCTGTTCACCTGTGGGATGTTCCAAATAAGTGTTTGATGAGCATTCCTCAACTTTCTCAGTCTTTTTTGCCACTTGTGCCAGCTTTTTTTAAACATGTCGCAGGCATAAAATTCCAAATGAGCTAATATTTGCAAAAAATAACGTTTTCCAGTTCGAACGTTAAGTATCTTGTCTTTGCAGTCTATTCAACTGAATATAAGTTGAAAAAGATTTGCAAATCATTGTATTCTGTTTTTATTTACCATTTACACAACGTGCCAACTTCACTGGTTTTGGGTTTTGTACTTCGGTAAGCCTCACTCCCTGACAGTTGGTAGCTCGGTAGCTAATACGCTCATCTCTCATGCCGGACGACCCAGGTTCGAGTTCACAGTGATGCCGTGACCCGGATGAGAGTGAGGTTTAAGGGGGTGAGTGTAATGGAGGCCAGCCACGTGTACGTTGGTAAACCTTACTCTCTGACAACTTTACCGGGTTGATAGATCAGAGGCATCATGCCGGATGACCCAGGTTTGAGTCCTGGGCGTAAAATAAAAAGCAGGGACTGAACCAGGCGGGTTACAGTGGTGCCGTGACCCGGATAAGAGTGAAGTTTAGTGGTGAGTGTAATGGAGGTGTACGTTGATAAACCTCACTACTGGACTACCTTAAGAGCAGTGTTGGTTACCGGGTTGATGGATCGGAAGCAAGACCGCTCGTCTCTCATGACGGATGACCCAGGTTCGAGTCCACAGTGGTGCCGTGACCCAGATAAGAGTGAAGTTTAATGGAGAGTGTAACGGAGGTGTACGTTGATAAACCTCACTCCCTGACTACCTTAAGAGCAGTGCTGGTTACCGGGTTGATAGATCGGAAGCAAGACCGGTCGTCTCTCATGATGGATGACCCAGGTTCGAGTCCACAGTGGTGCCGTGACCCAGATAAGAGTGAAGTTTAATGGAGAGAGTAACGGTAGTGATGAATGTAATTGAGGTGTACGTTGATAAAACCTCACTCCCTGACTACCTTAGGAGCAGTGCTGGTTACCGGGTTGATAGATCAATGGCATGTCCGCTCTTCTCTCATGCCGGATGACCCAGGTACGAATCTTGGGTGGAACAAAAAAAGGAGGGACTGAACCAGGCGGGTTACAGTGGTGCCGTGACCCGGATAAGAGTGAAGTTTAGTGGTGAGTGTAACGGAGGTGTACGTTGATAAACCTCACTACTGGACTACCTTAAGAGCAGTGGTGGTTACCGGGTTGATAGATCAGAAGCAAGACCGCTCGTCTCTCATGACGGATGACCCAGGTTCGAGTCCACAGTGGTGCCGTGACCCAGATAAGAGTGAAGTTTAATGGAGAGTGTAACGGAGGTGTACTTTGATAAACCTCACTCCCTGACTACCTTAAGAGCAGTGCTGGTTACCGGGTTGATAGATCGGAAGCAAGACCGGTCGTCTCTCATGATGGATGACCCAGGTTCGAGTCCACAGTGGTGCCGTGACCCAGATAAGAGTGAAGTTTAATGGAGAGAGTAACGGTAGTGGTGAATGTAATTGAGGTGTACGTTGATAAAACCTCACTCCCTGACTACCTTAGGAGCAGTGCTGGTTACCGGGTTGATAGATCGGAAGCAAGACCGGTCGTCTCTCATGATGGTTGACCCAGGTTCGAGTCCACAGTGGTGCCGTGACCCAGATAAGAGTGAAGTTTAATGGAGAGAGTAACGGTAGTGGTGAATGTAATTGAGGTGTACGTTGATAAAACCTCACTCCCTGACTACCTTAGGAGCAGTGCTGGTTACCGGGTTGATAGATCGGAAGCAAGACCGGTCGTCTCTCATGATGGTTGACCCAGGTTCGAGTCCACAGTGGTGCCGTGACCCAGATAAGAGTGAAGTTTAATGGAGAGAGTAACGGTAGTGGTGAATGTAATTGAGGTGTACGTTGATAAAACCTCACTCCCTGACTACCTTAGGAGCAGTACTGGTTACCGGGTTGATAGATCAATGGCATGTCCGCTCTTCTCTCATGCCGGATGACCCAGGTACGAATCTTGGGTGGAACAAAAAAAGGAGGGACTGAACCAGGCGGGTTACTGTGGTGCCGTGACCCGGATAAGAGTGAAGTTTAGTGGTGAGTGTAACGGAGGTATACGTTGAAAAACCTCACTCCCTGACTACCTTAAGAGAAGTGGTGGTTACCGGGTTGATAGATCGGAAGCAAGACCGCTCGTCTCTCATGACGGATGACCCAGGTTCGAGTCCACAGTGGTGCCGTGAACCAGACAAGAATGAAGTTTAATAGAGAGTGTAACGGAGGTGTACGTTGATAAACCTCACTATCTTAAGAGCAGTGCTGGTTACCGGGTTGAAAGCTCTGGCTTTTAGCTCGGTAGTTAAGCCAAATTCATTTAATTTCAGTGGAAACATTTTCGGCCTATAAAATATACCATTCCAGGAAATCCAGGAATTTTCTGAGGGCAAAAAAAGTGGGAAATGTCGGTGTTGGAATGGTTTAAACCAGTTAACAAAAGGGAACATAGTAAGTATTGTTAAGATCATAGGGAATTTGTTTCATGAAATTGTGGGATTTTTTTTTAAAGTGTAAAATTGTTCATCTGAATGTTTTGACGTTCTTATAATTTGAATTTGTTAAGAAATATTGGAAACAGTAAACCATTTCAATGGGAATTTTTAAATAAAAATGTAATTTAAAAAAACAATTAAAATTATTTTTTTAAATTGTAAAATTACACCACAATTTTTTCTGCAGGAAAACATGTAAAACGGGGAGTTTTTGAAATTCGAAAAATGGGTAAATATTGGTCTTGGAATGGTTTGAACCGGTTAAGTCTTTGTTACTTAGAATATGTTCCCCATACTAAAGTGTTACCAAAAACGTATAACTTTGTCTTGAATTTGAAAAAAACCAACATTACATTTTTCACTAAAGAAGGGTTCGGTGAATGCGCACATGAAACTGGTGGGGTTCGGTACCTCCAACAAGGTTAAGAACCACTGTGCTAGATCCACGTCTGCGGTCCCCTCCGAGGTTTCTCATTGTCATCCCATTGGGTTGAGATTTTTTTCTTGCCCTGATGTGGGATCTGAGCCGAGGATGTCGTTGTGGCTTGTGCAGCCCTTTGAGACACTCGTGATATAGGGCTATATAAGTAAACTTTGATTGATTGATTGATTAACAAAAGGGAACATAGTAAGTATTGTTAAGATCAAAGGGAATTTGTTTCATGAAATTGAGGAATTATGGGCAGAGTAGGACTTTTTCTGATATTAGTCTGAATGTTTTGATGTTTTTATAGTTTGAATCGGTTATGAAATGTTGAAAACAATATTTCATTTCAATGGGATTTGAAAAAAATGTTTATAGTAAAATAAAATTAAAAATATTTGCAGGAAACCGGGGAATTTTTTTAAATGTGTAAAAATTGGCAAATTTTGGTGTCGGAATGGTTTGAACCGGTTGAGAAAAGTAAATGTTTGTTAAGATCAAAGGAAATTTGGGAAATTATGGGCAAAGTGCTGTTTTTTTATAAATGTCGGAAAATGTTAGTCTGAATATTTTGATGTTGTTATAGTTTGAATCACTTAAAACAGGGGTGTCCAAACTTTTTCCACTGAGGGCCGCACACTGAAATATCAAAGCAAGCCGGGGCCATTTTGATATTTTTTATTTTAAAAAACAATACAATATATGTATGAAAAAATATACATTCAGGCCTCCACTCAGGCTTGATCCTGGGGACCCCAAAGGGTTTAGGTAAAAAAAAAATTAAAAATGTGTCATTATTTAGTATTATTATTATTTTTCAAGGTCTAAATCTCCAGATCAACATTAGGTATATCTGTCAATATAAAGTGTTTTTTCAAGATTTAAGTTGTATGCTCTTTTTGTCAAAGAAAACCCAGTTTTTTTATGGAAAAAAAACAAAATATGCAATATTTTCCCCCAATAACATTTTAAAGTGGAATATTTGAAATGATATAATAATTGGAGTTCATAGCATAACTCATGACAACATTAATTCATTATTATTTTTGAGCAACTTAAATAGACACTTAAAAAAAAAAGTCCCACTAAAATTATTGGGGATTCAAAAGTGTCCTGCTTGATTGATTGATTGAGACTTTTATTAGTAGGTTGCACAGTGAAGTACATATTCCGTACAATTGACCACTAAATGGTAACACCCGAATAAGTTTTTCAACTTGTTTAAGTCGGGGTCCACTTAAATTGATTCATGATACAGATATATACTATCATATATACTATCATCATAATACAGTCATCACACAAGATAATCACATTGAATTATTTACATTATTTTAGGATATGGACAGCAAGTAGTGGACATATAGAGAGAGAGAGAGAAAGAGAGAGAGAGTGAGAGAGAGAGAGAGAGAGAGAGAGAGAGAGAGAGAGAGAGAGAGAGAGAGAGAGAGAGAGAGAGAGAGAGAGAGAGAGAGAGAGAGAGAGAGAGAAAGAGAGAGAGAGATCAGAAGGCATAAGAAAAAGTATCTGCATTTGATTGTTTACATTTGATTATTAGCAATCCGGGGAGGGTGTTAGTTTAGGGTTGTAGCTGCCTGGAGGTGAACTTTTAGTGCGGTTTTGAAGGAGGATAGAGATGCCCTTTCTTTTATACCTGTTGGGAGCGCATTGCTCAGTAAAGTATTACAAAATAAATCATACTTTTTTTTTTAACTTTTAACACAATAGTCTCAAGATCAACTTCAGATCTATCCGTCAATTATAACTTTTGTTGTTGTTTATGTTTTTTGTTTGTTCGTCTTAGGCCCTTCTTTAAACAAAACAGCTTAGTTTTTTGTATGGCAGACACAAAATATTTTCCCCAAAAAATATTCCAAAGTGGAATATTTAATGTGACGTAATTAGAGCTTTGAATAGGTCAATAATTCATAACGACATTGATTTTGATTCATTATTATTTTTTAAAGAAAGAAACAGCCTGCATGGCAGCTTTGTGTTATTAGAGTAAAATTGCAACATGTTCTTGTTACATTTCACCTGTTTGCTTTTTTGTTCCACTTTTTATGTTTTTAATTTTTTTAATCATATTTTTAGAATGTGCCGCGGGGCCGTTAAAAAATTACCTGCGGGCCGCAAATGGCCGCCGGGCCGCACTTTGGACACCCCTGACTTAAAACATATCTGAAACAGTAATTAATTTCAATGGTATTTTTTGTTTTATTAAAATTTTATAAAAAATTAATTACACCATCATTTTGGGGCTGGTAGATATGTAATTGCAGGATAACCGGACATTTTTTACAATGCGAAAAAATTGTTCGATTTTGGTGTTTTAATAGTTTCACCCAGTTGAGAAAAGTGAACACAGTAGGAATCATCAAGATCAAAGTAAACATTTTTTAATGGAAAACTTGGGATTAAGGGCAGAGCTGGACTTTTTTTTTGGAATGTAAGAAATTGTTAGACGATTACCGACAATGCGCCGATATGATATCAGCAGGAATCATACATACTTGTATTATTTTGTAGTGAGGGCCGAAGGTTTGATTGAGTAAAATTAGTCAAACAGAGAACAATGTTATGTATGGAAAAACACTAACATATTTATTATTAACCATCTGGAATGGATTTAAACTGTCTTCAAGCTGAAGTCGAGTAATTTTTTTTTTTTTATGGCCACAATAATCCATGAGGTTAATCTCATGACGCAGTATATCGAGTGATGCGGACACGTTCGTTACTGGATACTTTCTAATACGCTTCTGCCTCGGAGACTCGCGACTATAAGTATTGGATACTATGGACTGGACTCTCACTATTATGTTAGATCCACTATGGACTGGACTCTCACAATAGTATGCTAGATCCACTTGACGTCCATTGCACCGGTCGCCCCTAGAGGGGGGGTCCTCTCCAAGGTTTCTCATTGTCCCATTGGGTTGAGTTTTTCCTTGCCTTGTAGGAGGATGTCGTTGTGGCTTGTGCAGCCCTTTGAGACACTCGTGATTTAGGGCTATATAAGTAAACATTGATTGATTGATACTTGTTTAAATTTGGCAGATGTGTTGTTTTACACTTAATGAAGGAAACATATTGCATATGTCTAGCTCAGGGGTCGGCAACCCAAAATGTTGAAAGAGCCATATTGGACCAAAAATACAAAAAAAAATCTGTCTGGAGCCGCAAAAAATTAAAAGCCATATTACATGTGTCATGAGATATAAATGTAATTAAGAGGACTTAAAGGAAACTAAATGACCTCAAATATAGCTACAAATGAGGCATAATGATGCAATATGTACATATCGCTAGCCTAAATAGCATGTTAGCATCGATTAGCTTGCAGTCACGCAGTGACTAAATATGTCTGATTAGCACTCCACACAAGTCAATAACATCAACAAAACTCACCTTTGTGCACTCATGCCCAACGTTAAAAGTGTGGTGGACAAAATGAAATAGAAAAAGTGGCATAAAACACGTCCTAGAAAGTCGGAGAAATTTATACATGGAAACAAACTATACGGTGAGTTCAAGGACCGCCAAAATAAGTAGGAAAAAACGGCGCTCGCCAAATACTCGAATGAGTGAAGCATATTTAATATAAACAGTGTGATTTATAACAATTAGGGAGGTTTGTGTCATGTTTTTCCTCCTACAGAAACCATACTAAAACAAAAAAATACATTTTTTCCCCTCATCTTTTTCCATTCTTCATACATTTTTGAAAAATCTCCAGAGAGCCACTAGGGCGGCGCTAAAGAGCCGCATGCGGCTCTAGAGCCGCGGGTTGCCGACCCCCGGTCTAGCTTGTGTGCTATCGTGTGCTGCGCTGTTGTGTAGCTGCCAGTAGCCTATAGCCTTTTGTGGATGACATGACCCAAATAGAAGAAAAGAACAGCCCTTTGTGCTTATCGGAGGACATTCGGATGTCACCGGCAAAAAAGTAAACATGCTGCAGGACGGCTCGTATCGGTCATTTTAATGCTGGCCCGTGTAATTCGATACTTTTTTTTTTTATTGCGGATATCCAGTATCAATATCGGATTGGGACACCGCGGCAAATGTCAGCACAAAGTTATTCTTGGTGAGGGCGGGACTTCAGCGACAATGTTGGGGAGGGGGGGGGACTATAAGAGATGATGCACGTTGTCCAACGGCACCTGCGGCGCTAACCAAATGTTGCCTTGTCGCAGCTGTCAGCGCCACTTGTGCAGACGCGGACACACGCGGCGAGAAGGACAATGGACGTCCGGGACAGACGGACGCTCCCTCGAAGGAGGCCGAGTTGCCACTTCCACGTCCGCCTGGCAGGAAGCGGCACGAGGGCTCCACTAATCACATGCACAATTCAGGCACAATGAGGACGCCATAAATGGTGCACTTCCAGCAAAATCCCTCGCCGTCTTGTCAGTGTTTCCCAGAATTTTTGTATTTATTTTTTTAAATACACACTATATTGCCAAAAGTATTTGTCCAACCCATCCAAATGATCAGAATCAGGTGTCCTAATCACTTGGCCAGGCCACAGGTGTATAAAATCAAGCACTTAGGCATGGAGACTGTTTCTACAAACATTTGTGAAAGAATAGGCCGCTCTCAGTGATTTCCAGCGTGGAACTGTCATAGGATGCCACCTGTGCAACAAATCCACTCGTGAAATTTCCTCCCTCCTAAATATTCCAAAGTCAACTGTCGGAAAATGGAAAAGTTTGGGAACAACAGCAACTCAGCCAACAAGTGGTAGGCCACGTAAACTGTCAGAGAGGGATCAGCGGATGCTGAAGCGCATAGTGCAAAGACTTTCTGCACAGTCAGTTGCTACAGAGCTCCAAACTTCATGTGACCTTCCAACATACTTGCCAACCCTCCCGATTTTCCCGGGAGACTCCCGAATTTCAGTGCCCCTCCCGAAAATCTCCCGGGGCAACCCTTCTCCCGAATTTCTCCCGATCTCCACCCAGGCAACAATATCGGGGGCGTGCCTTAAAGGCACTGCCTTTAGCGTCCGCTTTTCCTCCGTACAAACAGCCAAGTCACATAATATATGCAGCTTCTACACACACATAAGTGAATGCAAAGCATACTTGGTCAACAGCCATACAGGTCACACTGAGGGTGGCCGTAACTTTAACACTGTTACAAATATGCGCCACACTGTGAACCCACACCAAACAAGAATGACAAACACATTTCGGGAGAACATCTGCACCGTAACACAAAATAAACACAACAGAACAAATACCCAGAACCCCTTGCAGCACTAACTCTTCCGGGATGCTACAATATACACCCCCGCTACCACCAACTCCTCCCCATCTCCCGAATTCGGAGGTCTCAAGGTTGGCAAGTATGCCTTCCAATTAGCCCACGCACGGTACGCGGAGAGCTTCATGGAATGGGTTTCCATGGCCGAGCAGCGGCATCTAAGGCATACATCACCAAGTCCAATGCAAAGCGTGGGATGCAGTGGTGTAAAGCACGTCGCCACTGGACTCTAGAGCAGTGGAGACGCGTTCTCCGGAGTGATGAATCACACTTTTTTATCTGGTAATCTGATGAACGAGTCTGGGTTTGGTCAACAGCCATACAGGTCACACTGAGGGTGGCCGTAACTTTAACACTGTTACAAATATGTGCCACACTGTGAACCCACACCAAACAAGAATGACAAACACATTTCGGGAGAACATCTGCACCGTAACACAAAATAAACACAACAGAACAAATACCCAGAACCCCTTGCAGCACTAACTCTTCCGGGATGCTACAATATACACCCCCGCTACCACCAACTCCTCCCCATCTCCCGAATTCGGAGGTCTCAAGGTTGGCAAGTATGCCTTCCAATTAGCCCACGCACGGTACGCGGAGAGCTTCATGGAATGGGTTTCCATGGCCGAGCAGCTGCATCTAAGGCATACATCACCAAGTCCAATGCAAAGCGTGGGATGCAGTGGTGTAAAGCACGTCGCCACTGGACTCTAGAGCAGCGGAGACGCGTTCTCCGGAGTGATGAATCACACTTTTTTATCTGGTAATCTGATGAACGAGTCTGGGTTTGGAGGTTGCCAGGGGAACGGTACATTTCGGACTGCATTGTGGCGAGTGTGAAATTTGGTGGAGGAGGAATTATGGTGTAGGGTTGTTTTTCAGGAGTTGGGCTTGGCTTGGCCCCTTAGTTCCAGTGAAAGGAACTTTGAATGCTCCAGGATACCAAAACATTTTGGACAATTCCATGCTCCCAACCTTGTGGGAACAGTTTGGAGCGGGCCTCTTCCTCGTCCAACATTACTGTGCACCAGTGCACAAAGCAAGGTCCATAAAGACATGGAAGACAGAGTCTGGTATGGATCAACTTGACTGGCCTGCACAGAGTCCTGACCTGAACCCGATAGAACACCTTTGGGATGAATTAGAACGGAGACTGTGAGCCAGGCCTTCTCGACCAACATCAGTGTGTGACCTCACCAATGCGCTTTTGGAAGTATGGTGGAAAATTCCTATTAAAACATTCCGCAACCTTGTGGACAGCCTTCCCAGAAGAGTTGAAGCTGTAATAGCTGCAAAAGATAGAGCTACATCATATTGAACCCTATGGGTTAGGAATGGTATGGCACTTCAAGTTCATATGTGAGTCAAGGCAGGTGGCCAAATACTTTTGGCAATATAGTATATATATGTATATATATATATATATAAAATTATTTATCATATTATTATATTTACTTATGTATGTCATATGATAAATAATAAATGATTGTATTATCTGAGTTTAATGTGAAATATGATTTTATATTTTTATTTTTGCCTATTTAATTTTCTGTGGGGTAAAAACCCGCACACAAGCAGCGCACGTGTGTGTGGCCCCCAAATGTAGCGATCGCGTTACAGCTAGCTGGCATCAGTTTCACTTACACCTCTCGCTCTCATTCGGCTCAACGCAACAGTGGTTCCCCTGGGCCGTCGTGCCCCACACATGCCCGGGCTCGAACCGGCGATCGCACAACCCCCTCAGACTGACAGTCAAGCTCGCTAGCCAGCTCGGCTCTTTAAGCGCTCAGCTAAGCTATTACAGTTCATCTCAGGGGTGTCAAACTCGTTTTCATTGAGGGCCACATCGCAGTTATGGTTGCCCTCACAGGGTTGCTTTTAACAATGAGTAATATATGAATATACATGCATATATATATATATATATATATATATATATATATATATAAATATATATATATATATATATATATATATATATATATATATATATATATATATATATATATATATATATATATCCATCCATCCATCCATCTTCAACCGCTTATCCGGAATCGGGTCGCGGGGACAGCAGCTCCAGCAAAGACCCCCAGACTTCCCTCTCCAGAGCAACATTTGCGACTTCCTCCTGGGGAATCCCGAAGCGTTCCCAGGCCAGAGAGGAGATGTAATCCCCCCATCTGGTCCTTGGTCTGCCGCGGGGCCTCCTCCCAGTGGGACGTGCAACGAGGACCTCCCTAGGGAGACGCTCGTGAGGCATCCGCACGAGATGCCCGAACCACCTAAGCTGGCTCCTTTCCAAGCGAAGGAGCAGCGGCTCTACTCCGAGTCTCTCTCGGGTGACTGCACTTCTCACCCTATCTCTAAGGGAGATGCCAGCCACCCTTCTGAGGAAACTCATTTCGGCCGCTTGTATCCGCGATCTTATTCTTTTGGTCATTACCCACACTTCATGACCATAGGTGAGAGTAGGAATGTAGATAGCTCGGTAGACCGAGAGCTTTGCCTTCTGGCTCAGCTCCCGTTTGGTCACAACAGTGCGGCAGAGAGACTGCAATACTGCCCCAGCTGCTCCGATTCTCCGGCTGATTTCCTTCTCCATCTTTCCCTCACTCGTGAACAAGACCCCGAGATACTTAAACTCCTCCACCTGGGACAGAGTCCTGTCCCCTACCCGGACTGTACAAACCATCGGTTTCCTGCTGAGAACCATGGCCTCAGATTTGGAGATGCTGATCCTCATTCCAGCCGCTGAACACTCGGCTGCGAACCGATCCAGTGAGAGCTGAAGGTCACGAACCGAAGGTGCCATCAGGACCACATCATCTGCAAACAGCAGTGACGCAACCTTTAGCCCCCCGAGACGTATACCCTCTCCGCCACGGCCACGACTCCGCCTAGAAACCCTGTCCATGAAAATCACAAACAGGATAGGTGACAGAGCGCAGCCCTGGCGGAGACCAACCCCCACTGGAAACGGATCCGACTTACATCCAAGCACCCGGACACAACTCTCGCTTTGGTTGTACAGAGATTGGATGGCCCTCAACAGGGTTCCCCTCACTCCGTACTCCCTCAGCACCTCCCACAAGATCTCCCGAGGGACGCGGTCATACGCCTTCTCCAAATCCACAAAACACATGTAGACTGGATAGGCATACTCCCAGGCCCTCTCCAGGATTCCCGCAAGCGTAAAGAGTTGGTCAGTTGTTCCACGACCAGGACGGAATCCACATTGCTCCTCTTGAATCTGAGGTTCGACTATCGGCCGGACCCTCCTTTCCAGTACCTTGGCGTAAACTTTCCCAGGGAGGCTGAGTAGTGTGATACCCCTGTAATTAGCACACACCCTCTGGTCCCCCTTTTTGAAAAGGGGAACCACCACCCCAGTCTGCCACTCCCTCGGCACTGTCCCAGACTTCCACGCAATGTTGAAAAGGCGTATCAACCAAGACAGCCCATCAACACCCAGAGCCTTCAGCATTTCTGGACGGATCTCGTCAACCCCCGGAGCTTTGCCACTGTGGAGTTGTCTAACTACCTCAGTGACTTCACTCCGAGAGATCGACGTCGATCCCCCATCATCCTCAGGCCCTGCTCCTATCAGGGAGGGTGTGTCTGATGTATTTGGGTTCAGGAGTTCCTCAAAGTGCTCTTTCCAACGCCCCACGACTTCCTCACTTGAAGTCAGCAAAGTATATATATATATATATATGTGTGTATATATATATATATATATATATATATATATATATATATATATATATATATATATATATATATATATATATATATATATATATATATATATATATATATATACATATACATATACATATATATATATATATATATATATATATATATATATATATATATATATATATATATATATATATATATATACAGTATATAATACATTAACAATTTTTTTTTTTTTACATAAGCTGAAAAAAAAAACATTTTAATTTTACTTTAAAAACTGGCAGCTCAGCCAGCAGAATTTTTTTTTTTTTTTTAATGTTTTAGTGTCTTACTGTATATGGAAAAAAACAGTAATAAATATGATTTCACGGTAAAAAAAAAACTCAGTCGGCGGAATTTAACCGTAAAATCTATTGTCAATAATTTGTTTTGAAATCCTAAATCAAGCAGATATTTAAGTACAGCATTTATCTTTATTTTAACAAAAAAATATTTTTGGAATACATAATGATATAATGTTTAGATTTTGATAATACTGAATTTTATAAGATATGCAATTGCATGTACGTGGTTTTTAATGTCAAAAGGAAAAGAACAAATATATTTAGTAAGAAAAGATTAAGCATTTTATTGACGCATATTATTTCCAGGCTTTCGCAGGTCACATAAAATAATGTGGCGGGCCAGATTTGGCCTCCAGTTTGACACATGTGGTTTATCTATTCCCGCCACAAATCCATATTGCCACATTTTTCAATCATATTAGGTATGGGTACCAAATCTGATACTTTTTTGGCACTGAGCAAATCCCGCCGGTCACGTAAAATCAAACATTGCCATGTTATGGTACCTGGGTTGTAAGTGACGCCACTTCAGCACTTGGCAAACACTCCAGCAGCACTGAGAGCGGACTCCGCCAAAATCGTTAGCTTGATGCTAGCATACATTGACTCTGCCATTGACATGCTACTGACTAGCATTAGCGATTTTACATGGCGATTTCAACACCTCCAAATGTGTTAATTAAGATCCGTGTGACAATCAACCAGCTGGTACGTAATAAATTCATTACTTACTGTATTAACATTTGTAGGGCGCAGCAGACAGCAAAGACTGAACTGACCAACACGCCATAAACCAGGGGTTCTTAACCCTTTTTTTTTACCTCAGGTCCCAACTTTTCCACAACAGAAGGCCCCTAGGGCCCACTCAAATACTAACACTGAATTAGTCATCTTACTAATATTCCATCATTATATCTAACCTACTTACAGGTCAAGGTCAAATGGTATGAAACCATGTGTTAATCACAAAGATTATTATCGTATATATTAAGAGTGTGTTAAAGTTCGACTCCGACCTTGTTTATTTCCAGGAAAACCTCCTTAAAGTTGTGTCGTCAATCAGAAATATCAAGCAGCTAAACATGGATAAGCGTGGAGTGTTCTGTATTTTTCCCATCATGCTTTGTAATGGATTTAAATGGGTGTCATTTAGAATTTTTAATGATGCATGGACGTTTTTTGTTTTTTTTTAAATATCCACAAATTCCATGAGCATGTGTGTTGGTTGGATTTTTTTTCTTTTTTTCTTGCACCGTGACTAGGGAAGGTTGTTTGCATTAGGTCATATAAGTGAATGTTATGCTTACGACAATTCAGTTTTTAATTATGGGTCATTGACCAAAATAATTTAATGAACACCAGTGGTTTTTCCATGTTTCCCATCATGCTTTGTAATGGATTTAAATGGGTGTCATTTAGAATTTTTAATGATGCATGGACGTTTTTTTTTTAATAATATCCACAAAGTCCAATGAGCATGTGTGTTGACATTTTGTGTTGGTTGGATTTTTTAATATTTTTTTTCACCGTGACTAGGGAAGGTTGTTTGCATTAGGTCATATAAGTAAATGCTATGCTTACGCCAATTCAGTTTTTAACTATAGGTCATTGACCAGAATATTTTAATGAATACCAGTGGTTTGCATTTTTTCCCATCAGGCTTTGTAATGGATTTAAATGGGTGTCACTTAGAATTGTTTTATGATGCATGGACGTCTTTTCATAAGCATGTTTGTTGACATTTTGTGTTGGTTGGATTTTTTTTTATTTTTTTTTACACCGTAACTAGGGAAGGTTGTTTGCGTTAGGTCATATAAGTAAATGCTGTGCTTACGCCAATTCCGTTTTTAATTATAGTTCATTGACCAGAATAATTTAATGAACACAAGTGGTTTACATTTTTCCCTTCAGGCTTTGTAATGGATTTAAATGGGTGTCATTTAGAATTTTTAATGATGCATGGACGTTTGTTTTTTTTATAATATCCACAAAGTTCAATGAGCATGTGTGTTGACATTTTGTGTTGGTTGGATTTTTTAATTTTTTTTTTCACCGTGACTAGGGAAGGTTGTTTGCATTAGGTCATAGAAGTAAATGCTGTGCTTACGCCAATTCCGTTTTTAATTATAGTTCATTGACCAGAATAATTTAATGAACACAAGTGGTTTACATTTTTCCCTTCAGGCTTTGTAATGGATTTAAATGGGTGCCATTTAGAATTTTTAATGATGCATGGACGTTTGTTTTTTTTATAATATCCACAAAGTTCAATGAGCATGTGTGTTGACAATTTGTGTTGGTTGGATTTTTTTAAAAATGTTTGCACCGTGACTAGGGAAGGTTGTTTGCATTAGGTTATATAAGTAAATGCTGTGCTTCTGCCAATTCAGTTTTTAATTTTAGGTCACTGACCAGAATAATTTAATGAATATGTTTGGACACCACCGGTCTAAATAGAGGGGGAAAGCAGCACCTGCAGTAAGCAAACTCATTCAGAAGATGGCGCCACAACACTAACAGTAACGCACCTTTTCAGTGTATTTGCTTAGTTTTTTTTTTTTTACTATTAGCATTACGGCCTTCAGCGGAAAAACAAAATCCTAGATTTGCTGCACCGTTTTATAAGCCGCGGGGTTCAAAGCGTAGGGGGGAAAAAGTAGCGGTTAATGTCGGACACCGCTGGCGCTCAGGCTGCCAAAAAGGAAGTTGTTAAAAAACTTGTGTGCGTGTGGACGAGTCTGAGTGAGCACACCTTTGCCCCCTCCCCCGAGTCACTTAGCGTGAAATATTGCCCGAGGCGGGCGGCAAGGAGCGGCCCGGCCGGGGCAAGCGCCGGCACATACGTCCGCGCCTCGCCCCGCGCTAACTACACGGAGGAGATTACATTATGCCGCTCGCCATTGTCCCGCGTCTCCCCAGACAAAGGCCGCCGCGCTGAGCAAACAGCGCGCCTCGGAGAGACTGTAACAACAAGAGGCCGACGTGAAAAGGATCTCTTTTGTCCGGCCTGCTGAGGTATGCACAAACACCAGAAGAAAAGAGGCCTTGTGCGGGAAAGCGGACGCAGAAAGGAGAGAGAGAAAAAAAAAGTCAGGAACGTCTTGGCGTGAAGAGACACGGACCGTGAGAAGACTCCAAAGAGACAAAACATTGTCTCGTTGCATGGTGACCTTTGACTGCAAAACAGTGTTTTCCATGTTTTTTTCTTACAAACTTCTTGAACGCTAACGTCAGACAAGACGCTGGCAGATGTTGCCATTCAAGGAAAATAAGCTATAACAATTCAATATAATACAACAATATCATTTAATTGAGTCGATTCTTGGAGGGTAACGATTCGATCCAGAAACGATTCTCAATTCAAAACGACTCTCGATTCAAAATAAATACTTTTTAGTAACAATGGCTAAAGTTCTATGGTTAACTACATTCCTCCATAAAATAGATGAACTGCTCTGATAAATTTCTATATTACTTAAAAGAAAACTGGTTTTGTTTAGAGATAAATGCTTTCAAACGTAATATCGGAAATGATCGGTATCGGTTTCAAAATTATCGGTATCAGTTCCAAAAAGTAACATGTATGACTTTCTAAAACGCCGCTGTGTACACGGACGTAGGGAGAAGTACAGAGCGCCAATAAACCGTGCGTGCCGGCCAAGTCACATAATCTCTACGGCTTTTCACACACACAAGTGAATGCAAGGCATACTTGGTCAACAGCCATACAGGTCACACTGAGGGTGTCCGTATAAACAACTTTAACACTGTTGCAAATATGCGCCACACTGTGAACCCACACCAAACAAGAATGACAAACACATTTCGGGAGAACATCCGCACCGTAAACACAACAGAACAAATACCCAGAAGCACTAACTCTTCCGCTACAATATACACCCTAACCCCCCACCTCAACCCCGCCCACCTCAACCGCCTCATGCTCTCTCAGGGAGAGCATGTCCCAAATTCCAAGCTGCTGTTTTGAGGCATGTTAAAAAAAAACATCTGCGGTCCCCTCCAAGGTTGTATCCCATTGGGGTGTGTTTTTCTTGGCCTGATGTGAGATCTGAGCCGAGGATGTCGTTGTGGCTTGTGCAGCCCTTTGAGACACTTGTGATTAAGGGCTATATAAATAAACTTTGATTGATTGATGAAATAAAGTATATATATATATATATATATATATATATATATATATATATATATATATATATATATATATATATATATATATATATATATATATATACATATTAAGTTAAGTTAAAGTACCAATGATTGTATTGGTTGTATTTAATGTATTACTATGTATTACTATTAATTGAGTTTATTTTATTTTATATATATATATATATATATATATATATATATATATATATATATATATATATATATATATATATATATATATATATATATATATATATTAATTGAGTTTATTTTATTTTATATATATATATATAAAATAAAATACTATTAATTGAGTTTATTTTATTTATATATACATATATATATATATATATATATTAATTGAGTTTATTTTATTTTATATATATATATATATATATATATATATATATATATATATATATATATATATATATATATATATATATATATATATATATATATATATATATATATATATATATATATATATATATATATATATATATATATATATATGTCTTAATTAGATTATCCAAAAAATAGTGCTCAATACCGTGGTAGAGCGTAATGTGAATGCTTCCATTAAAATCTCCTGAGGATTGAGGAAACCCCTCATGAAACAAGCCTGTAGAGATGAAATAGTCTTGTGATTTTTTTTCCCACACATACATATATATATATATATATATATATATATATATATATATATATATATATATATATATATATATATATATATATATATATATATATATATTAATTGAGTTTATTTTATTTTATATATATATATATATATATATATATATATATATATATATATATATATATATATATATATATATATATATATATATATATATATATATATATGACTCTATACAGTATTTACAACCTTACTAGTGTTCACTTCACAGCCACAGATGGTTCATCTAGTTATTTACATTATTTACACATTACTTTATCTGTTTCAGTCACAATGTTATTTAGTCACTACAGTAATTACAACTTGTGTTTACATCCACAGGAACCCCATGGGTTAGCCTACTCCAGGGGTAGGGAACCTATGGCTCTCGAGCCAGATGTGTCTCTTTTGATGATTGCTTAACACGATAAGTAATGAATAATCCCGCTGGTAATCACAGTGTTTAAAATAACGTTCAAAATATAAAACAATTCTCATGCATTTTAATCCATTCGTCCGTTTTCTACCGCACCTGTTCAAGAAGTCGCATTGATGGTAAGAAGTATTGTATTTATTATTGGTTAGCTTCAGAATAACAATGTTATTAAAAAGAATAAGAGGATTAAAAAATGTTGGTCTTACTTAAAAATGCACGCATTTAGTTGTATTCAGTGTTAAAAAATATTATGACGGAAATACATTTTTATATATTTGGCTTTCGGTTCCCGACCCCTGGCCTACTCTATACAGTATTTTGAGTATCAAATAATTCAAGTCGGTCAAAAATGTTTAAAGTTTAATTAAATATAGCATTTTTTTATATAGCTGGATTGCAGTCACGTGACCTAGAGGCACATCCAGGCGATGGCCTGGAGCCCCACTAGGCTCCTGTTTATTTACCTGAATCGGTGCAGATTTAGGCTTATTGTGAAAAGCTTATAGACAAATGAAAAAAAAATAGTTTGAACGGGATGGGGAGGATTTTTGCACTCTTAAGAAAAATATATTTTTAAAAGATTGAAACCATTTATCAGGAGGTTACTGCTACCTCACTTTATTTGACACTCACAAGGATTTAGAGAAGAAAACATCATGTCTTTACCTCTGAGGGGTCCACAAATTAAACATTAATCGGTGAGAGACAAAGTTGTTAAAAGTAAGGTATTGGATTGACATAACGAGTGCGGTGCTGCTGTGATCGTGACGCTAATGAGAAGAAGGACAAGTTTGTTTGCAGTTGATTTCCTGCTACAATTTTAGCCTCATTTGCAATTCATGTCTGCAGTTGTTTTTATGGTGTGAAGTTCATATTTTGTCTCATTATTTGGCTGCAGATGTCCCTGTTGTTCAGCAATGTTTGCTAGCGATATCAAGATTGACTATATGCTGTTGAGTCTACCAGAGATGTATTCATCTAGTTTATGAATATTATTAAGGATATTTTCTTCATGCTAACAAATATCACCAAAGACGCTATAATGTGGTCATCCGTGTCGAATAAAGCACTTGGCTTTCCTGCACAACAACAACTAAGCTTTTAGTTTGTTATGAAAATCGGCAACTAAATACGGTGGATTGGACCAACAATCACACTTATTGTTACTAAGTCTCAACCTGACGTTTGTTTATTTGCACAAGCAAGTCTTCCTAGTTATATATGGACATAGCAACCAGAAAAGAACACAAACTAATGCAATCTCTTGTCCTTTTTTACGTTTAGTTCTGCCCTCAAACATTTTATATTATTGATTATATGAATATAATCAGAGGAAGGTTACCTTGTTTTCCACAGGTCATAAAAAATATCAGATTTTATTAATGTCAGCCCATATAAAACACTTATATCGTGATACAGCCTTCAGACATATCGCCCAGCCCCTTACTGCTCCGTCACTGAACAAAACATAATGGCGTTGTCTCTGCTGGCACACAGCGTCAGTACTGGGCTGACAAACTGACGTACTGGCATTGAAATGTGTCATGAAAATATGAAAATTTATTTTTTAACGAAGGTAAATGTGTTATTTTGTAGGGAAAAAAATATCTTATTGAACACTCTCTTTCATATAATTTTTTTTTTTAAGTACCAAACAGTCATCAAATGATATTCAAATTTAATTTAAAAAAGGAAAAAAATGTGTTAAAAAAAAAAAAAGTGTATATTAGGGGCTCAAATCAAAATGCTGCTTGTAAACCCAGTTGCATCTTATATGCGATACTGACAATCTTGGTGTCGATCCGATACTAAGTGAACACAGGGGGGGGTGATGGTGTCTGATGTTTGCACCGACACACCAAAAGGAGCATAAACATATACGGAAGCCAAAAGTGCCACAAAAAGTATCGAGCCATTCATGCCGGTATCGACTCAGTACCGATACCGACCTTGGTATCAATGTTTAGATCGATACGCCCGGCCCTAATACATGGGGGAAATAAGTATTTGATCCCCGGCTGATTCCGTAAGTGCACCCGTTTACAAAAAATATCAACAGTGCATCATTTTTATGGCAGGTTTTACAAAAATACAGAAAAATTTAATGTTTATTTTATTTCCGTAAAAAAAAGTATTTTCTTCCCAACCAACCAGGAAGCATTGTGACCCCACGGACAGGTGATGAAGTACATGAAGTACTCCTGATCTCATATAATACACATGTCTTACACATGTGACAAGATTGGAGACCTACACAAGACCTGGATGGACTAGTACTGCATACAATAATACACAACTTACTGTATAAAGTACTGTACAGTAAAACCGCACTGTAAAAAGTATTCTACAACTTACTGAAGTACTGTATAAAATATTCTACATACTGTATTAGAGTACAATTTACTGGAAAAAGCACTGTATATGGTACTGTACAATTTACTGTATAAAACACTGTACAATTTACTGTACAACATTGTGTACAAGGTACAGTACAACTTACTGTACACAAATCTGTACCACTTGATGTATAAAATACTGTATAAAGTACTGCAAAATGTAGTGTAAAAAGTACTGTATACATACTGTACAAATTACGATACAACTTACTGTATAAAATACTGTACAATGTACTGTATAAAAGTACAGCAAAACTTACTGTATAAAGTACTGCAAAACTTACTGTATAAAGTACTGTATAAATGCCCGACCAATTACTGTATAAAGTACAATACAACTTACTGTGTAAAGTACTGTACAACTTACTGTACACAAATCTGTACAACTTACGGTATAAAACACTGAATAAAGTACTGCAAAACTTGCTGTTTAAAATACTGTATAAAGTACTGCCAAATTTACTGTACAAAGTACTGTATAAATACTGTATAGATGAGTGTATAAAGTACGATACAACTTACTGTATAATGTACTGTACAACTTATTGTACAAAAAAACTTTACAACTTACTGCATTAAGTACTGTATAAAATACTGTATAAAGTACTGTATAAATACTGTACAAAGTACGATACAACTTACTGTATAAAGTACTGTAAAACTTACTGTATACAGTACTGTATTAATGCCCTACCAATTACTGTATAAAGTACGATAGAACTTACTATGTAAAGTACTGTACAACCTACTGTATGAAGTACTGTATAAATACTGTGCAAATTACTATAAAAAGTACTACACAACATGCTGTATAAGTATTGTACAAAGCACTGTACAATTTACTGTATAAAGTACTGCACATACAACCTTACTGTCTAAAGTATTTTACAATTTACTGAATTAAGTACTGTAAAACATATTATACCAATTAGTGTACAACTTACCGTATACAGTACTGAACAACTTACTGTATGAAGTACTGTATAAAGTACTGTACAACTTACTAATAAAGTACTGTATAAAGTGTTGGACAACTTACTAATAAAGTAATGTGTAAAGGACGGTATAAATGGCTGTATGGAGTATTGTACAGAGTACTGTATAAAGTACTGTAAAACCTACTTAATAAAGTACTGTATAAAGTATTGTACCACCTCCTAATAAAGTAGTGTATAAAGGACGGTATAACTTACTGTATGAAGTACTGTACGGAGTACTGTATAAAGTACTGTAAAACCTACTTAATAAAGTACTGTATAAAGTACTGAACAACCTACTGTCCAACTTACTAATAAAGTACTGTATAAAGGACGGTACAACTTACTGTATGAAGTACTGCACAGAGTACTGTATAAAGTACTGTAAAAACCTACTTAATTTAGTACTGTATAAAGTACTGAACAACATACTAATAAAGTAGTGTATAAAGTACTGTACAACTTACTAATAAAGTAGTGTATAAAGGACGGTATAACTTACTGTATGAAGTACTGTACAGAGTACTGTATAAGGTACTGTAAAACCTACTTACTAAAGTACTGTATTAAGTACTGTACAACATACATAATAAAGTACTGTATACAGTACTTTACAACCTACTAATAAAGTCGTGTATTAAGGATGGTATAACTTACTGTATTACAGTACTGTATACAGTACTGTAAAACTTACTTAATAAAGTACTGTACAACCTACTAGTAAAGTACTGTATAAAGTACTGTACAACTTACTAACAAAGTACTGTGTAAAGGACAGTATACACTGCTGTATGAAGTATTGTACAGAGTACAGTATAAGGTACTGTAAAACCTACTTACTAAAGGACTGTATTAAGTACTGTAAAACCTACATAATAAAGTACTGTATAAAGTACTGTACAACCTACTAATAAAGTACTGTATAAAGTACTGTACAACTTACTAACAAAGTACTGTGTAAAGGACAGTATAAACTGCTGTATGAAGTATTGTACAGAGTACAGTATAAGGTACTGTAAAACCTACTTACTAAAGGACTGTATTGAGTACTGTAAAACCTACATAATAAAGTACTGTATAAAGTACTTTACAACTTACTAATAAAGTAGTGTATAAAGTACTGTACAACTTACGAATAAAGTAGTGTATAAAGGATGGTATAACTTACTGTATTACAGTACTGTATACAGTACTGTAAAACCTACTTAATAAAGTACTGTACAACTACTAATAAAGTAGTGTATAAAATACTGTACAACTTACTAATAAAGTAGTGTATAAAGGACGGTATGAAGTACTGTACAGAGTACTGTAAAACCTACTTAATAAAGTACTGTATAAAGTACTGTAAAACCTACTTAATAAAGTACTGTATTGTACAACCTACTATTAAAGTAGTGTATACAATACTGTACAACTTACTAATAAAGTAGTGTAAAAAGGATGGTATAACTTACTGTATGAAGTACTGTACAGAGTACTGTAAAACCTACTTAATAAAGTACTGTATGAAGTACTGTAAAACCTACTTAATAAAGTACTGTATTGTACAACTTAATAATAGTGTATAAAGGACGGTACAACTTACTGTATGAAGTACTGTACAGAGTACTGTATAAAGTACTGTAAAAACTTACTTAATAAAGTACTGTATAAAGTACTGAACAACATTCTAATAAAGTAGTGTATAAAGTACTGTACAACTTACTAATAAAGTAGTGTATAAAGTACTGTACAACTTACTAATAAAGTAGTGTATAAAGGATGGTATAACTTACTGTATGAAGTACTGTACAGAGTACTGAATAAAGTACTGTACAACCTACTAATAAAGTACTGTATAAAGTACTGTACAACTTACTAATAAAGTACTGTGTAAAGGACAGTATAACTTGCTGTATGAAGTATTGTACAGAGTACTGTATAAGGTACTGTAAAACAACCTACTTACTAAAGTACTGTATAAAGTACTGTAAAACCCACTTAATAAACTACTGTATGAAGTACTGTACAACCTATACTATGTAAAGGATGGTATATCTTACTGTATGAAGTACTGTACAGAGTACAGTATAAAGTACTGTAAAACAACCTACTAATAAAGTACTGTATAAAGTACTGAACAACATACTAATAAAGTAGTGTATAAAGTACTGTACAACTTACTAATAAAGTACTGTATAAAGAACGGTATAACTTACTGTATGAAGTACTGTACAGAGTACTGAATAAAGTACTGTAAAACCTACTTAATAAAGTACTGTATAAAGTACTGTACAACCTACTAATAAAGTACTGTATAAGATACTGTACCACTTACTAATAAAGTACTGTGTAAAGGACGGTATAACTTGCTGTATGAAGTATTGTACAGAGTACTGTATAAAGTACTGTAAAACCTACTTAATAAACTACTGTATAAAGTACTGTACAACCTATACTATGTAAAGGACGGTATATCTTACTGTATGAAGTACTGTATAAAGTACTGTAAAACAACTTACTAATAAAGTACTGTACAACATACTAATAAAGTACTATATAAAAGACGATACAACTTACTGTATGAATTACTGTACAGAATACTGTATAAAGTACTGTAAAGCCTACTCAATATAAGTACTGTATAAAGTATTGTACAACCTACTAATAAAGTACTGTATAAAGTACTGTATAACTTACTAATAAAGTACAATATAAAGGAAAGAATAACTTACTGTATGAAGTACTGTACAGAGTACTGTATATAACACTGTACAAATTATTGCATAACATACTGCACAACTTACTGTATAAAGTATTGTACAACTTACTGTAAACATTCAGTGCACAATTTACTGCATAAAGTACTTGTGTAAAACTTGGTTTACATTACTGTGTGAATGAGGTTAAAACTTACTGTACGCATTCTGTATAAAGTACAGTACAACTTACTTCATGAGCGCTGTATTGTCGCGCAACTTATAGGAATGACTGTGCACTGTAAATTGCTAAAGTACTGTACAAGTTATTATTGTGCTTGTACAATTGTACTTTATTGCTGTACTTTGGCATGAATCGTCATCTTCACCGCTCGTGAGGTCATCATTACGTCATCAGAACTCAATGTTAATAAATCTCATCTGACAATCTTCCTCATGCAGTTATTGTACTGTAAAGTGCCACACACACACACACGCGCACACACACACTTTATGACATAATGATATTTTTCCTATAGTTGGCTCCAGCAGTAAGTGCAGACATGAGAGGACGTACAGTAAAATATGTTTTTCATTTTTGAAGCGCTTTGCTGAGGCAGCACTTTGTCATGTGCTCATTTACTGTACTCTCTCTCTCTCTCTCTCTCTCTCTCTCTCTCTCTCTCTCTCTCTCTCTCTCTCTCTCTCGCTCGCTCCCTCGCGCGCGCGTGCATTTAACGCATCGTTTGTGTCGGAGTGTCAGCGCGCCGGCATCTCGGATGACACGGCAACAGCAACCCGAGGCGGGCGGCCCGACAGCGACGACGACATGGCAGCCTAGCGTGAGGGGCGTCGGTTATGAATACGACTCGAAACGCCAAATGCGGCCCGGCGCGAGGAATTAGCTTGACGTGTGTCTCCCGAAGACTTCTGGAGCTGTCCGTCAAGCGGGCGCGGATCTATTTTGAGACGCCCGGTTGATGCTGAGATGCTCCTACTTGATCTTTTCACTCTTTTTTGTCCCGTCAGTCACTCAAAAACCGTGGAAAACTAGCCTAGCGTAGCTAGCGTTAGCTCATTTTTAGCACGATGGATATGGCGGGCATGCACTTAGCTAAGCGACATCTGGACTAACTACACCAGGCTCATTTTAAGTTACCTACTTGCTTTTTGCGTGTGACTAATCACAATTGACCGTTCGATTAATCACGATTAATCGCATTGTTTGGCGCAAATTGCAATACTTAGCCACAGCCTTGTGTGCCTAAAGTATAATGATGGAGGTACACTTAGCTAAGTAACATCTGGACTAAATACGCCAAGCTCATTATAAGTTACTAACTCACTTTTTGTGTGTGATTAATCACAATTGAGAGTTTGATTAATCACATTGTTTGGCGCAAATTGCAATACTTAGCCACAGCCTTGTGTGCCTAAAATATAATGATGGAGGTACACTTAGCTAAGTAACATCTGGACTAAATACGCCAAGCTCATTTTGAGTTATTTACTTACTTTTTGTGTGTGACTAATCACAATTGACCGTTCGATTAATCACGATTAATCGCATTGTTTGGCGCAAATTGCAATACTTAGCCACAGCCTTGTGTGCCTAAAGTATAATGATGGAGGTACACTTAGCTAAGTAACATCTGGACTAAATACGCCAAGCTCATTATAAGTTACTAACTCACTTTTTGTGTGTGATTAATCACAATTGACGGTTCGATTAATCATGATTAATCGCATTGTTTGGCACTAATTGCAATACTTAGCCACAGCCTTGTGTGCCTAAAGTATAATGATGGAGGTACACTTAGCTAAGTAACATCTGGACTAACTACGCCAAGCTCATTTTAAGTTATTTACTTACTTTTTGTGTGTGATTAATCACAATAGACGGTTCGATTAATCATGATTAATCGCATTGTTTGGCACTAATTGCAATACTTAGCCACGGCCTTGTGTGCCTAAAGTATAATGATGGAGGTACACTTAGCTAAGTAACATCTGGACTAAATACGCCAAGCTCATTATAAGTTACTAACTCACTTTTTGTGTGTGATTAATCACAATTGAGAGATTGATTAATCACATTGTTTGGCGCAAATTGCAATACTTAGCCACAGCCTTGTGTGCCTAAAGTATAATGATGGAGGTACACTTAGCTAAGTAACATCTGGACTAAATACGCCAAGCTCATTTTGAGTTATTTACTTACTTTTTGTGTGTGACTAATCACAATTGACCGTTCGATTAATCACGATTAATCGCATTGTTTGGCGCAAATTGCAATACTTAGCCACAGCCTTGTGTGCCTAAAGTACAATGATGGAGGTACACTTAGCTAAGTAACATCTGGACTAAATACGCCAAGCTCATTATAAGTTACTAACTCACTTTTTGTGTGTGATTAATCACAATTGAGAGTTTGATTAATCACATTGTTTGGCGCAAATTGCAATACTTAGCCACAGCCTTGTGTGCCTAAAGTATAATGATGGAGGTACACTTAGCTAAGTAACATCTGGACTAAATACGCCAAGCTCATTTTGAGTTATTTACTTACTTTTTGTGTGTGATTAATCACAATTGACGGTTCGATTAATCATGATTAATCGCATTGTTTGGCGCAAATTGCAATACTTAGCCACAGCCTTGTGTGCCTAAAGTATAATGATGGAGGTACACTTAGCTAAGTAACATCTGGACTAAATACGCCAAGCTCATTATAAGTTACTAACTCACTTTTTGTGTGTGATTAATCACAATTGAGAGTTTGATTAATCACATTGTTTGGCGCAAATTGCAATACTTAGCCACAGCCTTGTGTGCCTAAAGTATAATGATGGAGGTACACTTAGCTAAGTAACATCTGGACTAACTACGCCAAGCTCATTTTAAGTTATTTACTTACTTTTTGTGTGTGATTAATCACAATTGACGGTTCGATTAATCATGATTAATCGCATTGTTTGGCACTAATTGCAATACTTAGCCACAGCCTTGTGTGCCTAAAGTATAATGATGGAGGTACACTTAGCTAAGTAACATCTGGACTAAATACGCCAAGCTCATTTTAAGTTATTTACTTACTTTTTGTGTGTGATTAATCACAATTGACGGTTCGATTAATCATGATTAATCGCATTGTTTGGCACTAATTGCAATACTTAGCCACAGCCTTGTGTGCCTAAAGTATAATGATGGAGGTACACTTAGCTAAGTAACATCTGGACTAACTACACCAAGCTCATTTTAAGTTACCTACTTGCTTTTTGCGTGTGATTAATCACAATTGACAGTTTGATTAATCATGATTAATCACATTGTTCGGTGAAAATTGCAATACTTAGCCAGAGTCTTGTGTGCCTAAAGTATAATGATGGAGGTACACTTAGCTAAGTAGCATCTGGATTAATTACACCAAGCGCACTTTAAACTACTGACTTTTTGTGTGATTGATCACGATTAATCACAATGTTATGCGTAAAATTCAATAATTACCCCATAAGAAGTCAAAGCCTTGTGTGTTTAAAAGTAATATGTTGGGGGTACACTTAGCTAAGTAACATCTGGACTAAATACGCCAAGCTCATTTTGAGTTATTTACTTACTTTTTGTGTGTGATTAATCACAAATGACGGTTCGATTAATCATGATTAATCGCATTGTTTGGCACTAATTGCAATACTTAGCCACAGCCTTGTGTGCCTAAAGTATAATGATGGAGGTACACTTAGCTAAGTAACATCTGGACTAAATACGCCAAGCTCATTGTAAGTTATTTACTTACTTTTTGTGTGTGATTAATCACAATTGACGGTTCGATTAATCATGATTAATCGCATTGTTTGGTGAAAATTGCAATACTTAGCCAGAGTCTTGTGTGCCTAAAGTATAATGATGGAGGTACACTTAGCTAAGTAGCATCTGGATTAATTACACCAAGCGCACTTTAAACTACTGACTTTTTGTGTGATTGATCACGATTAATCACAATGTTATGCGTAAAATTCAATAATTACCCCATAAGAAGTCAAAGCCTTGTGTGTTTAAAAGTAATATGTTGGGGGTACACTTAGCTAAGCAAAATCTGGACTAATTACACCAAGCTCATTTTAAGTTACTAACTTACTTTTTGTGTGTGATTAATTACAATTGACAGTTTGATTAATCATAATTAATCACATTGTTCGGCAAAATTCAATAATTCCATAAAAATTCAATAATTCCATAAAAATGCAATAATTAGCCATAGCCTTGTGTGCTTAGAGTAAAATGATGCTAAGTAACATCTGGACTAAATACGCCAAGCTCATTATAAGTTACTTACTTACTTTTTGTGTGTGATTAATCACAATTGACAAATTGATTAATCATGATTAATCATATTGTTCGGCACAAATTGCAATACTTAGCCACAGCTTTGTGGCCAAGTAACTTAGCTACGTAAAAGTTGTACTGATTACACCAAGCACATTTGAAATTACTCACGTTTTGTTTTCTGATTAATCACGATTAATCAGACTGTTATTTGCAAAATTCAATAATTGGCTCATAAAAAGTCAGAGCCTTGTGTGTTTAAAGTGTAATGATGGGGGTACACTTAACAAAGTAACATTTGTCATAATTAAACCAAGCTCACTTTAAATTACTCCCTTTTCGTGTGTGATTAATCATGATTAATCAAATTTTTATGTGGGAAATTCAATAATTAGCCAGAGCCTTGTATACTTAAAGTATGATGATGGGGGTACACTGAACAAAGTAACATCTGGACTAAGTACACCAACCTCACATTAATTGACTCGCATTTTGTGTGTGATTAATCATGATTGTTATGCGCGAAAATCAATAATGAGCCATAGCCTTGTGTGCTTAACGAATGATTATGGTGGTTACGCTTAGCTAAGAAACATATGGACTGACTACACCAACCTCACTTTAAATCACTCAAATTGTGTGTGATTAATCATGATTAATCACGCTGTTATGCGCATAATTCAATAATTAGCTAATAAGAAGCCAGAGCCTTGTGTGCTCAAAGTGTAAATAAGGAGGTGCACTTAGCTAAGTAACATCTTGACTGATTACACCAAGCTCACTTTAAATTTTGTGTGTAATTAATCACGATTAATCACCCTATTATGGGCAAAATTAAGGAATAAGCCAGAACCTTGTGTGCTTAGAGTATAATAATAGGGGTAAGCTTAGCTAAGTAACATCTGGACTGATTACACCAAGCTCATTTTAAATTACTCATATTTTGTGAGTGATTAATCACGATTAATCACCCTATTATGCACAAAATTATAGAATTAGCCATAGCATTGTGTGCTTATAGTATAATGATGGGGGTAGGCTTAGCTAAGTAACATCTGGACTGATTACACCAAGCTCGCTTTAAATTACTCATATTTTGTGTGTGATTAATCACGATTAATCACCCTATTATGCGCAAAATTAAAGAATTAGCCAGAACATTGTGTGCTTAAGAGTATAATAATAGGGGTACGCTTAGCTAAGTAACATCTGAACTGATTACACCAAGCTCACTTTAAATTCTGTCTGTAATTAATCACGATTAATCACCCTATTATGGGCAAAATTAAAGAATTAGCCAGAACCTTGTGTGCTTAAGAGTATAATAATAGGGGTGTGCTTAGGTAAGTAACATCTGTACTGATTACACCAAGCTCACTTTAAATTTTGTGTTATTAATCATGATTAATCACCCTATTATGCACAAAATTAAAGAATTAGCCATAGCATTGTGTGCTTATAGTATAATGATGGGGTAGGCTTAGCTAAGTAACATCTGGACTGATTACACCAAGCTCACTTAAAATTACTCATATTTTGTGTGTGATTAATGACGATTAATCACCCTATTATGCGCAAAATTAAAGAATTAGCCATAGCATTGTGTGCTTATAGTATAATGATGGGGGTACGCTTAGCTAAGTGACATCTGAACTGATTACACCAAGCTCACTTAAAATTACTCATATTTTGTGTGTGATTAATCACGATTAATTACCCTATTATGCGCAAAATTAGATAATTAGCTAGAGCCTTGTGTGCTTAGGGTATAATGATGGGGGTATGCTAGGTAAGTAACATCTGGACTGATTAAAACAAGCTCACTTAAAATTTTGTGTGTAATTAATCACGATTAATCACCGTATTATAGGCAAAATTAAAGAATTAGCCAGAACATTGTGTGCTTAGAGTATAATAATAGGGGTACGCTTAGCTAAGTAACATCTGGAGTGATTGCACCAAGCTCACTTTAAATTTTGTGTGTGATTAATCACGATTAATCACCCAATTATGGGCAAAAAGAAAGAATTAGCCAGAACCTTGTGTGCTTAGAGTATAATAATGGGGGTACGCTTAGCTAAGTAACATCTGTACTTATTACACCAAGCTCACTTTAAATTTTGTGTTATTAATCACGATTAATCACCCTATTATGCGCAATATTAAAGAATTAGCCAGAGCCTTCTGTGCTTAGAGTATAATAATAGGGGTACGCTTAGCTAAGTAACATCTGGACTGATTAAACCAAGCTCACTTAAAATTTTGTGTGTAATTAATCACGATTAATCACCCTATTATGGGCAAAATTAAAGAATTAGCCAAAACCTTGTGTGCTTATAGTATAACGATTGGGGTACGCTTAGCTAAGTAACATCTGGACTGATTACACCAAGCTCACTTTAAATGTTGTGTGTAATTAATCACGATTAATCACCCTATTATGGGCAAAATTAAAGAATTAGCCAGAACCTTGTGTGCTTAAGAGTATAATAATAGGGGTGCGCTTAGGTAAGTAACATCTGTACTGATTACACCAAGCTCACTTTCAATTACTCATATTTTGTGTGTGATTAATCACGATTAATCACCCAATTATGGGCAAAATGAAAGAATTAGCTACAACCTTGTGTCCTTAGAGTATAATAATAGGGGTACGCTTAGCTAAGTAACATCTGGACTGATTACACCAAGCTCACTTTAAATTACTCATATTTTGTGTGTGATTAATCGCGATTAATCACACTGTTATGCGCAAAATTCAATCATCAGGCTTTAAGACCCCATGGCCATGTGTGTTTTAAAGTCAAACGATGGGGGTACGTGAACATAAATGTCTAAATGGTGATTTTAGTTTGCCTTTAAAACTAATATTTACCTTTTTTTTTTTAGCTCTCGCTCCCTGATTGGCTCACGCAGGTGTTCCTAATGTTGTGACTGTGAATGGTTGATAAAGTCACAAAATGGCTTACATTGAAAGCAGAAGCACTATTAAAATCCACAATTAGAAACAGGTTTCCTTATGAATATGATCCGTCTGTTCCAGTGTGTGTGTGTGTGTGTGTGTGTGTGTGTGTGTGTGTGTGTGTGTGTGTGTGTGTGTGTGTGTGTTTAGTGCAGTTATCTTTAAGCGACACTGTATAAATACATTTTATTGTCGGCGTGCTAGTGATTAGTCACCATGAGCACAGTTTGCCAGCACGATGAGGTACAATGACGACGACGACGGCGCCGCCGATATTTTACGTCCTTTCTCTCCACGCTAATAGAAAGCTGCTGCGCCCACAAGCGCCGAGTCAGCACAGCGAGTAATTATTACTTCTACGTGCAACATTATCATGTCTCCTGTTTGACGAGGAGTCGAGCGGTTGAATTTGATTATCAAAGATCCCACGCCGCGTATTGTCTCGCACGTCCGACCACACCCAGCGGGTTCTTAACAGGATAAGAGCGACCTGGGGGTGTTTGCCAATGACACCCTTTTTTTTTTTTATCACCTTCCCACTGCTGCTCTCATCCACTTTGTTTCAACCCGACGTACACCTTGTTGTTGGAAAACGTTCATAACAATGTTGTGTGCTGAGGGTGTGACGGTATGGCTCAGTTAGTAGGTCACTCTGGTCTTTATTTTGGTACACGATTTTTATTTTCTATCATTAAACACTTCGTTCAACTTTCTTAATGTTACGACTTTATTCATGTAAAATAATAACAATTTAATTTTTAATATTTTTTTGCAGTTGGGGTAAAAATGGCAACATTTTCCTTACATTTAGGGCTTTTTTATATTTTTTTCTAGTAAAATTTGCAACTGTTTCCTCATATTAATGCTTCATCATTATATCTATTTTTTGTGTTTCATTTTATTTTAACTCTTTTGGTACAGATTATGACTTTTCTCATTAAAAATATGTTTATTTTCCCTCAAATTGAGGCTTATTTTTGTTGTTTTTTGTATATTCTGCTTTTGTTGTTGCAAAATCCAGACTTTTTTTTATTACATTTGTCTTATAGCAGTACAACTTTTTCCTTTTTCTTTTTCACAATAGTTTAAAAAAATTGTATATTCAGTGTTTTTTGACTGACTTTTTTCTTTTAAAAGTTGCAACATTTCCTCGTCCAAAGACTTACTTTTCTCATACTTTTTACTTTTTTTTTTTTTTAGGATTGTTTCTCTTTTTTTTGGAAATTATCCTATTTTTGTCACTACTTTCAGACTTGATCCTTATAAAATCACAGCATTTCAGTTATGACTTTTCTTGTAGAAGTAGAGCAGTTTTGTTTTGTTTTCTTGCCGATTCTGTTTTATTAAATTTTTTTAATTTTTATTATACATTTTTTCATAAACTTTATAACTTTTCTCAAAAAGATTTTTCCCCGAAATTTTTTTTCTCATCTTTAGGCTTATTGTTTGTGTTTTTTCCGCAATATCCCAACTTTTTTATTACATTTTTCACATAGGCTTTTTTGCAATAGTTTAAAATAAAAAATGGTATATTCAGTGTTTTTTGACTGACTTTTTTATTTTAAAAGACTTACTTTTCTTGTAGGAGGAACAACTTTTTTCTAATATCAAGCCCTTTTTTTTAGGATTGTTTCCCTTTTTCTTGTAAATTATCATATTTTTATCACAACTTTCAGACTTGATCCTTGTTAAGTCACAGCATTTCAGTTATGACTTTTCTTGTAAGCGTACAGCAGTTTTTGTTTTTTTTCTTGCAGATTCTGTTGTTTTTTTTGTTTTTTTTAATTTTAATTATACTTTTTTTTTTTAACTACCAATGATTGTCACACACACACTAGGTGTGGCGAAATTTACCTCTGCATTTGACCCATCCCCTTGTTCATCCCATTTTTTCTCCCAAAAAATATTTTAGCTTATTTTTTTATTTTTTTTCCGCAATATCCCAACTTTTTTCATTAAATTTTTTCACGTAAAAGGTATTTTTATCTAATATCAAGGATTTTTTTTAGGGTTGTTTCTCTTTTTCTTGTAAATTGTCATATTTTAGTCACAATATTCAGACTTTATAAAATCACAGCATTTCCTCGTACAAATTATGACTTTTCTCACAGAGGTACAAGTACTTTGTTCCTCATATTAAGGAATTTAAATGTTCTGGGGGTTTTTTCTTGCAAATTTAGAATTTTTTTCACAATATCCCAACTTTTTTTTCTAGTAAAATTGCAGTATTGTCTTGTAAATACTGTGACATTTTGTGTAGAAGTAAAAGAAAATCCAGAAAAAAAATGTTTTCAATCATATTAAGACTTTTTTATTGATTTTGGGTGTTGTTTTTTGTATATTCTGCTTTTGTTTTTGCAACATCCATACTTTTTTTAATTACATTTGTCTTATAGCAGTACAACTTTTTCCTCATACGAAGGCTTTTTTGCAATAGTCCATCCATCCATCCATTTTCTACCGCTTATCCCTTTTGGGGTCGCGGGGGGTGCTGGAGCCTATCTCAGCTACAATCGGGCGGAAGGCAGGGTACACCCTGGACAAGTCGCCACCTCATCGCAGGGGCCAACACAGATAGACAGACAACATTCACACTCACATTCACACACTAGGGCCAATTTTAGTGTTGCCAATCAACCTATCCCCAGGTGCATGTCTTTGGAGGTGGGAGGAAGCCGGAGTACCCGGAGGGAACCCACGCAGTCACGGAGAGAACATGCAAACTCCACACAGAAAGATCCCGAGCCCGGGATTGAACCCAAGACTACTCAGGACCTTCGTATTGTGAGGCAGACGCACTAACCCCTCTGCCACCGTGCTGCAATAGTTTAAAATAAAAAGCGTTACATTCAGTAATTTTTGACTGACTTTTTTCATCTAAAAGTTGCAACATTTCTTCGTCCAAAGACTTACTTTTCTCGTAGGAGGTACAACTTTTTTCTAATATCAAGGGTTTTTTTTAGGATTGTTTCCCTTTTTCTTGTAAATTATCATATTTTTTGTCACAATTTTCAGACTTGATCCTTATAAAATCACAGCATGTCAGTTATGACTTTTCTTGTAGAAGTACAGCAGGTTGGGTTTTTTTTCTTGCAGATTATGTCTTGTTTTTTTGTTTGTTTGTTTTTTCAATTTTATTACAATTTTTTTCATACAGTTTATGACTTTTCTCAAAGAGGTACAGTTTTTTCTCCCAAAAAATGTTTTTCTCATCATTAAGATTTTTTTTTTTTTTGCAATATCCCAACTTTTTTATTACATTTTTCACGTTGAAGGTCTTTTTATCTAATATCAAGGCTTTTTAGGGTTGTTTCTCTTTTTCTTGTAAATTGTCATATTTTTGTCAAAATATTCAGATATTCAGATATTTAGAAAATCACAGCATTTCCTCGTACAAATTATGACTTTTCTCAAAGAGGTACAACTGCTTTGTTCCTCAGATTAGGCAATTTAAATGTTCTGGGGGTCTTTTCTTGCAAATTCTGAATTTTTTTCACAATATCCCAACTTTTTTTCTAGTAAAATTGCAGTATTGTCTTGTAAATACTGTGAGTTTTTGTGTAGAAGTAAAAGAAAATCACAGCATTTCAGTTATGACTTTTGTTGTAGAAGTACAGCAGTTTTTTTGTTTTTTTTCTTGCAGATTCTGTCTTGGGTTTTTTTGTCAATTTTATTATAAACGTTTTCATACAGTTTATGACTTTTATCAAAGAGGTACAGTTTTTTCTCATCTTTAGGCTTATTTGTTTTCTAGTCAATTCTGCCATTGGTTGCGCCATATCCCAACTTTTTTATTACATTTTTCACGTAGAAAGTCTTTTTATCTAATATCAAGGCTTTTTAGGGTCGTTTCTCTTTTTCTTGTAAAGTATCATATTTTCGTCACAATATTCCGACTTTATAAAATCACAGCATTTCCTCATACAAATTATGACTTTTCTCACAGAGGTACAAGTGCTTTGTTCCTCATATTAAGGAATTTAAATGTTCTGGTGTTTTTTTCTTCCAAATTTAGATTTTTTTTTTCACAATATCCCAACTTTTTTTTCCAGTAAAATTGCAGTATTGTCTTGTAGATATTGTGACTTTTTTTTTGAAGAGGTAAAAGAAAGTCACGGAGAAAAACAATTCTTCATCATATTCAGATTTTTTTTTAGGTTGGGTTAATTTGTTGTTAAATAAATAAATAAATGGGTTATACTTGAATAGCGCTTTTCTACCTTCAAGGTACTCAAAGTGCTTTGACAGTATTTCCACATTCACCCATTCACACACACATTCACACACTGATGGCGGGAGCTGCCATGCAAGGCGTTAGCCAGCAGCCATCAGGAGCAAGGGTGAAGTGTCTTGCCCAAGGACACAACGGACGTGACTAGGATGGTAGAAGGTGGGGATTGAACCCCAGTAACCAGCAACCCTCCGATTGCTGTCACGGCCACTCTACCAACTTCGCCACGACATCCCTTTGTTGTTGTGGTTGTTTTTATGGAAATTCTGCATTTGCCCTTCAATGTCCTAACTTTTTTCTCGTAAAATCGTAGTATTTTCTTGTAAAAAATTGTTAATATACTGTATTGATTGATTGATTGAGATTTTTATTA
>NC_084733.1:78175703-78210703 GCF_033978785.1 Entelurus aequoreus | reverse complement strand
TGTATTGTAATAATATATTTAAAAACTACATTTAATTAATAAAAAAATATTTTAATCCTATATTAAATATATTCATTAAACAATTAAAAATATATATATTAAAAAATAATCTGTATTAATATTCATAAAACATATTGTTTATTTTGTGTTATTTATTAATATTATGTATAGGCAATTAAATGTTCTACAGTCGTCCCTCACCACATCACGCTTCGAAGCTTGCGGCTTCACTACATTCCCACACAAGCACGTTCTATGTATGTTTGTTTGTCCTGAATGAAGCATTGTCAAGCATAAAAATGGCTAAATGAAGTAAAAATATCAATATTACAGTAATATTGGCCAGGAGATGAGACCAAAGCAATCAGAGACGAATAATTAGGGACACGAGACTTAAACGACACGATACATAAATAAATAAAAAGTGACTTTAATGTAAAGTTTGATTCTGTAATGTATATAAACAAAATTATTTTAATTCATAAGAAATTATTTAAAAATTAACATAAAACAAATTAATAAAACATATGAAAAAGTACTACATTCAAGAAAAAAATGTTTTTTATTTTTAATATTAGTTATTGATATTTTATATGATCAATCAAATGTTATAAAGTCATCCCTCGTCCCACGTCACGCTTCGAAGTTTGCGGCTAAATGAAGCATTTTCAAGCATAAAAACGGCAGACTGAAGTACAAATACTACAAATACTACAATACTACAGTCGTATGGGCCGCTACTGCACTGTTCAGTATCGTGGCCGCTGATTGGCTCAGCATCCAGTGCGGCCTTTGCTTGTGTATTTTTCTCATGTGTAAAGGGCTCTCATAATGTTAAAAATCATATTTAGAGGGTGTTTATGCAAAATAAAAAACACACACAAAAAAAAAACAGCAAAAATTTGAAGAAAAAGAGAATATTGGCTTAAATTTTGTCTTTGTTTTAACCAGCCCCTGGTGCAAAAGTACAAAAAAATAGGGAATATAACAGCAAAAATGTTTTTTAAAAAAAAGAAAAAAAGACAATATTGGGTTATTTTTTTAATCAGCCCGTGGTGCAAAAATACAAAAAAAATACAAGACAAAAATAAAAACAACAGAAAAATATTGGGAAAAAATAGAATATTGGATTATTTTTTGTGTTTTTTAATCAAAGATAAAAAACAACAAAAATTTGAAGAAAAAAAAAAAGAGAATATTGAGTTATTTTTAGTCTTTTTTTTGATCAGTGTCTGGTGCAAAAATGCAACCAAAAAAACTGAGAAAATAACATTTTGAAAAAAAGGATTGGGTTATTTTTAGTCTATTTTTTTCTTTTTTATCAGCCCCCGGTGCAAAAAAAAAAAAAAAAAATACAAGACAAAGATAAAAAAAACAACAGAAATATATTGGGAGAAAAGAGAATATTGGATTATTTTTGTCTTTTTTAATCAGTACTTGGAAAAAATAAATAAATAAAAAAAATGGGGGGGGGAATTAATATTGGGTTATTTTTAGTCTTTTTTTTTATCAGTGTGGTGCAAAGATAAATAAAAAATAAACGAGAATTTTTTATTTTTTTTTTAAAAGAGAATATTGGGTTATTTGTAGTCTTTTTTTTTTTCAAATCAGCCCCTGGTGCAAACATAGAAAAAAATACAAGACAAAGATAAAAACAACAGAAAAATATTGGGGGGGAAAAAGAGAATATTGTATTATTTTTAGTCTTTTTTAATCAGTTTGTGGTGGGGGTAAAAGAAAAAAAAGAAACAAAAAACAACTAAAATTTGGACAAAAAAGAGATTGGGTTATTTTTTATAAGTGTCTGGTGCAAAAAATAAAATAAAAAATAAGAGGTAAAAAAACTATTAAAAAAAAAAAGAAGCATATTGGGTTATTTTTTTGTCTTTTTTTGAATCAGCTCTTAGTGCGCAGTGTGGATGACAGGTTTGTGCGTGACGCTGATCTGGAAGCGCTGCTCAGCAGAAGTGACAACATCGGCTATCAAAATGTTGGCATGTCTGATTGATGCAATGACGACCTTGGTCTCCAAAGTTGTCCTCTTCGTCTCTGGGCTCATGTTCTTCATCCGTTAGCACAACAACACGCGCGACGACTCTCCTCTTACACGCCACTCAAAAAGAAGATCACACATGTCCATATGACACGTTTCATAGAAACTGCTATTAAAAGATGAATCATCTAACACACAGTAAGTGTGTTGCAGCAAAACAGGCAAAAATGCTGAATTGTACATTTGTTAAAAATAGACCAATATGCTAAAGAGTTATGCATGTAAAGAAAAGTTAGAAATTCTTTGTGCCTGTCTACCCTTCACTCTCACATTTGTGCTGTTTTGTTTTTTTCTAAAGTTTTTGTGTTTTTCCCCGGATGCTGATTAAAAAAGAAGTCTAACAGTAATAAAACGCTCAAAAGTTATACTTTACATGTAAAGACATTTTCACTTTTTCAGCAACAGCTCAACTTTTTTAATCAATGTAATTTTTCCCACATTTTTGCTGTTTTTTTTTTTCCATCTTTCTTTTTTTTTTGCGCTGCGGGCCAATAAAAAAGGGGGGAAAATGTTACAAATGTGATGGAACTTTTACTTTTGTGGCCTCAACAGTTCAACTTTTTCATTTTACTTTGAGTCAAGTTACTCTTTTTTGCTGTCATTTTTGTTGTTTTTTGTTGGTTTTTATGTCAAAGGCTTATTAAAAAGAGATTAAAAACAACCCATATGATAAAAATGTATACATGAACAGAAAATGTGGCTTTTAAACTTTAAAATAAAGTTTTTAACTTTATGTCTCTTGACTATTTTTTCCCTTTAATTTTTGCAGTTATATATCCTTTTTTTTTTTTTTTTTTTTTTCACCATGGGCTGTTTAAGAAAACAAAAAAAAAACTGATTTTTTTTAAAGAAAATAATAATAAAAAATAACCCAATATTCTCTTTATTTTATTTTTCTGATTTTTTATGTTGTATTCCTTAATTTTTTATTTTATTTTTTTGCACAAAGGGCTGGTTAAAAAAATATTAAAAATAACCCATTTTCTTGTGTTTTTGTTTATTTATTTATCTTTTTATCTAATTAAAAAAAGATTGAAAATCATCCAATATTTTCTTTTTTCCCCAAAAAATTATGTTTTTTTATTTTTGTCTTGTATTTTTTGGTATTTTTGCATTAAGGACTGATTAAAAAAAACTAAAAATAATCCTATATTGTCTATTCTCCCAAATTGTTTCTGTTGTTTTTATGTTTGTCTTGTATGTATTTTATATTTTTTGCACCATGGGCTGATTTTTTAAAACAAAAAGACTAAAAATAACCCAATATTCTCTTTATTTATTTGATTTTATTTTTTCAGGTTTTTGCTGCTGTATTCCATAATTTCTCCGTTTGCTTCCCTGTTAATAACAAAGAAACCTAAGAGGAGACTAAAAGTAACATAATATTCTCTTTTTTCCAAAATTGTTGCTGTTTTTTTCTCTGGGTTTTTAGTATTTTTGTACCAAGAACTGATTAAAAAAAGACTAAATATAACCGTATATTCTTTTTTTCCCCTATTTTTTTCTGTTGTTTTTTTATCTTTGTTGTGTATTTTTTGGTATTTTTGTCGTGCAATTTTTTTTATATTTTTGCACCAGGGGCTGATTTTTAAAAAAAGACTAAAAATACCTCAATATTCTCTTTGTTTTTCTAATTTTTGCTTTTGTATTCCCTAATTTTTTGTATTTTTGCACCAGGGGCTGATTAAAAAAAGACTAAAAGTAACACAATATTCTCTTTTTTTCCCAAATTGTTGCTGGGTTTTTTTCGGGGGTTTTTCTGGGTTTTTTGTATTTTTGCACCAAGAACTCATAAAAAAAAAAAAAAGACTAAAAATAACCCAATATTCCCTTTTTTCCCTCTTTTTTCTGTTGTTTTTTTTTATCTTTGTCATGTATTTGTTGGTATTTTTGCACCAGGGGCTGATTTGTTGTTGTTTTTAAGACTAAAAATAACCCAATACAGTATATATATATACACAGTATATATATTTCTTTATTTATTTTTCCCATTTTTGCTGTTATATTCCCTTTTTTTTTTTTTTATCTTTGCACCATGGGCTGATTTAAAAAAGACTACAAATAACCCAATATTCTATTTTTTCCCAGATATTACCAGTTTTTTTCTTGTATTTTGGGGGGTGTTCTTTGTTTGTTTGTTTTTTGCAATTTTGCACCAGGGACTGACTAAAAAAGAAACTGAAGATAATCCAATATGCTCTTTTTTTTTCTTTTTTCTTTTTGTCGTTTCCCACACATATCGTTGCACCAGAGGCTGATAAAAAAAAAAACAAGACTAAAAATAATCCAACATGCTTTTTTTTCAAATATTTTCCTGTTGGGCCCCCCCCCTCTTTTTTTATACATGTATATTTTTGCACCAGGGGCTGATTTTTAAAACAAAAAGTTGTTTTGTTTTTTTAAGACTAAAAATAACCCAATATTCTTTTTTTATATATATATTTATAGATTTTTTCCCATTTTTGCTGTTATATTCCCAAATTTTTTGTATTTTTGCACCAGGGGCTGATTAAAAAAAGACTAAAAATAACCCAATATTCTCTTTATTTATTTATTTTAAAATTCAAGTTTTGGCTGTTGTATTACCTAATTTTTGGTATTTTTGATTGAAAAAAAATAAATAAATAACCCAATATTATGTTTTTTCCCAGATTTTAGCTGTTTTTTTATTATTTTTTTGCCCCAGGCACTGATAGATAATCCAAAATGCTCTTTTTTTTTTTTTCTTACAATTTTTGTGCGGTTGGGTTATTTTTTTTCCGTTTTATATATACATATGTCGTTGCACCAGGGGCTGATAAAAACAAGACTAAAAATAATCCAACATGCCCTTTTTTTTTCGAATATTTTCCTGTTTGGTACCCCCCCTCCCCTTTTCTTTTTTTTTATATATATGTATATTTTTAACCCAAAATGTTTTTTTTAAAGACTAAAAATAACCCAATATTCTCTTTTTTTATTTTTTTCTTCCAATGATTGTCACACACACACTAGGTGTGGCGAAATTATTCTCTGCATTTGACCCATCACCCTTGTTCAGCCCCTGGGAGGTGAGGGGAGCAGTGGGCAGCCTCGGTGGCCGCGCCCGGGAATCATTTTTGGTGATTTAACCCCCAATTCCTACCCTTGATGCTGAGTGTGTGTATATATATATATATATATATATATATATATATATATATATATATATATATATATATATATATATATATATATATATATATATATATATATATACACACACACATGTATGTATTTATTTATTCCCATTTATGCTGTTGTATTCCCTAACTTTTGGTATTTTCGCACCAGGGGCTGATTAAAAAAACACTAAAAATAACCCAATATTCTCTTTATTTATTAATAATACCAGATTTTAGCTGTAATTTTAATTTCTTTATTTTAATTTTTTTGTCCGTTTGTTTTTTAGTATTTTTGCACCAGGGACTGATAAATAATCCAATATGCTCTTTTTTTTTAAAAATTTTTGCTGTTGATTTTTTTTTCCTTTTTCGTTTTATATATACATATATCGTTGCACCAGGGGCTGATAAAAACAAGACTAAAAATAATCCAACACGCTCTTTTTTTCAAATATTTTCCTGTTGGGTTTCCCCACCCCCCCCCCTTTTTTTATACATGTATATTTTTGCACCAGGGGCTGATAAAAAAAAAAAATTGGCCCCCTGGCCGCACTTTGTAAAGAATGTTGAATATTGTGCTGCTCAGTGCGCACTGATTGTGAGGGCCGAGAAAAAAGGAGGTTCAGGTTGTGTCAGACGTCCACGGAGGAACTATGCAGGCCGTGGGGGGGTGCAACAATGTGCTGACTTGGCAGCCTATATATAAATCTGCCATTTGGACACACTAATGCCACTTTACCTTATGAGGGAAGGGCCGCCCGCAGCACCTGCTCCAACAGAATACCATTGCAGATCAACTTCTCACACATGCACCCGCTGGATTGTTTTTCACACGCGCACACACACACGCAGGAGAGGGTGCAGGGGGGGGGGGGGGGGGGGGGGGGGCTACAAATGGTGTCCTCCTAACAATTAAAAGGTGTGTGCAGTCAACAACAAAAAAGGACAAAACGTCCAGAAGGCAGACATGGCGCGCGTCTAATCTCCTGTCAAAGGGTCTGCGCGTGCAACAAAAAAAAGAAAACAAACGTGCATGAGCCTTATCTCGGCGCTGGAGCGCGTCTCTGTGCGGGGGACCACCCCGATGAGGCCGCTATCATCTGCCTGCAGCCCGGCCCCCCCTTAACCCCCACCGTCACCCTCCGTGTCCTCCTGTACCCTCGCCAGGAGTGACGTGTCCTCCGCTTCGCACAATGACGTCTGCAAAGTTTTGGTTTGCGTTGGATTCGTGAATTCTACTCGGGGGGGGTCAAACACTGTGACCCCCACCGCCATCCCCCCTCCCCCCAAGCTAATCCCAGTGTTAGAGTCCCCGTTCGTGGACGTCCAAGTGTCAGCAGGCGCGTCCAAGTGGGTCATGTTTTTTTTTTTCATTCAAACCCGACGTCTGAATGCCGCAGGATGCTGTTTTTGTGCACGGGAGGCGTGAAAATGCACATTGGATCATTGCTTGACACTTTTACTCTCAAACTAAAGATGTCAGGAGGTTTAAAGTGACAGTACAGTCCAATATTCAGACTTTAGTGACACAGTCAGTGTTTTTAATGGCGTACAATATTCACTTCAGTTTATTTGTCATTAGTGACATAACAATGGTGACGTTTAACATTTTATGAACAATGTTTCAACGCAATTTGAAGATGTTAGTTGGTAAATACTGACATAATGGTGGTGATTATAAACATTTGGATGTACAATCTATGACTTACATTGAAATATGTTCAGTTGGTAATAATGGCACAATGATAGTGGTTATAATCTATTTCATGTACAATATTTCGAATATTTCCTTGGTTAATAATTGTTATTTTTTAATATTTTGAGTACAATATTTTTACTTTAATTATATTTATTCAGTTAGAAATTGTGATTGTTTGTATTTTGTGTACAACATTTTTTACTTATATTAATGAATAATTAGGATTCATAGTATTGTATGTAAAATATTTAAACTACAATTAATGATATATGAAATATTGATTTTATTTTTTTACATTTTTATGTACAATATTTTAAGATTAATTATGAGGTTTATTTGGTTATTAATGGTGATTTTCACAATTTGTATGTAATATAATTAGACTTTAATTAAATATGTTTATTTGGTTAATTTCGATATAAATACAGTGATTTTTATATTTTTATGTACAATTTTTCTGAGATAAATTAATATATTTATTTGATTAATAATAGTGATTTTTTTAAATTTTTATGTACAATATTTTGACTTAAATTAAAGATGTTTGGTTAAATTTGACATAATTACAAGGTTTTTTTTACATTTTCATGTACAATATTTTAAGATTAATTATGATGTTTATTTGGTTATTAATGGTGATTTTCACCATTTTTAAGTACAATATTTTGACTTTAATTGAATATGTTTATTTGATTAATTTTGCCATAAATACAGTGATTTTTACATGTTTATGTACAATATTTTTAGATAAATTAAGACGTTAATTTGGTTAGTAATAGTGATTTTCACCTTTTTATGTACAATATTTTGACTAAGTGAAACATGTTTCTTTGGTTAATTTTGACATAGATACAAGTGATTTTTATATTTTTATGTACAATATTTCTGAGATAAATTAAGATATTTATTTGATTAATAACAGTGATTTTTTATGTACAATATTTTGACTAAATTAAAGATGTTTGGTTAAATTTTGACATAAATACAACGTACAATGTACAATATTTTAAGATTAATTATGAAGTTTATTTGGTTAGTAATGGTGATTTTCACCATTTGTATGTACAATGTTTTGACTTAATTAATTAGATAGTTAATTTTGACATACATACAGTGACTTTTTGTATTTTATGTACAATATTTCTGAGATAAATTAAGATATGTCTTTGATTAATAATTTCTAAAAATAATTTCAATTTGTATGTACAATATTTTCACTTGAATTAAAGATATTTTGGTTAAATTTGACATAAATACAAGGTTTATTTTATGTACAATATTTTAAGATTAATTATGATGTTTATTTGGTTAGTAATGGTGATTTTCACCATTTTTATATACAATATTTTTACTTTAATTATTGATGTTTATTTGATAAATGTTGCCATAAATACAGTGATTTTTTACATGTTTATGTACAATATTTTTCGATAAATTAAGACGTTAATTTTGTTAGTAATAGTGATTTTCACCCTTTTTATGTACAATATTTTGACTTAAGTGAAACATGTTTTATTTGGTTAATTTTGACAAAGATACAGTGATTGATAATGTGTATGTACAATATTTCTGAGATGAATTAAGATATTTATTTGATTAATAATAGTGTTGTTTTTTTTTACATTTTTATGTACAATATTTTGACTTAAATTAGAGATGTATGGTTAATTTTGACATAAATTCAAGTAGTTTTTTTTAATTTTTATGTACAATATTTTAAGATTAATTATGATGTTTATTTGGTTGGTCATGGTGATTTTTACCATTTTTATGTACAATATTTTGACTTTAATTAAGGATGTTTGTTTGATTAATTTTGCCAAAGATACAGTGATGTTTACATGTTTATGTACAATATTTTGAGATAAATGAAGACGTTAATTTGGTTAGTAATGGTGATTTTATCATGGTTCTACATGTAAAGCGACTTTGGGTACTTAGAAAAGCGCTATATAAATCCCAGGTATTATTATTATTATTATTTTTATGTACAATATTTTGACTTAAGTGAAACATGTTTATTTGGTTAATTTTGACATAAATACAGTGATTTTTTATATATTTATGTACAATATTTCTGAGATAAATTAAGATATTAATTTGATTAATAATGGTAATTTTTTTATGTTCAATATTTTGATTTAAATTAAAGATGTTTGGTTAATTTTGACATAAATACAAGTGGTTTTTTTTACATTTTTATGTGCAATATTTTGATATAAATTAAAACGTTTATTTGGTTAATATTGGTTATTTTTAACCTTTTTATGTACAATATTTTGATATAAATTAAGACGTTTATTTGGTTGGTATTGGTTATTTTTAACCTTTTTATGTACATTATTTTTTACTTAATAAGTTTATTTGGTTAATAATGACGATTTTGTTTTTTCTATCACATATGGCAACATTTTGACTTCAATTAAAAAGTTTCACTTGGTTAACTTTGACATAATTATGGGGATTTTGAAAATGTTATGTACAATATTTTTTAACATAAATTAAGACATCTTTTTGGTTTAGGGATTAAAAAAAAAAAAGAATAATTATGTACCATATTTGGACCTAATTTAATGATGTTTATCTGGTTACGTTATAGCAATGTTTAAACTTTGGTAATTTTCAACCTTTTAATTTATAATATTTTCACTTAAATGGTTTGGTTGAAAATTTAAAAAATGTACCGTTATTTTATACATTATTTTAACTTAAATGAAAGACGTTTATTTTGTTCATTTTGACATAATTATAGTATTTTTTACATTATAATATTTCGACTTAAAGACGTCTGTATGTGGTTAATAATTGTGATTTTTACCATTATTTTATAAAATTTTTGATTTAAATACAATTATTTGATTAATTTAAACATAATTCTAGTATTTTTTTTATTTTGACATCTGTATGTGGTTGATAATGATATTTTTAACATACAGTAATTGTATACAATATTTTGACTTAAATGAAAAAAGTTTATTTTGCTAATTTTGAAGTATTTATAGTGATTTTTACATTATAATATTTTGACTTACAGACGTCTGTGTGGGGTTAATAATGGTCATTTTTACCGTTATTTTCATACAATATTTTAACATAAATTAAATGTGTTTATTTTGTTAATTTAGACGTAATTATTGTCATTTTTACATTATAATATTTTGACTTAAATACATCTATCTGTATGTGGTTAATAATTGTGATTTTCACCATTTTTTTATACAATATTTTGACTTAAATATATTTATTTGGTTAATTTAGACGTAATTTTTGTATTTTTTAAAATTATGACGTCTGTATGTGGTTGATAATGGTAGTTTTAACATTATTGTATACAGTATTTTGACTTAAATGAAAAACATTGATTTTGCAAAATTTTGACATATTTTTACAATATAATATTTTGACTTAAAGACGTCTGTATGTGGTTAATAATTGTGATTTTTACCAATTTTTTTATACAATATTTTGATTTAAATACATTTATTTGGTTAATTTAGACATTATTCTAGTATCTTTTTATTTTGACGTCTGTATGTGGTTTATAACAATATTTTTAACATTATTTTATACAATATTTTGACTTAAATGAAAAACGTTTATTTTGCTAATTTTTACATATTCAAAGTATTTTTTACATTATAATATTTTGACTTAAAGACGTCTGTATGTGGATAATAATGGTGATTTTTACCATTATTTTATACAAAATTTTAACTTAAATGAAAGACATTTATTTTGTTAATTTAGACTTAATTATTGTAATTTTTACATTATAATATTTTGACTTAAATGCATCGGTATGTGGTTAATAATTGTGATTTTTACCATTATTTTATACAATATTTTGACTTAAATGAAAGACGTTTATTTTGTTGATTTAGACATAATTATTGTAAGTTTTACATTATAATATTTCAACTTAAATACATCTGTATGTGGTTAATAGTTGTGATTTTTACCATTATTTTATACAATATTATGACTTAAATGTAAAACGTTTATTTTGTTCATTTTGACATAATTATAGTAATTTTTACATTATAATTTTTTGACTTAAAGACGTCTGTATGTGATTAATAATGGTGATTTGTATTATTATTTTATGCAATATTTTAAATTAAATACATTTATTTGGTTGATTTAGACATAATTCTAGTATTATTTTTTTTGACATCTGTACATGGTTGATAATGGTATTTTTAACATTATTTTATACAATATTTTAACTTAAATGAAAAACTTTTATTTTGCTAATTTTGACATATTTAGAGTACTTTTGACATTATAATCTTTTGACTTAAATACATCTGTATGTGGTTGATAATGGTGATTTTTACCATTATTTTATACAATATTTTAACCTAAATACATTTATTTGGTTAATTTAGACATAATTCTAGTATTTTTTTTTACACGATAGTAATTAGACTTAAATACATCTGTATGTGGTTAATAATTGTGATGTTTACTATTATTTTATACAATACAATTTGTTCATTTTGACATAATTATAGTAATTTTTACATTATAATATTTTTACTTAAAGATGTCTGAATGTGCTTAATAATGGTGATTTTTACCATTATTTTATACAATATTTTAACTTAAATACATGTATTTAGTTAATTTAGACATAATTCTAGTATTGTTTTATTTCCATGTCTGTATGTAGTTAATAATGGTATTTTTAACATTATTTTATACAATATTTCGACTTAAATGAAAAATGTTTATTTTGCTAATTTACACATATTTATAGTAGTTTTTACATTATAATATTTTGACTAAATGACGTCTGTATGTGGTTAATAATGGTGATTTTTACCATTATTTTATACAATATTTTAACTTAAATGACAGAGGATTATTTTGTTAATTTTGACATAATTATTGTATTTTTTACATTACAATATTTTGACTTAAATACATCTGTATGTAGTTAATAATTGTGATTTTTACCATCATTTTATACAATATTTTGACTTAAATAAAAGACGTTTATTTTGTTAATTTAGACGTAATTATTGTAAGTTTTACGTTATAATATTTCAACTTAAATACATCTGTATGTGGTTAATAATGGTGATTTTTACCATTATTGTATACAATATTTTGAGCGGAAGAAAATAGATGGATGGATGGATGGATGGATGGATGGATGGATGGATGGATGGATGGATGGATGGATGGATACCCTTATTTGGTTGATTTAGACATCATTTTAGTATTTTTTATTTATTTTGACGTCTGTATGTGGTTAATAACGGTAATGTATAATTATTTTATACAATATTTTGACTTAAATGAAAAACGTTTCTTTTGTTAATTTTTAAATATTTCGAGTAATTTTTACATTATAATATTTTGAATTAAAAATGTCTGTATGTGGTTAACAATGGTGATTTTTTTACCATTATTTTATACAATATTTTAACTTAAATACATTTATTCGGTTAATTTAGACTTGATTCCTGTATGTGTTAATTTTGACGTCTGTATGTGGTTGATAATGCTATTTTTAACATTATTTCATACAATATTTTGACTTAAATGAAAAACTTTTATTTTGCTCATTTTGACATATTTAGAGTAATTTTTACATCATAATATTTTGACTTAAAGACGTCTGTATGTGTTTAATGATAGTCATTTTTACCAATTTCTTTACACAATATTTTAACTTAAATGAAAGACGTTTATTTAGTTAATTTAGTCGTAATTATTGTAATTTTTACATTATAATATTTTGACCTAAAGACGTCTGTATGTGGTTAATAATGGTGATTTTTACCATTATTTTATACAATTTTTTAACCTAAATACATTTATTTGGTTAATTTAGACATAATTCTAGTATTTTTTTATTTTTGACTTGGCAACTTTATTTGGTTATTCCGAGATACTTATAGTGGGGTTTTTTTTGGTGTTTTTTTTAACATATTATGCAAAATATTTGAATCTAAATTAAAGATGTGCAATTGGTTAATAATAAAAGTGACTTTTTATTTGAATGTAAAATTGATTTGAACTGAAGATGATTATTTGGTCAATGATACCATAACGATCTGGATTATGAACAAGTTTACAAACTTAGTTGCGTTGTTTCAAGTGTATTGCCTGAAGTAGAATGTGTGAAAATTGACAGTATTCATATTTAGGAGTGTGAAGATGGAAGAAGTTTTCTTACCTGATCTCTTGTCGTCTCAGCGGGAGACTTGAGCGCGTCAAGGTCGTGTTTATCCCGGCCAAGTAAAGTCAGTCCATTCGGGTCTTCATTGCCAACTTAAGTCCTCTGGGAGTCGGAGCTGCGCTGACGAGTGCGGGGCGGCAGAGCGGCTCAGATTCGGTTCTTGCGGGAGGGTTCTGTTCCTTCCGAGCGTCTCCTTGCACGAGTTATTCCTGGTCCGGCGCGGCGTGGACGTGAAGTCGGTCCGAGTGCGTCCCAGTGACGGATGAAGACACGCAGGACAGATAAGACCTCCTCCTTCGCGCTCATTGGGGGACAACTTCTCATCAACTTCGTCTTTCTTTGGGAAGAAAAACATGTCCTCGCTCAGCTGCTTCTGGAATCTGTCAGCATCGATGACGTTTCAAACTATTTCAAAGTAAAAGGAAAAAAAAAAGTGCGAATTGTGACTTATTAGCGTGGTGCTTTTAATTTGGCAACTTTGTATGAAGAGCAAACTATTAAGCACTAAATACACATCAAATATACATATATTTACATATGATATGTTATTTCACAACCAGCATGTTTTAAAATAATCGTTTGACATTTAAAAAGGCACTTAAAAACGTGTCTAAGGTTGAAAAAGTGAACTTTTTTAGTACGCTTGTTTATGATTACGCTTGCTAGACCGCCATCTAGCGGCGGCTTGAATGCACAGCATCCAATTAGGCTGTAAAAAAAAAATTGAAATTATTGCCTCAAAATCAAAAGAAAATCGACATTTTGAAATAACTTCAATATCACAATTATCACTTATATCATTATTTCGATTTTTTTTTTTAAATCTCATAATTATGCATATTTTATTTAATTCAACTTTCTATTTCATAATTATGACTTTTCATGTCATAATTTCGACCTTTTCCATGTCATGATTATTGCTTTTTTAATTTCCTAATATTCACTTTCATGATTTCGGCTCTCTTATCTCATTATTGTGACTTTTTATTCTATAAATTTCGAAAATTATAACTTACAGTGCGGGTATGTTTTCGGTGTCAAAAACAGGCTGTGATAAATTGATGTTGTTCATTTTAAAAAATGCGATTTAAAAAGTAAATCCTACTTCATGGACAAGGAACCAAATGTGGTCATCTACAGTGGGCAATCATCGAAGAGTAATAATGATAATAATCGACCGCAAGTGTCCAATGTAATATGATTATGATACTCAAAATATTGTTTTTAAAACGCAGAACTGATAAATAATTGGTTTATGCTTCTTATTTTAATTATTACACTTAATCTGCTGCCACCCTGCGGTAGTTTGATGGTATGACACCTACGTATAATAAACTACTGTGACCTCCATGTGCATAGTTAGTTTTTTTGATTGATTGAAACTTTTATTAGTAGATTGCTCAGTTCAGTACATATTCCGTACAATTGACCACTAAATGGTAACACCCGAATAAGTTTTTCAACTTGTTTAAGTCGGGGTCCATGTAATCAATTCATGGTTTCACCATCCAAACGAGAAAATATACAAATAGTCAATAGATGTAACTATAGCATTATAATATAGATTCCTCATTTTTGTATTATATATTTTCCGACTAAACATGGGTTATCATAACCATATCACTCGATTTTGTTTAGCGTGCAGTCACACAACCCAACCACCGGCGGCAGCACAGAACTTATCGAAAGCACCGCCCGCACCTCAACCGTAGAAGAAGATGAACCCGGAAGTGAACAAACAAATCACTGCTAATAATTGTCCAATACTATTATTGTTATTATTTATGTAAACATTTAAAAGTTGAAACTTTAAAAAAATGAGTTCGCCAGACGAAAAACACGGAACGAAACGACCTCTGTCCCCAAGTGAAGTGAGTCGATGTTTGAAATCATCAAATAGAAACAGTTCGGCAACGGCCAGCTTTCTGTTAGCTCGTTGGCTAATATTTAATATATCGTTCATAAATACTCTACATTTAACAAAAGAAATACAATTTAATACAGAATTAAGTAATGAATGCAGAATACCTACACCTACTGGAGCTAGCATAATAAATGTTGCTGTTAGTGTCACTAGTCATGTATTAGACCTGCAGTATATTATTTTTTTATTAGTGCCTCCAAAAGCATTCACACACATGCTTTTCTACACCAAAATTCATCTATTTATTCTTCTACTTCTCCAGATTTTGGCGCGTTCTACCTTCCACATTTTCCATCCGATTCCAACCGTTCCAAACTTCAAGAATCGCTGGCTTTCCTTTGACAAATTCCAAAATTTCCCAGAATTCCAGGTTTTCCGGGACATTTTTCCCATTCCAAATGAATTGGCCATTTTTCAAACTTCCACCGTTTCCACATTTTTCAACCGATTCAAACCATTCCACCTTCAACATATTCCATTCATTCGGGACATTCAAATGATAATTTTTCCAAATTAAAATTATTCCCATAATTCTTAGTTTTCCAAACCCTATTTTCACCCTTTTTTCTGTCGACTACTCCTCCCACATTTTTCAACCGTTCCACCGTCAATACATTTCTCTTAATCAGGACAAAAAAACAAAGTCGTTTTTTGAACTGGAAAAATTCCTGGTTTTCCCGAAATTATAGGAATTCCGTAATACCATTTCTGAATTAAAAATGTTACTACTTCAACATTTTTCGACCGTTTTGAAAAATTCCAACACCACTACTCATTCAGAATATTACATTTTTTTTTACCATTTTCCAAAAAAATCCTCTATATGCGGAATTCCCAAATGTTCATGAAATTCCCATTGAAATGAATGGGACATTTTTTAAAGTTCCACAACTCCTACATTCAAACCATTCCAACATCAACACATTCCACTCATCCTGGACATTCAAACTAACAATGTCCCAAGTTCCAAAGCGAATTCCGGTTTTCCTGGAAATTCAAACTATTCAACATTCAAACCATTCCAACATTCAAACTATTCTTACATTCATACTACATTCTATCAGCATTTCACTTCAACTTCAGCATTGGAGCATTCACACGCAATTCCTTCAGGAACTGCCTCATCTATTTAATTTTTGTTAACCCGATTAATCACAGTAAATTGCTTGCTTAAATTAACCTTTAAAAAAGACCCCAATATTTCGACACAAATGCTATTTCATTACAATAAAAAAAAAATTGTTAGTTAAATGCACCTAATTTAATTGCTCAAAAACCGGTATCTAAAGTTTATTTTGAAGTATATTTTGTGTATGCATATGCATCAACCTGATCACTCACCTTATATGAAACCCACGTTGCCTTTCAGGGAACCATTCAATGTTAAGGTAAAGGAGCTCAAAATAAATTCATGCAAAAAAATAATATTTCAGGAAATAAACTGCGGGATTAATCATTTTTTTGTGATTAATCACATGACTTAAGGCGTTATTTTTGACAGCCCTATAATGTTTATAGACATTATTTTGTAGCTGGTGATGTTATTTTTCTGTGTGAAGAGACAGGTGTGCCAGGTGAGTGACCGTTAAGAGGTTTATACCTGCAGGAGTGGGATTCAGCTGACCCAGGAAGTGACGAGAGAAGGCGGACATTTTTACGGCTGATGGGAGCCTCCAAGGTGGGCCTAAAGTTGCTCTCATTTGGACTACCACTATTTGTGAATACATGTCCTCCTTCTTAGAAAGAACAAGCGGGACGCCTGGTCGTCGTAAACCACAAGTCAACGCCACATTTCTGCAGCAGTAAGCAAAATAAGATCCTTTTTTAACCGCAGTAACTTTTTTACTTACTTGGGGTTTAGTGGGGGAAAAAAAACTGCCATTCCATCGAAATTACCCGGGTAAAAAAGTTTTTCCCCCACAGCCCAAGTTTGCCCTCAAAAGCCCAGGAACGTTTGCGGGGAGAACTGTGTGCTACTGTCTGTCACATTTTTGCACACTGGCTATTTTTAAGCAGGTGTGTTTATCTCGTTATTGCAAGATACATTTCCACCATCTGTAGAGATGAAATGTACAAACCCCGTTTCCATGTGAGTTGGGAAATTGTGTTAGATGTAATTATAAACGGAATACAATGATTTGCAAATCCTTTTCAACCCATATTCAATTCAATGCACTACAAGGACAAGATATTTGATGTTCAAACTCATAAAATTTATATTTTTTTTGCAAATAATAATTAACTTAGAATTTCATGGCTGCAACACGTGCCAAAGTAGTTGGGAAAGGGCATGTTCACCACTGTGTTACATGGCCTTTCCTTTTAACAACACTCAGTAAACGTTTGGAAACTGAGGAGACACATTTTTTAAGCTTCTCAGGTGGAATTCTTTCCCATTCTTGCTTGATGTACAGCTTAAGTTCTTCAACAGACCAGGGGTCTCCATTGTGGTATTTTAGGCTTCATAACGCACCACACATTTTCAATGGGAGACAGGTCTGGACTACAGGCAGGCCAGTCTAGTACCCGCACTCTTTTACTATGAAGCCACTTTGATGTAACACGTGGCTTGGCATTGTCTTGCTGAAATAAGCAGGGGCGTCCATGGTAACGTTGCTTGGATGGCAACATATGTTGCTCCAAAACCTGTATGTACCTTTCAGCATTAATGGCGCCTTCACAGATGTGTAAGTTACCCATGTCTTGGGCACTAATACACCCCCATACCATCACAGATGCTGGCTTTTCAACTTTGCGCCTATAACAATCCGGATGGTTCTTTTTCTCTTTGGTCCGGAGGACACGACGTCCACAGTTTCCAAAAACAATTTGAAATGTGGACTCGTCAGACCACAGAACACTTTTACACTTTGTATCAGTCCATCTTAGATGAGCTCAGGCCCAGCGAAGCCGACGGCTTTCTGGGTGTTGTTGATAAACGGTTTTCGCCTCGCATAGGTGAGTTTTAACTTGCACTTACAGATGTAGCGACCAACTGTAGTTACTGACAGTGGGTTTCTGAAGTGTTCCTGAGCCCATGTGGTGATATCCTTTACACACTGATGTCGCTTGTTGATGCAGTACATCCTGAAGGAACGAAGGTCACGGGCTAAGCTGCTTACGTGCAGTGATTTCTCCAGATTCTCTGAACCCTTTGATGATATTACGGACCGTAGATGGTGAAATCCCTAAATTCCTTGCAATAGCTGGTTGAGATGGGTTTTTCTTAAACTGTTCAGCAATTTGCTCACGCATTTGTTGACAAAGTGGTGACCCTCGCCCCATCCTTGTTTGTGAATGACTGAGCATTTCATGGAATCTACTTTTATACCCAATCATGGCACCCACCTGTTCCCAATTTGCCTGTTCACCTGTGGGATGTTCCAAATAAGTGTTTGATGAGCATTCCTTAACTTTATCAGTATTTATTGCCACCTTTCCCAACTTCTTTGTCACGTGTTGCTGGATCAAATTCTAAAGTTAATGATTATTTGCAAAAAAAAAAAAAGTTTATCAGTTTGAACATCAAATATGTTGTCTTTGTAGCATATTCAACTGAATATGGGTTGAAAATGATTTGCAAATCATTGTATTCCGTTTATATTTACATCTAACACAATTTCCCAACTCATATGGAAACGGGGTTTGTAAAATGTAGAGCATTGGTGTCAAACGTACGGCCCGAGGGCCGGATTAGGCCCGCAAACAGGTTCTATCCGGCCCGCAGGATGAGTTTGCTAAGTATAAAAATTAACCTAAAATTTTTGAATGAAAGAAATAGCTGTTCTAAATGTGTCCGCTGGATGTCGCAATAGCAATTATTTGTATCTTTGTAGATGATGCTTCATATGTACAAAATGAACCACATGAAGTTAGTACATCAGTCGAGGAAAATGATCAAACTCCAAAAATAACATTCTGTAATTTGATTTTGCTATAATTATTTATCCTGATAGATTGAAAATTAACACCAATGAGTTGACTGATGAACATTATCACATTATTTATTTAGAAAATATAAATAACGAGAAATAAAGATAGAATACTATTAACCGCATCATGCGAGTGTAAAAAAAAACCCAACAACATTATGATTTGTACAATTTCAGAATGTGCTTGTTCTATTTTTAAACAAAGAAAACAATCTGAAGTTGTTTTTATTTTTTAAGTTATCTTGCCGTGATTTTACCAGTCCGGCCCACTTGGGAGTAGATTTTTCTCTAAGTGGCCCCCGATCTAAAATGAGTTTGACACCACTGATGTAGAGAGTTGATGTTCACAAATGAATCGAGTGTTTTGAACGGCTCTTTTAAGTGAACGATGACAACCGACAACCAGTTGGTTTACATACAAAAATATATAAATATATATTTATTTTCTATTTCATGTATTTTGTTTGATTTTGTTACAGTAAATTTCCTGTATAGTAGTACAATTTTGTTCTCACATTTTTATTATGTCCTAATTTTTATTGTAGTTATTTATTTATTTTTAAATTCATTAATACATTTTATTCTATATTATTATTTGTGTATTTTTTTTCCATATTGTTAAAATTCAAGATATGGGTGAGAAAAATTCTAACTCGTGATGTCGCAGTAGTGAGTGATTATAAACATTTTGTGTGCAATAACTTTAGTATTTATTAATTTCAAATGGACGCTGGATATTCATGAACATTCAAAATTAAAATATACCATAATTAGCAAGTAGTCCCCATTACTTGGCTTAAATTAAGATGTTTATTTCATTCGTAATCGTGATTTCCAAATTTTTATGTACAATTTTTTAATTTAAATAAAACATGTTTATTTGGATAATTTTGACATAAATACAGTGATTTTTACATGTTTATGTACAATATTTTGAGACAAATTAAGATAAGTATTTGGTTAACAATGGTGATTTTTTTTTTTGATTTTTTTTTTTTTACATTTTTATGTACAGTATTTTGATATAATTTAGGCTGTTTATTTGGTTAATAATGGTATTGTTTTACCTTTTTTATGTACAATATTTTTTACTTAATTTAAGAAGTTTATTTGGTTAATAACGGGGTTTTTTTCCTATCATTTCTATGTCAACATTTTTACTTCAATTATAAAGGTTTATTTGGTTAATTATGGGGATTTTTAACAATGTTATGTAAAATATTTTAACAAATTAAGACATTTATTTGGTAAATATTAGGACTTAAATTATTAATTTAAATATATAGAAATACATTTGTTTTTAATTATGTTTCAGTTGTAGTTTTATTTATACTTTTTGTATTCATTAATACATTTTATTCTAAGTAATTATGTGTATTTTTTTTCCACATTGTTAAAATTCTAGAGATTTTTTTTCGCTAACTGAACCAGATGTGTTAATAAATACTTGCATTTCAACAAAAACATTTCTTTTTTTGTTTAAAATGAATAATATTAATATCGTGTTTATTTACCTGACGGTGTAGAAAATTACCACCACCCTATATGTCGTCAGTTTGATTAGAATACATTTCCCGGAACACAAACCACACGTAAGTATTCTACCCTGGTGGGACAATTATGGAAGTTAATTACTGTTTTTATCACGAAAGCTTTTTTGGACACTAAATTTACGCAACTGATTTTTTTGCATTTGAATTATTTTTTACATCAGATTGTACTGACAATTTCATTAAATAAAAATTTGTGAGCAAAATTTGTTTTTTAAAAATGCAGTTTCGTAAAACACTGTTTTACAATTCAGTGTGTAAAAATTTCAGTGTATGAAAAATTCAGTGCAGAAATATTGGTTGCTTTTTGTTGTTTTTTATTAAGAAACCAAAATGTCTGCACGGAATTTTTTACACTATATTTTAACAGATGGATTTTTTTGTGTTTGGATTTTGTGAACCAATTTTTTTTTTACTTCAAATTATCCTGACAATTTAATTGAATACAAATTTGTGAGCAAAATGTGTTTGAACAATTTCTTAAAATACAGTGTTTTAAAATTCAGTGTGAAAAAATCATTGTAAAAAATATTTTGTGTAAAGAATTTCAGTGCAGAAATATTGGTTGTATTTATTTATTCATTTTATTTTTTATATTTTGTTGCTTTTTTCGAAGACCTATATATATATTTTCGAAGACCTATATTTCGAAGACCTATATTTCTGCACTGATTTTTTACACCAAATTTTCAAACACTCTATTTAACAAACTGATTTTTTTTTTACTTCAAATCATACTGACAATTTAATTGAATAAAAAATGCCTGAGCAAAATTTGTGTAAAAAAAACTGCAAAACTTTCAGTGCAGATATATTGTTGCTTGTTTTAAGTAACCAATATTTCTGCACTGATTTTTTTAATTAGTTTTTTTTTTTAAACAACCAATATTTCTGTTCTGTATTTTTATTGATTTATTGATTTATTTTTTAATTGCTGCTTTTTATTAAGAAATCAGTATTTCTGCACTGAATTGTATTTATTTATAAATTCATTTTATTTTTATTTTTTTAAGAAATCAATAGTTCTGCACTGAATTGATTTACACTGATTTTTTACATACTCAATTTTAAAACATACACAAAAAAAAATCAGTTGACAAAATTCAAACGCAAAAACAACAAAATGAACCTTTTATAGAAAATGCATATAATATAAAAACGTGCTTTATTTGATGTATTTGTTTACATTCCCTTGCAGAGGAAATAACAATGATTGATTTGAATATGCTTACCAAAGATATGAATTTGTCACAGAAACTGTCTCTTCGATGCAAACCTCTCCACCACTACGTGCAAGACCAACGAGCTGTCAAAGGACCTGAGGGACAAGATTGTAGACCTGCACAAGACCGGGATGGGCTACAAGACCATCAGCAAGAAGCTTGGTGAGAAAGAGACCACGGTCGGTGCCATCATCCGGAAATGGAAGAAGTACAAAACAACGGCCGACAGCAGATTTCACCTGCTGGAGTAATGATGGCGGCAAGGAAGGTGAGGGAGCTGCACACAATCCCGAGCGAGGATCGGATTCATGATCTTTATTTGCAGTGTCTGTCACCCGACGTACCGCCAGTAGAGGGTCGGATGCCAAAGCCTGGGGCGACGCCCGGCAAAAGCAGCGAGTCCAAAGACGCAGAGCGCAAAGTTTGTTATCCGAACCAGAAATAATTCCCGAACAGAGAGAGTGAGAGCTATAAATGTAACCACAATTACAAAATGTCGCCTGTCAAGTCATAGCTTTTTTCACATTTTTCAATTTTATTTAATATACTGTGTGTGTATATATATATATATATATTCAGTATAGGGTGTAGAAAAAACAATTGTCGAATGAATCGCAATTTTTCTTTATAACGATTTTTAATACATTTTTAAAAATTGGAAAATCGATTAATTTTTTTTAACATGTTTTTTTGTTTTTTTAAGCTGTCCTGTCCAGCCACTCAGGCAAATCATATTGTTGATGCAGATGATCTATATCTGCTGTACAGATTTACTTTAGAAAAGAGAAATGTTGGATACTTCTCTTGTTGCCTTATTTGTCCATTCATTTTGTACCGCTTGTCCCTTTCGGGGTCGCGGGGGGTGCTGAAGCCTATCTCAGCTGCATTTGGGCGGAAAGCGGGGTACACCCTGGACAAGTCGCCACCTCATCACAGGGCCAACACAGATAGACAGACAACATTCACACTCACATTCACACACTAGGGCCAATTTAGTGTTGCCAATCAACCTATCCCCAGGTGCATGTCTTTGGAGGTGGGAGGAAGGCGGAGTACCCGGAGGGAACCCACACAGTCACAGGGAGAACATGCAAACTCCACACAGAAAGATCCCAAGCCCGGGATTGAACTCAGGACTACTCAGGACCTTCGTATTGTGAGGCACATGCATTAACCCCTGTTCCACCGTGCTGCCCCTTATATGTATTTGACTTTATTAAATGTTTAAGTAGAATTTTATTAAACAAAACCAGTTTTCTTTTAAGTAATATAGAAATTGATCAGAACGGTTTATTTCATGGAGGAATGTAGTTAATCATAGAATTGGCACTCAATGTTATGAAAAAAGTATTGATTATGAATTGAGAATCAATTCTAAATCGAATCGTTTCCCTCAAGAATCGATTCGAATTGTGTAGCCCAAAGATATTCACAGCCCTTTATTTATTTATTTATATATATATATATATATATATATATATATATATATATATATATATATATATATATATATATATATATATATATATATATATATATATACACACACACAGGACTGTCTCAGAAAATTACAATATTGTGATACAGTTCTTTATTTTCTGTAGTGCAATTAAAAAAACAAAAATGTCATACATTCTGGATTCATTACACAACTGAAATATTGCAAGCCTTTTATTATTTTAATATTGCTGATTATGGCATACAGCTTAAGAAAACTCAAAAATCGTATCTCAAAAAATTAGAATATTTCCTCAGACCAAGTAAAAAAAAAAAAGATTTATAACAGCAAAACAAAATCAAACATTTGAAAATGTCAATTAGTGCACTCAGTACTTGGTTCGGAATCCTTTTGCACGGATTACTGCATCAATGCGGCGTGGCATGGAGGCAATCAGCCTGTGGCATTGCTGAGGTGTTATGGATGCCCAGGATGCTTCAATAGCAGCCTTTAGCTCATTTGCATTATTGGGTCTGGTGTCTTTCAGCTTCTTCTTCACAATACCCCACAAATTCTCTATGGGGTTCAGGTCAGGGGAGTTGGCAGGCCAATGGAGGACAGTAATGCCATGGTCAGTAAGTACACCAGTTACTAGTGGTTTTGGCACTGTGGGCAGGTGCCAGATCATGCTGGCAAATGAAATCATCATCTCCATAGAGCTTTTCAACAGATGGAAGCATGTAGTGCTCTAAAATCTCTAGAGGCGTCTGACTTGGGCAATGGAAAAGAAGCACTGGACAGTTGCAGAGTGGTCCAGAGTCCTGTGTTCAGACGAAAGCAAGTTTTGTATTTTATTTGGAAGTCAAGGTGCTAGAGTCTGGAGGAAGGCTGGAGAGAAGCAAAATCCAAGTTGCTTGAAATCCAGTGTGAAGTTCCCACAGTCAGCAATGGTTTGGGGAGCCATGTTAGCTGCTGTTGTTGGTCCACTGTGTTTCATCAAGTCCAGAGTCAATGCAGCTGTGTACCAAGAGATTTCAGAGCACTACATGCTTCCATCTGTTGAAAAGCTCTATGGAGATGATGATTTCAAATTATCATGGTTCTACATGTAAAGCGACTTTGGGTACTTAGAAAAGCGCTATATAAATCCCAGGTATTTTTATTTTTATTTTTTTATTGAAGCATCCTGGGCCTCCATAACACCTCAGCAATGCCACAGGCTGATTGCCTCCATGCCACGCCGCATTGATGGCAGTAATCCGTGCAAAAGGATTCCCAACTAAGTACTGAGTGCATTAATTGACGTTTTCAAATGTTTGATTTTGTTTTGCTGTTATAAAAAATTTTTTTTTTCTTGGTCTGAGGAAATATTCTAATTTTTTTAGATACAATTTTTTAGTTTCCTTAAGCTGTATGCCATAATCAGCAATATTAAAATAATAAAAGGCTTGCAATATTTCAGTTGATGTGTAATGAATCCAGAATGTATGACATTTTTTCTTTTTTTAATTGCATTACAGAAAATAAAGGACTTCATCACAATATTCTAATTTTCTGAGACAGTCCTGTGTGTGTGTATATATATATATATATATATATATATATATATATATATATATATATATATATATATATATATATATATATATATATATATATATATATATATACATACAGTATGTATATATGGGGTAAGCGCTAATGAAGAATAAACAGCCGAAAGAGAAAGAGGTAATACACTGATGCCACCTGGTGGTTGTTTGAGCACACTGCAGCCAGTCCTAAATAGTGCCCCTCAATGCTTCAATCACATGCAGGATTCTCACAGAAATTAGGCAAAAACACAACCTTGCCTCCTGTAATTTAGAAGTAAACCTATTTGTTGTAGTAAAATGTCTGCTGGTGTAGTGAACCTTAAAGTATGACTTATAAGTTTGCTGTAAAAAATGATCTGCAACATGTTACTGATATAGTCATTTACAGTGCACGTTCAACTCCAAGCCGATCAATGAAGACGCTGATTGTAGTTATGTATAACAACAAATTAATAAAAGTTTTGGGCTCTCGTCGTTTTTTTATAATTCATTTTTGGATAAAAAAAACTAATATTGATATTACTATTAATAGTGTTGCTTTTATACATTTCTAGTATTTGTAGGTCTTCTCAATTGCTTAAGCCAAGGGGCGCTTTTTAACCTGGTTTGAAAAGGTGTTATTATAATTTAGATTCCAAATAATATATTACAAGAATTCTGTCCAATCAAGAATCGATTCCGAATTGAATTGAGAGGCGCCCAAAGATTCCCACAATTACTTTTTTTATTACAAATAATTGACTGCCCCCTGGTGGTCAGTCTATACTAAACTGCTGTAATGGTGACCGCCTTGTGCTCAATTTTAACAACAAATATCATTGAGAAACACGTTTATAATTTTTACAATAATATAAGGCCGTAAATGCGTTTCGTGTTTTCATATTAATGTGAGGTCTCTTTGACCAGAGTTTACCGTTGCAAAGTGTGTGATGACACAATCCAACCACAGGCGGCAGCAGCTCACTCATCAAAGCCCGGCAGTGCCGGCGTAGAAGAAGAATATGAACCGGAAGTGATTAAACGCTCATTGCTAATATATGGCAACATTGCTATTATTATTTATGTACAAATTAAAGAGTTAAAGCTGTGAAAAAATGAGTTCGCCGGACAGAAAACACGGAACCAAACGAGCGGCGTCTCCAAGTGAAGTGAGTGAAATGATAGACGTCCTCGTCAATCAGCAAACAGAAGGGGAGGTTAAAAGCTAGTTAGCTTCGTGTTAGCTTGTTGGCTAATTCAATCGGTTTGGTCTAATTACGCCACATTTAAGACAAAACGAGCAAATAAAAAATGCAGATTAACTATTAAACTTCAAATTTAGACGAAGTCGTGCATTTTGTATGTGTCGTCGGTCTTATTTTATTCATAAGATGTAGAAACCTGGATGTGTTATGTGTGACGTCACCGTGTGAACAAAGATGTCCGTTGGTGGGTGAGAGCTTTAAAAAAGTGTGTTTGCACCTGCAGGAGGAGTCCACCCAGTGGGCCTCAGCTGACCTGGGAAGTGACGAGAGGAGGCAGAAGTTTCTACGGCTGATGGGAGCCTCCAAGGTGGGCCTCAAGTCGCTCTTATAAACAGTGACAGTATCGACACCAAGTGTAGCATCAGTATCGGGTCAATACTTGTCAATATCCACATCTAAATATCGACAAAAAAAAGTGTCATCGCAGTATTGGGTCAATACTAGTATCTTTTTCAGTTTGTTTACTTTCACACACGGGTTTCATGTTGGCATTGTAATTCCGTGCACATATTGTATACAACTGCTTTTCTTTTCTCTGGCACACTGCCGTCAGCAGAACCTGCTGCTTGTTGATAAGTAATGCGTGCGTTCATGCTAGCCTCTAAAAGTATCCAGTAAGATCAGAAGAAGATTGTTATGACTTGCTTTTTTTTTGGAGAAGAGACAAACGGCTAATAAAAAGGCACCAACGGGCCACTAATGGCAAGGAGGGAAACCAGAATTTTGTAGTAACTATTTTAATCAATCAAACATTAATCATATAGCACTTTTCATACACAGGCAAGTGGTAAAATTAAGTGCTTTACACCAAAAAAAAAGGAAAGAGGATAAAAATGGATAGAATAGGATAGGTCTTTATTGTCATTGCAACAAGTACAATGAAACTATGTTTTCATCACAAACCCATTCAAGATTAGACAAACAAACAGTGTACAGGGTTACAGAACAGGAATGCTGATGGGTCGCCATGAGGCGCCCCGTAAAAGGTGGGAAAAAAGTAAAACGCTGGGGAAGAAGATGAGTATAAAAAAAAATACAATCTAGACTGGGCTCCTAAGGGGGCCTAGTCTGGAGTGGGAAAAAACCTCCATGCCATGCACACAAACATTTTACATTTAATCACAACAACTCGCAACAGAGGGGGGGGAGTTGGGCCCTGGAGGTCGACTGCTGCTATGAAGCGCTGCCAGCCGTCCATTACCCCGAAGGGGAATCAAGCGGTAAGCGGTGGTGAAGTCGTGGGGTGGGGGAAGGCGGTGTGTGTGTGTGTGTGTGTGTGTGTGTGTATATGCCCATTGTCTTGGGTGTGTTGATGTAGTGTCCATAGGCCTGGGGCCGTTCTGCATGCAAGCAAAAGTTCGACTCCAGGTGTCGTTGAGGAGGGAGGGAGGTCAAAAGCGTCCATCGTTGAGGTGTCCTCTGGGGATGTTTTCAGAACAGCCTGCTCCTGTTGTTGCAGCGTCAAGGCCATTCGAGGGAGTCAAATCGTAGATTAGGATTTTTGTTTTTCCGCGAGCAGACATTACAATGGCTTGTCTGTTCTATTCGTCCGTGCTGGCTCTCATATCCATTTTTTCCCTTTCAACCAGCTTTTCCATAATGTGATCCATCTTGCGATTCAGTTCAGAAATCGCCCCAGTCTGTGATCCCACAGCCCGGCCCAAACCTTCCATTGCGACAAACAACAGCCTTTGGGCCCCTTGAGTGGCTGCCATCGTCTTACGAATTTGACTATACACCAAGGCAATGCCCAGCCCAATCAGCAGGTGCCTTATTGTCAATAGTGCTGCTTGTGCAGCACTATTGACAAAAACAAAATATAGCACTGAGGATTGAGGAAAGATGCCACCTTTGAGGCGTCCATACTGGACAATAACTAAAACTAGAAAATTCTCGCGGAAATTTTGATTGGCCTGCTATCTGTGCTGCGAACCACTGGCCTGTGGTAGATTGAAGTTAAAAAAACTAGCATAAAATGCTAGTGCGCTAACATAAGCATGATGACATAGGAAAGGGTAGCATTCTTCTGGGAAGGCAACAGGTATCTAAAGCCATAGTATTTATGTTTTAAACAAATAAAACCAGCTAAAATGCTAGCATAAAATGTTCATATGCTAATGCTTGAATGGTAACATAGAAATAGAATGCTTCTAAGATGATGCCAAATATCAAAAGTCATGAATTTTAGGTTTAAACTAATAGAATTACCTAAAATGGTAACATTAGCATGATAACATAGAAAACTTATTGTAGGATTGAGGAAAGATGCCACCTTTGAGGCGTCTACAAAACGTTAGCATGCTTCTAAGGTTGCGGCAAGTTTCAAAACCCATGATTTTTAGGTTCGAACGGGAAAAAAATGCTAGCATAAAATATGCCCGTGCTAACATTAGCATGATGAAGATGATGATGGAAAAGTTAGTGTTCTTCTAAAATGGCATCATCATTTTTAGGATTAAAAAATTAAAATTACTAGCAATGTTAGCTTAAAACTTTAGCATGCTAATGTTAGCATGCTTCAGAGATAGCACCAGGTATAAAAAGCCCTGAATTTTAGGTTCAAACAAACAAAAAAAGCTAAAATGCTAGCGTGAAACATTAGCCTGCTAACGTAGAAGAATTTACCATACTTCTAAGAACACTACCTAAAAATAGTATATGACATTTTAAAATATATGTAAAAATAAAACAAATACTACACGAATAAATGAATAAAAACTAGGGATGTCCGCTAATATTGGACTGCCGATATTATAGGCCGATAAATGCTTTAAAATGTAATATCGGAAATTATCGGTATCTGTTTCAAAATTATCAGTATCGGTTTCAAAAAGTAAAATTTATGACTTTTTAAAACGCCGCTGCGTACACGGAAGTAGAGAGAAGTACAGAGCGCCAATAAACCTTAAAGGCACTGCCTTTGCGTGCCGGCCCAATCACATAACATCTACGGCTTTTCACACACACAAGTGAATGCAACGCATACTTGGTCAACAGCCATACAGGTCACACTGAGGGTGACCGTATAAACAACTTTAACACTGTTACAAATAAGCGCCACACTGTGAACCCACACCAAACAAGAATGGCAAACACGTTTCGGGAGAACATCCGCACCGTAACACAACATAACAAATACCCAGAAGCCCTTGCAGCACTAACTCTTCCGGGACGCTACAATATACACCCCCCGCCACCCCAAACCCCGCCCCCCCAACCCCGCTCACCTTAACCTCCTCATGCTCTCTCAGGGAGAGCATGTCCCAAATTCCAAGCTGCTGTTTTGAGGCATGTTGAAAAATATAATGCACTTTGTGACTTCAATAATAAATATGGCAGTGCAATGTTGGCATTTTTTTCCATAACTTGAGTTGATTTATTTTGGAAAACCTTGTTACATTGTTTAATGCATCCAGCGGGGCATCACAACAAAATTAGGCATAATAATGTGTTAATTCCACGACTGTATAAATCGGTATTGGTTGGTATCGGTAATTAAGAGTTGGACAATATCGGATATCGGCAAAAAAGCCATTATCGGACATCTGTAATAAAAACGTAACATTTGAGAGATGTTAGTAATAACAGCAATAAATAAAATAGAAAATTAAAGAAAATTACAAAATAAAATTTAAAAAAACTTGAGTTTAACATGATCAAAAAAAAGCCTGATTAAAAAGGTGAATATATATATATATATATATATATATATATATATATATATATATATATATATATATATATATATATATATATATGTTTGTTTTTTGTTAATATCAAAGGTTAAAATCTTTTGTCTCCTGCATAGAAAGAACACACTGGACGTTTGGTTATTGGCGACCACAAGTCCACTTCACTATTTCGCAGCGGTAAGCAAAATATTGATGAAAGGAAAAATAACCACTTTGATTTAATGAGTTAGTTGTTTATGTGTGTGGGTGTTGTTGCGTGCTGTGCAGGCAATGAAGACAAGAAGATGAACCAGCAGCTGGAGATACAGTACCAGCAGGGGTTGGACGACAAGCTGTCGGGACGCAACCGCAGACACTGTGGACTGGGATTCAGCGAGGTGAGGCCACTCTGCTGTGACAGCACCACATTTTTGATGGGAATGCTAGCATGCTAACCTTTTCAGCTACTTCTATAGTCGTACACCTGGTACTTGACACATGCTAGCTTGATGACATCAAAGGGCTTGAAGCTATTTCTACAACTCCTGGCAAAAATGGTGCAATCAGCCGACTTGGAGGATGTTCATTCAGTTGTTCCTGGCAAAAATGGTGCAATCAGCCGACTTGGAGGATGTTCATTCAGTTGTTTATTAATTTTGTGGGGAAAAAGCAGATAATTTATATCCCTGACTTTGTTAGTGTTTCTGAAAGTCAGAAAGTAACCATTTGAAATTGAAGTTTGTTAAACAACTGAATCAACTTCCTGCAAGTGTGTTAAGTTGCAACATAAATGTAACGTCGTCGTCTTTCTCTCGTTTGCAGCCCGAGTCGTCTGAGGTGCAGCCAGCAGACGGTCAGAACGAGGCAAAGGCGAAGCCCGAGACGTCGCCAAAGCCCGAGACGTCCCCCAGCAGCGAAGGCAGCGACTCGGAAGACGAGGTTTGTGATTCGAAGCCAAAAGAAAGCGCGACAAAAAAGGACAAAAGCGTCCCAGAACGCAAAGAAACACCCAAAATGTCCTTTGTGAAATCATCGTAGGGACGAGGAAAACGTTTACCTGGCATTACTCATTTCCTTCGCCTGAATTACAACGGTGACAATTTTTTTTAATGGTAAAAACTTAATAAAAAGTCCACACAAAAAGTGTTTTTGCACAATATTTTTTTTATTACTTTTGTGTTTCTTTCGTAAAGTGACAGTACTCATTTCCTTGATTCGTCATCTCAGTAGCAAAGACAGGCTGTGACCACTTGGGGGCGCTACAGGCTGATTAACAATTTCATAAAAGCCTGAAAGCAACAAAAAATTGTTCTCCAGCGTGTTAAAAAGTGACTTTCACACGTTACATGTTGGCATTTAAACCCATAAGAACAATGAATATTTTAGGAAGTGAAATAATAATTTTCCTTTCAGCACTAATGGCTTTTATGGTTTACAACTTTTTAGTTGGCATTTGGTTAAAAAAAAACATACAAATTACTGCAATACAAGAAATGTCTTTTACAGTATCGACTAGGTGGCAGTGTCGCTGACAGCAGCAGCAGCAGCTTGAGCTGAGGAGAAAAACATTTTTATTAAGTTGGATTTCATGATCATACTTTATCGTTAGAGCCATTCATGTGCCAGACGTTGTCGTCAGAATAAAAGTCAACACTTACCCGCCACCAGTTTGCTCTTTTGCGACGCCTCAGAAGCCAGCGCCCGTGATGCGTTCATGATCCTCTCCTGCTGCCGCAGAACCGAGTCCAGCTCAGTCAGGTCCAAAGGTGCCGACTGCAGGTTCTGAACACTGCGCGCGGGAAATATCACCAAAATCAATCAAATGAAATGTCACTGACAGAGGGTCAATATTCTATATACAATACATGTAAATATAAATGCTGTGTCAATATAACGTACCAACTGGAATTAAAATATGAAAATATACACAATATATTATTTAAAATCAAAAACATTGGGGGAGGATAAATAAAAAATGTTACTTTTTAGGAGGAAAATGCTTTAATTGGCGATATTTCTTGGAAAAATATATTTTAAAAAACGGCACAAAAGATTAATTTAATTATTAATGCATAATCAATTATTTAAATACAAATAATTAGCATACAATTAAAGGATTATACATTTTAATCTGCATTAAAAAAGTCACTTTTTTGTAATGTAATATAATGTACGGTGTACATTTTAATTGTTCTAACTACATTTATTCCATGAAATAAATGGAAAAAAGTCTGGACATACAACACATATATAAATATAACAGTTATGAATTAATATATAATAATAAACTAAGGAATTTTAAAATGTAAAAATATTTGGTGTAGAATATTACAATTAAAAATGTAATGTTCTTTTCAAACTGGAATTTTGATTTAATATATAAAAATATGCACATCAAATAATTGAGAAATTATTCACAATTTTAAATTGTTGGTGTAGAATATTAGAATACATTTAAATGTTAACTTTTTTTTAGTACATGGCCATTGAAGAAAATGCTTTAATATGCTATATTTCTTGGAAAAATTCATTTAGAAATGTAATTATTAATAAAGTTATTAAATACAAATAATTGACATCCAATACCCTGTCCTTATATCAAACGGTTATTTTTTCTGCATTAAAAAGTTACATTTATGTAATTAATATGACGATTTAATTGTTCTTACAACATGTGTTTGATGAATTCATATACCATGTCGGGACATACAATACATGCATGTATAAATAATGAATTATATATATTATATATATTTAATTTAATATTCACATTGAATAGAAAATGAAGTAAACATTTAAAATCAAAACATTTAGGTGTAGAAAAATAGATAGAATACAAAAAGGTAATACTTTTTCAGTACTTGGCCATTGGAGATAAATTATTTAATAAGCTATAAAAAATAAGTACATAAATAAAATATAAAAAAAGCACAAAAGTTTAATGTCATTATTAATAAAAAAAAATTATTTAAAAACTATTTTTTAGCATACATTTAAATAATTATATATACCGTGTAAATATGCCATAAAAACTGTAACTAATATATTAAAAATTTTACAAATGGAATAAAAAATTAAGAAGTTATTTGAAATTTGTGGTGTAGTATATTATAATAAATTACAATTTTAACTGTTTTTCAATACATGGCCGTTGGAGAAAAATTATTTAATAAGCTATAAAAAATAAATAAAAAATAAAAAAAGCACAAAAGTTTAATGTAATTATTAATACATGTATTATTTAAAATACAATTTTTTAGCATACATTTAAATAATTATTAAAAGCTTATTTTGTTTGCATTAAAATGTCACTTTTTTGTAATTTGGAAGGTGTAAAATATTACGTTATAATTGTTCCCAATACATTTATTCAATGCATTCATAACAAGTCTGGACATACACTACATATTTTATGAATATAAATACTGCGTAAATATAACATACACATTGTAATTATGAAATATATATAAAAAATTACACATCGAATAATAAAGTGTGTAGAATATATCAGTAGAAGGGGGGGAAAAAACTTATTTAGGACAAAAAAAAGTTTATTATTATTACAATTTAAATACAAATTATTTACATGCAATTATAGGATTAAAGCTTATTTTTAGCATTAAAAAGTCACTTTTTTTGTATTTGAAATGTAATGTAAGGTGTAAAATAGGACTTTTTAATTGTTCTTACTACATGTATTCATATAATTGTATCACTTATTGTATTATTCAAATAAAACGTTACAAAGACGTTATTATGTACTGTTTATTATTTTGTGGTCATAAATTGTCAATTAAATGTAAAAACAAATAATTTCAAACCTTAAAAGGCCTACTGAAATGAATTGTTTTTATTTAAACGGGAATAGCAGATCCATTCTATGTGTCATACTTGATCATTTTGCGATATTGCCATATTTTTGCTGAAAGGATTTAGTATAGAACAACGTCGATAAAGTTTGCAACTTTTGGTCTCTGATAAAAAAAAAACTTGCCCCTACCGGAAGTAGCGTGACGTTGTCAGTTGTTCACTCCCTCATATTTTCCTATTGTTTTCAACGCAGCTAGAGCGATTCGGACGATTACCCCATTAATTTGAGCGAGGATGAAAGATTCGTGGACGAGGAACGTTAGAGTGACGGACTAGAATGCAGTGAAATACATATTTTTTTTCGCTCTGACCGTAACTTAGGTACAAGCTGACTCATTGGATTCCACACTTTCTCCTTTTTCTATTGTGGATCACGGATTTGTATTTTAAACCACCTCGGATACTATATCCTCTTGAAAATGAGAGTCGAGAACGCGAAATGGACATTCAGTGCCTTTTATCTCCACGACAATACATCGGTGAAATGCTTTAGCTACGAGCTAACGTGATAGCATCGTGCTTTAACTGCATATAGAAACAAAAAAAATAAACCCCTGACTGGAAGGATAGATAGAAAATCAACAATACTATTAAACCGTGGACATGTAAATACACGGTTAATGCTTTCCAGGCTGGCGAAGGTTAACAATGCTGTGCTAACGACGCCATTGTGCTAACGACGCCATTGAAGCTAACTTAGCAACCGGACCGCACAGAGCTATGCTAAAAACAATAGCTCTCCACCTACGCCAGCCAGCCCTCATCTGCTCATCAACACCCGTGCTCACCTGCGTTCCAGCGATCGGCGGAAGGACGAAGGACTTCACCCGATGCGTTTGGCGGCCCGGAGACGTAGGAAGTCAAGGTGAGGTCGGCGGCTAGCGCGTCTGCTCTCCAACAAAGTCCTCCTGGTTGTGTTGCTGTAGTCCGCTGCTAATACACCGATCCCACCTACAACTGTCTTCTTTGCAGCCTTCATTGTTCATTAAACAAATTGCAAAAGATGTCCAGAATACTGTGGAATTATGAAATGAAAACAGAGCTTTTTGTATAGGATTCTACGGGGTACCATAACTTCCGTTAAACTGACTTCGTCACGCGCATACGTCATCATACCGCGACGTTTCAGCCGGATATTTCCCGGGAAATTTTAAATGTCACTTTATAAGTTAACCCGGCCGTATTGGCATGTGTTGCAATGTTAAGATTTCATCATTGATATATAAACTATCAGACTGCGTGGTCGGTAGTAGTGGCTTTCAGTAGGCCTTTAAAATAAATCACAAACCGCCCATTTGTTCCGCATGAAAAGTCATAATATTGATGAACTTAGTTGGTTGTGTGTGTTACAGAACAGGAAGTGAACAATTGTGTTAGTAATCACTAAAAACAAACGGTTTCAAATGAAATTCTTCAGACTCCTTTTCGGACAAGTTGAAATGTGACACTGCAATTGTGTGCACGTTTG
>NC_084733.1:78155703-78170703 GCF_033978785.1 Entelurus aequoreus | reverse complement strand
AATGTCTACAAAAGATATATCCTGTACACCTTCACGTCAATAAAACTAGCTCGCAACCATTTCTATCTCCGTTACATTCGGTGTCGTGTCAGTGAGGTGCCACCAGGGGGCAGCAGTCCAAAACACGCTCAGCTTCTTCTTAAAGCGTTAACCAAGCTAGCTCGTTAGTTTGCGCAGCCGCACGTGCTAGCGCGTTAGCATCCCATGCGGCGTCGTTCTGCAGGGCGGCGCGGGGGCGGAGCTTCCCGCCGCCACGGGTTGGAGGTAACGTACGGAGGAGGCGGGCGGGTCGGAGGTGCCGGAGGGCGGCCACGGGGAGAAAGAGGAGGGGGCTCGCCGGGCGGGGACGCTGGCGGAGGAGCGTTCGCCCGGGCTGAGGTTCCTCTTGCGATCGCGGACCAGCGCCCTCTGGTGGCGCTTCATGCGCTCCAGCTGCTCGTCAGCGCTCATTCGCCCGCCCGAATGATGCACGACGTCTGAGGACAAACACTCCAAGGCACTCCGAGGTCTCTCCTGCTGGGACACACATGATGGTGATGGAGATAATGATGGTGATGGTGATGGAGGTAATGATGGTGATGGTGATAAAGATGGTGATGATGATGGTGATGGAGGTAATGGTGATGGAGATAATGACGGTGATGAAGATAATGACGGTGATGGAGATAATGACGTTGATGGAGATAATGACGGTGATGGAGATAATGATGGTGATGGAGAGAATGATGGTGATAAAGATAATGATGGTGATGGAGATAATGATGGTGATGGAGATAAAGATGGTGATGATGATGGTGATGGAGGTAATGATGGTGATGGAGATAATGACGGTGATGGAGATAATGATGGTGATGGAGAGAATGATGGTGATAATGATGGTGATGGAGATAATGATGGTGATGGAGATAATGACGGTGATGGAGATAATGATGGTGATGGAGAGAATGATGGTGATAAAGATAATGATGGTGATGGAGATAATGATGGTGATGGAGATAAAGATGGTGATGATGATGGTGATGGAGGTAATGATGGTGATGGAGATAATGACGGTGATGGAGATAATGATGGTGATGGAGAGAATGATGGTGATAATGATGGTGATGGAGATAATGATGGTGATGGAGAGAATGATGGTGATGGTGATAATGATGGTGATGGAGAGAATGATGGTGATGGTGATAATGATGGTGATGGAGATAATGATGGTGATGGAGAGAATGATGGTGATGGAGATAATGATGGTGATGGAGAGAATGATGGTGATGGAGGTAATGATGGTGATGAAGATAATGACAGTGATGGAGATAATGACGGTGATGGAGATAATGACGTTGATGAAGATAATGACGTGATGGAGATAATGATGGTGATGGAGATAGTGATGGGAGATAATGATGGTGATGGGAGATGATGATGGTGATGGAGATAATGACGGTGATGGAGATAATGACGGTGATGGAGATAATGATGGTGATGGAGATATGGAGATAATGATGGTGATGGAGAGAATGATGGTGATGGAGGTAATGATGGTGATGAAGATAATGACGTTGATGGAGATAATGATGGTGATGGAGATAATGACGTTGATGAAGAAAATGACGGTGATGGAGATAATGACGGTGATGGAGATAATGATGGTGATGGAGATATGGAGATAACGATGGTGATGGAGAGAATGATGGTGATGGAGAGAATGATGGTGATGGAGGTAATGATGGTGATGAAGATAATGACGGTGATGAAGATAATGACGTTGATGGAGATAATGATGGTGATGGTGATAATGACGGTGATGGAGATAATGACGTTGATGAAGATAATGACGGTGATGGAGATAATGACGGTGATGGAGATAATGACGGTGATGGAGATAATGATGGTGATGGAGATAGTGATGGGAGATAATGATGGTGATGGGAGATAATGACGGTGATGGGAGATGATGATGGTGATGGGCGATAATGATGGTGATGGAGATAATGATGGTGATGGAGATAATGACGGTGATGGAAGATAATGATGGTGATGGGAGATGATGATGGTGATGGGCGATAATGAAGGTGATGGAGATAATGATGGTGATGGAGATAATGACGGTGATGGAGATAATGACGGTGATGGAGATAGTGATGGTGATGGGAGATAATGATGGTGATGGGAGATGATGATGGTGATGGAGATAATGACGGTGATGGAGATAATGATGGTGATGGGAGATGATGATGGTGATGGAGATAATGATGGTGATGGGAGATGATGATGGTGATGGAGATAATGACGGTGATGGAGATAATGATGGTGATGGTGATGGAGATAATGATGGTGATGGAGATAATGACGGTGATGGAGATAATGATGGTGATGGGAGATGATGATGGTGATGGAGATAATGACGGTGATGGAGATAATGATGGTGATGGAGATAATGACGGTGATGGAGATAATGATGGTGATGGGAGATGATGATGGTGATGGAGATAATGACGGTGATGGAGATAATGATGGTGATGGAGATAATGACGGTGATGGAGATAATGATGGTGATGGGAGATGATGATGGTGATGGAGATAATGACGGTGATGGAGATAATGATGGTGATGGGAGATAATGATGGTGATGGGAGATAATGAGGGTGATGGGAGATGATGATGGTGATGGAGATAATGACGGTGATGGAGATAATGATGGTGATGGGAGATAATGATGGTGATGGAGGTAATGATGATGATGATGGTGATGAAGATAATGATGGTGATGGAGGTAATGATGGTGATGGAGATAAAGATGATGATGGAGATAATGATGGTGATGGAGATAATGATGGTGATGAAGATAATGATGGAGAAAAAGATGGTGATGGGAGATAATGATGGTGGAGGTAATGACGATGATGATGATGGTGATGAAGATAATAATGGTGATGGTGACATTGAAGGTGATGTAGATGATGATAGTGAGGGTGACAGAGATGATGATGAAAATGGGGATAGACATAATGATATAATGACGGAGATGGTGATGGATATAATGACGGTAATAAAGATGATGACGGTGATGTAAATAATGATGTGTTGGAGATAGAGATGTGAGAGAGATAGAGATGATGATGGTAATTAAAGATGATGATGGTGACGGTGATAGAGATGATGATGATGATGATGGAAGGAGCACAGATGAGTGAGAGTGCAGGCAGGGATGTGACCGTAAAAGAGACAAAATACTGTAACTCATGGCGAGATGAAGGGTGAGTAAGAGACACAAACATCAATAAAAAGGTTATTATTCACATTCAACACGCTGGCAGTTCTAAGTGTTCATCCATGGACAATTCAGGCACCTACATGTAGTACCACCACTGGCCTGAGAGAGGCAGCAAAGTGCCACACACACAAAATAAACAGAAGAAGCTAGTAGCCTGAGAGTTTTCATGAAATGAATTACAATTACACACAACTAATTAACAAACTATTTACAATTACACAAAACAATTTAATTTCCATCCACCCAGTTTCTACCGCTTATTCCTTTCTGGGTCGCGGGGTGTGCTGCAGCCTATCTCAGCTGCAATCGGGCGGGAGGCGGGTACCAAGTCGCCACCTCATCGCAGGGCCAATTTAACTCGTTCTTTGTAATTGTATTTTTGTTCATTTAGTTGGTGTAATTGGAAATAGTTGTCTTGTGTTTAATTACTTTTTGTAAATTGTTTGGTCTTTTAATGTGCTTTCTAAAAATGTAGGTTGTTTTGTGTAATTAGATTTGTTTGTTCTTTAATTGAATTTGTAAGTGTCTTGCACTTCCAGGCAGGCGATATCTTGTGTGCCAACTACAACACAAACACAACGTTGAAACAACATGCTTTTTGTATTCAATGTCAGGTTGTGACCTTGGTTTGACCATTGATTTTTGGTCATTTTCCCAACCAACAACGCAAATCCAACGCTGGATATCAACGTTTTCTCAATTTACAAATACGAATATTTTGTAACGTTGTCTCAAAGTCCGTTTTAAAGGACATGTACAGTATGTATAATCAACGTCTTTTGCCAGCTAGGAAGTGCGAAAATGTAAACAAAAAGAAACCTGAGAACTATTTCTGCAGGTTTTGTGCCAGGAAGTTACGGCTGTGCTCTAAAGGGTGAGCGCGGCGGCTAAGGTCTTGATGGGGACGAGCGCCTTGCAACATTTACAGACCACATTGGTCTGACTACGGTCCCTTTTTTTAAATCCAAATAACTGCCATATTGTCCAAATAATTTTTTCCTCTTTTATCCACTATTCCTTAACTCCATGCAGAGAATCAACCGCCAGACAACCAAACTTGATAGTTGATACCTGATTGGCTGATAGCGTGCCACTCCCACTGGTGACTTCCTGTCCTAACCCTAACCCCGTCACCAAAGAGCGAGGGCGAACCTCCGAGAAGTCAATAGTGAGACTGTACGATGAGGTGATGACTCACCCTGTCCACAGAGGAGGCGGGGCCTCTCCTCAAGGTCACGAAAGAAGAGACGGCGTCCGAATGGTTGAGTCGCCACGACGGGCCTGACAGGCGTGCTGCTCCATCGGCAAAAGAGCCGTAGGAATGAGACGAGTCCAAATAAGGGCGGGAGGAAGTGGTGGATGATGAAATACCTTGAGTGTCCAAATAGTGGTCGTCCGTGTCGGCGTGACCGATGCCCGGCAGCTCCGGTTCACTCAGGAAAGAACGCAAGTCTCCCTGAGAGCACACAAAGTCCATCAATTGGATATATTTCTTTTCTCTTTTTGGCGCCAACTTACCTTGAAGTCGCCATTGACCACGTACTGGCCGCCCTCACGGTCCCGCTTCCTCTCGTCCGACTGCCGCTTCAGGCCGCGCACGGACGTGTGGCGGATGACCGACGCCTCCCGGGGGAGGGGCGGCACCTCGGGGGGCGTGTCCTCGTAGTCGTAGAGGTGAGGGAGCGGCGGCCGGGGTGGAGCGCCGTCCTCCGCCTGCGTGGACGCGCAGACGTCGGCGAGAGTGAGGAGACGCCGGTCGGTCGAGCGATCAGACCCGTCCGGGCGGCGCCGAGCGTTACTCACCCACTTGTGAGGCAGCGTGTGAGACAAGACGGGAGGGAGGGAACTCCGAGGAGGAAGATGGAGGTCGGCGCTGTAAGAAGGCACGCTGGGCTCCGACACTGAAGGCACTAACTTCCTGTCTGAGGTCAACACAACAACACCTCACCTGTTAGAGTACTGCTAGTAACTAGTTACTTCCTGCAGTTACATCATTATATTCATCTTCTGCTCAAATGTCACTTTTATTCAGTCGCTTGATACTTTACTTTAGTTTTGGGCGATACCACACAGTCAATACCAAGTAGTTACAGGAGCAGTATCGATGCTGATGATAACATGAAATTCTATTTCAAGATTATTTAGGATGACATTTTGGATCACAATTACAATTATTGGGTTGATAACAAAAACAATACAGAAAATATTTTGTGATAGCAAATAAAGATTGATCTTATCACTGTAGTATCGACCACATACTGATACTGTACTTGGTATCATTACTAGGACTGCAGCATTTAATGGATTAAATAAATTAATTTGATTAGAAAACAGCTTCAAATTATATTCTGTTGCTTTGATTAATCGTTTAATGGGTGCGACTAATACAAAATTATTTATAATCCGGAACGCATAAAAGAAGGTAATACAAGTTGAATAGAAGGTAAAGAAAGGGAAAAAAGAAGGTATCGGTTGCAAATAAAAGGTAAAAGAAGATAAATGAAAGGTAAAAGCAAGTAACAAAAGGTATATAGAAGGTAAAAGTTGTAAGTAAAAGGCAAATAAAAGATAAAATAAGGAATATAGACAGTAAAGGACAGTCAAATAAGGTAGATACGAGTAAAAAAAAAAAGGTAAGTAAAAGGTAAAATAAGTTAAATACAAGATAAAAGAAGGTAAATAAAAGGTCAACAGTTAAATATGAGGTAAATGAAAAGTAAAAAAATATAAGATAAAAGAAGGAATATAGAAGGTAAAGGACGGTCACATAAGGTAAAATAAGGTCAATACAAAATTAAAGGTAAAAAGTTTAAAATAGGGTCAATGAAAGTAAAAACAATTGTTAAAAAGACGGTAAAAAAAACTTAAATAGTAGGTGAATGAAGGTAAATGAACATTTAAAAAAGGAATATAGAATGTAAAGGACAGTCAAATAAGGTAAAACAAGTTAAATACAAGATAAAAGAAAGTGAATAAAAGGTCAAACGTTAAATATAAAAAATAAATATTAGGTAAAAGAAGGTAAATAAATAGACGGTAAAAAGAAGTTCAATAAAAGATGGTCAAACAGGGTGAATCAAAGAGAAAATAAGTTAAATGGAAGGTAAAAGAAAATGAATAGAAGGTAAATAAAAGTTAAAAGGTAAATAGAAGGTAAAAAAAGTTAAATGAAAGGTAATAAATTAAATAAAAGGTAAATAAACGGTAAAATAAATTAAATAGAAGGTTAAAAGACGGCCAAAGAATGTAATGAAGGTTATAGCAAGTCAAAAAATCTTTGTATCAACTATTTTTCCTAAAATAGGCATTGAGGTTATAAAGTGTTGTATACGATTACTTGAAGAATCCAACAAACTCATTGATAGAACAGTCCATTACTAAAATAATCAAAAGCTGCATCCCTAACCTCTCTGCCCACCTTTGTTACATGCAAGAGTACTTGCTTACCAGTTAGCATATCACCTCCTGTGTAGCGCAGCATGTTTAGCTATTCCTCGTCCTCCAGTGATAATGGTACTTGTAAAGACATTTAATTTATTTGCCGCCATGCAGGCCAAGATTACGGCCTTAGAAGCGCCTTCGCACTGTGAAGAGACGTTAGCCGCTGATGAGAACGCTACATTGCGTTGAGTCCTTTGGCTTGTTGCTATTTGCAAAGTAAGCACAACTAACCTTATAACTCATTTGAAAGGGCGACAATAAATTAGCGTCGACCGGGATGCATCGAGATCAGGATGTAAATCCAATCTTATCGACTCGCCAGTTGATGATGAGCTATCCTAAATGTATTGAATCGTTGATTGTTAATCGAGATGTATATTGGGTAACCAGAGATGCCCGTCCTTAGTCAATACAGCCAGTGAGTGGGCCACACACTCACTGAGGCATCATTTACCCATCACTAGTCAAGGTCAATTTTAGGCCAAAAGTGTTCATTCTAGATGTGAGAATAAAAAATAACTGTACAGTCACACTAAAGGAAACCAAGCAGAGCAACATAGAGTCTTTAGGTTGGAATATAAAAAGGTAAACACAAATGTAATCCTATCCTGGACCCCAAAGTGTTAATAATGAAAAGTCATTCCAACCTGGGTTGTGCACGGAGTTGACGGTGACTTTGTAGTTAGCTTTGCTGCCGCTGAGTCCCGCCATCACGTCCTCGATCCTCCACAGCTCGCGCTTCATCTCGGCTTTCTCCTGCTGCACACACACACACACACACACTCTTTCACTTATTGTAACAAAGGCATGTTTGGCATGACGATGCTGCGCCCGTAATGACAGGTCTCACATGCGGGGTGGCGCTGTGGCTCATGTGTGCCTGCAGTGCCGCCCTCAGCTGCTCCACTGAACTTTCCAGCCAGCCGTAATCCTCCCAGGCGTGCGTCATTTCCTGTGTGACATCACAGCGACACGCACGCTCAACTTTATGGACAGCTTGTGTGCGTCCTGGCAACACCTCCACAGGTGTCCCAATACTTTTGTAGGCACACAAATATATATGTATGTAAATATATAAATATGTGTATCTATTTATTTACATACATATGTATACATATAAACATTATATATGATATATATTTACATCCATATATACACACATATGTACATAAATGTATATAAATATTATACATAGACACATGCATATAAATATAAAAATAATATATATAGACACATGCATATAAATATATTCATATTATACATATACTTACATATACATATTACATTTATATACATATATAAAATGTGTACATGTGTATATATATGCATGTATATAAATATGTATATACTATGTGTGTATATATGTGAAATGTATGTATATTGGTGTGTATATGTAATGTATATTGGTGTGTATATATAAGTATAAATGTGTGTGTGTATATATTTATATATGATATATTTATATACATATATACACACATAAATATATACATATATAATTATATACATATGTTATATATATCCATATTTTATATATAGACATACTTATACACATATGTACAATTATATACATAATATATATAAATATTATATTTATTTATATATGTATATTATGTGTGCATATATATGTATATATATGTGCGTGTGTATATATATGCATGTATATAAATATGTAATATATACTATGTGTGTATATGTGAAATGTATTTCATGTATATGTGTATATATGTATATTATACGTGTGCATATATGTGTGTATAAGGGACAAGCGGTAGAAAATGGATGGATAGATGGATATATATGCTTGTATATAAATATGTATATACTATATATGTGTGTATATATGTGAAATGTATGTAATGTAATAGTGTATATATATATGTATACATATGTGTGTATGTACATATATATATATATATATATATATATATATATATATATATATATATATATGTATGTACATACACACATATAAATGGTGTTAAGGATTCACACATTTAGCGTAGATACCGTAGAGAGTCGCGATATCTGCGCCCTGATGGACACCAGGTCTTCCTGCAGGAGTCTCTGCTGGTAGGCGATCTTGTGGAAATGTGCAGGCTGCTCCTGGTACAGCTCCATCTGCTGGTGAGACACGTCCAGCACGCTCTCCAACTTGTCCTGAGGGGGACGGACGTGCGGTGGACTTTCAAAACATTGTCAGACACCAACGTGTGAGCGCTCGCGAGCGTTTACCTTGTCCTGCTTCAGAGCGCTGATCCGCACCTCCAGGTCCTTCAGGATCTTGTCTTGCTCACACAAACGACTCAGCTTCACCTGCAGACACGTAGACCTGAGCGTGCGGCACTGCAACTGTCACAAAACACTAACTTTACAGTGTTTCTTAGCCATAGGGCCGGCGGGGCCCATTGTGGAGCAAAAAGTGGTCCGTACGGACCGCAGATGTACTCAGTTGTAATACACTTTTTCACCACTTGTGGCAGTAATGACAATATCAAACAAACGAAAGAAGTCATGGAGAAACTTTTTTTAGTGCAAAAATTAGGACTAAAGTAATAAAGCTGTATTTTATTTAATTTAATCTTTTAATTTTATTGACAGTGTGGTGGTTAAGGAACATATTTATTATGAATTGAGTTTATTTTAGCATAACATAATTATTTATTTAATAGTATTTTTTATCAATCCCTTTTTATGAAGTATATTTGGTTAGTATGTATTTTTCTAATCAGCCTGACCTGAGCCTGCGGTTAATGTGTTAAATACATAATATTTGTAAATAACACAATAACATTTCAGAAGGTTTTTATACTCTGCTAAATGTAAGATATAGTTATTGAATGTCCCTTTGGGACAGAGGACCCTATTGTATTTGTAAGGTTGTATTATTATTATACCACAACCTCTTTGAGCTGTAATTTGACCCCCTTAACATGCTTCAAAACTCACCATATTTGACACACACATCAGGACTGGCGAAAATCTCGATCTAATTAAAAAACCTAGCCCCAAAACTCAAAATTGCGCTCTAGCGCCCCCTAGGAAGAAAACACAGACAAAACTGCCTGTAACTCCCACTAGGAATGTCGGAGAGACATGAAACTAAAACCCCTATGTAGGTCTCACTTAGACCTAGATTTCATACAATGACATCCTTCAGCAAAAATTAAACAGGAAGTTTGCAATTCCCCCTTCAAAACAAAAGTTTTGTAAAAACAGTCACTTTTGCCTCTTTGAGCTATAATTTGACCTCCTTAACATGCTTCAAAACTCACCAAACTGGACACACACATCAGAACTGGCAAAAATTTCGATCTAATAAAAAACCCAACCCCAAAACTCAAAATTGCGCTCTAACGCCCCCTAGGAAGAAAACACAGACAAAACTGACTAACTTCCAGTAGGAATGTCGTAGAGACATGAAACAAAAACCTCTATGCAGGTCTCACTTAGACCTACATTTCATATATTGACAACCCCCAGCAAAAATCAACAGGAAGTTTGCAATTCCCCCTTCAAAACAAAGGTTTTGTAAAAACCGGTCATCTTTTTTCAAACATTATCTCCTCTGAGCACGTTTGTCGTGTCGACTTCAAACTAGCACAGGAGAGAGATTGAACCCTTCTGATTAAAAGTTGATGAAAGAGTTTTAATTACTGCTCCGGTTTGGATTTTATGTGCTGTCAAAGTCGGTCCCGTCCATCGCTGCTTGCAGCTTTAATTCAGTGTTAATATCCGAGTAGGGCCCCTCTGTAGTGTAAAAAATATATCACAGTATACTATTTGATAACATGATATGATCAAATGAAAATTATAACATAATCCTAAATCAGTAGAATCAGCAGTATCTGCCATAGCAATATTCATACTCACAGTTTTCAGGATCTTTATTTAATCAATACTTGAATTATTTCCTTATTCCCTTTAATTGCATACAAATTGTATGATAAAGTCAAAAGTGCTAATTAAACAAAAGCAGAAACTACTATTTGCTCTTTAGCTCAATGCTAATTTACACTGGATTTGCCATAGACAGGCTACTATAAGCATTAGCGATTTTACATGGCGATTTCAACACCTCCAAATGTGCTACTACAACTTAGATTAATGTTATAATCAAACAGCTGGTGTGCAATAAGCACAATGCTTACAGTATAAACACTTTGTAGGGCGCAAAACAACACATTCAGCTTCCTGGAAAAAGTTTGACAAAATAACAGCTATACAATACTGCCATCTCATGTCTTAGAGGTGTTACTGCATTGCAAATGAGACTCAAATGTAATAATTAAAACAGTACAGTTGTCATAACCACCTCATTTTTAAATATTACATTAAAAAATACATTCTATTATCAAACAATTAACATTTGTTAAAACACAAAAGTACCGCAAATTGGTATTGTATTATTATATATCGATTTCCAATGGTAAAAAAAAAAAAACACTGTGCATGATGATGGCCACAGTTAGACACTGGACCAGACTATTTCTATTTACATGGGTGTGCTGGTTAGAGTGCGTTGAATTACAGCCAGGGAGGCACAGAATGTTATTAATAAAAGTTTGATGAAGTAGGAGCAAAGGTTGGGTGAATTTATCAGCCCCAACATTCTTGTAATAATGTTGTAACAAAGCACTCTCTGCACTCATCAATCATGAATGCAGCTTTTAAACACACTGCTGCTCATACAGATGTGTTTGTGTCAGAGCAAAATGTTGCTTTTAGTGACGTCGTCTGCAGCCAGAGAACACTTGACTCTCCAGTCGCTAAAAAGGCAAGCAGACGATGCTGATTACACAGCTGTCCCTAATGTTGTGGCCTGGCGGAGTACAGCTGTGCCTAATGTTGTGGCCTGGCGGAGTACAGCTGTGCCTAATGTCGTGGCCTGGCGGACTACAGCTGTACCTAATGTTGTGGCCTGGCGGAGTACAGCTGTGCCTAATGTCGTGGCCTGGCGGAATACAGCTGTGCCTAATGTCGTGGCCTGGTGGACTACAGCTGTACCTAATGTTGTGGCCTGGCGGAGTACAGCTGTACCTATTGTGGCCTGGTGGACTACAGCTGTACCTAATGTTGTGGCCTGGCGGAGTACAGCTGTGCCTAATGTGGCCTGGCGGAATACAGCTGTGCCTTATGTTGTGGCCTGGCGGAATACAGCTGTACCTAATGTTGTGGCCTGGCGGAAAACAGCTGTACCTAATGTTGTGGTCTGGCAGAATACAGCTGTGCCTAATGTTGTGGCCTGGCGGAATACAGCTGTACCTATTGTGGCCTGGTGGACTACAGCTGTACCTAATGTTGTGGCCTGGCGGAGTACAGCTGTGCCTAATGTGGCCTGGCGGAATACAGCTGTGCCTTATGTTGTGGCCTGGCGGAATACAGCTGTACCTAATGTTGTGGCCTGGCGGAAAACAGCTGTACCTAATGTTGTGGCCTGGCGGAATACAGCTGTACCTAATGTTGTGGCCTGGCGGAAAACAGCTGTACCTAATGTTGTGGCCTGGCGGAATACAGCTGTACCTAATGTTGTGGCCTGGCAGAAAACAGCTGTACCTAATGTTGTGGCCTGCCGGAATACAGCTGTACCTAATGTTGTGGCCTGGCGGAATACAGCTGTACCTAATGTTGTGGCCTGGTGGAATACAGCTGTGCCTAATGTGGCCTGGTGGAATATAACTGTGCCTTATGTTGTGGCGTGGCAGAAAACAGCTGTACCTAATGTTGTGGCCTGGCGGAATACAGCTGTACCTAATGTTGTGGCCTGGCAGAAAACAGCTGTACCTAATGTTGTGGCCTGGCGGAAAACAGCTGTACCTAATGTTGTGGTCCGGCGGGGAAAAAAATGTACCTAACGTTGCAGCTTGGAGGAGTACGGTTGTGCCTAATGTTGTGGCCTGCCGTAATACAGCTGTACCTAATGTTGTGGCCTGGCAGAAAACAGCTGTACCTAATGTTATGGCCTGGCGGAATACAGCTGTACCTAACGTTGTGGCCTGGCGGAAAACAGCTGTACCTAATGTTGTGGCCTGGCGGAAAACAGCTGTACCTAATGTTGTGGCCTGGCGGAAAACAGCTGTACCTAATGTTGTGGCCTGGCGGAATACAGCTGTACCTAATGTTGTGGTCCGGCGGGGAAAAAAATGTACCTAACGTTGCAGCTTGGAGGAGTACGGTTGTGCCTAATGTTGTGGCCTGGCGCAGTACAGCTGTACCTAATGTTGTGGCCTGGCAGAAAACAGCTGTACCTAATGTTGCGGCATGGCAGATACAGCTGTACCTAATGTTGTGGTCTGGCGGAAAACAGCTGTACCTAATGTTGTGGTCTGGCAGAATACAGCTGTACCTAATGTTGTGGCCTGGCGGAAAACAGCTGTACCTAATGTTGCGGCATGGCAGAATACAGCTGTACCTAATGTTGGGGCCTGGCGCAGTACAGCTGTACCTAATGTTGTGGCCTGGCAGAAAACAGCTGTACCTAATGTTGCGGCATGGCAGAATACAGCTGTACCTAATGTTGTGGTCTGGCGGAAAACAGCTGTACCTAATGTTGTGGTCTGGCAGAATACAGCTGTACCTAATGTTGTGGCCTGGCGGAAAACAGCTGTACCTAATGTTGTGGCCTGGCAGAATACAGCTGTACCTAATGTTGTGGCCTGACGGAATACAGCTGTACCTAATGTTGTGGCTTGGCGCAGTACAGCTGTACCTAATGTTGTGGCCTGGCAGAAAACAGCTGTACCTAATGTTGCGGCATGGCAGAATACAGCTGTACCTAATGTTGTGGTCTGGCGGAATACAGCTGTACCTAATGTTGTGGTCTGGCAGAAAACAGCTGTACCTAATGTTGCGGCATGGCAGAATACAGCTGTACCTAATGTTGTGGTCTGGCGGAAAACAGCTGTACCTAATGTTGTGGTCTGGCAGAATACAGCTGTACCTAATGTTGTGGCCTGGCGGAAAACAGCTGTACCTAATGTTGTGGCCTGGCAGAATACAGCTGTACCTAATGTTGTGGCCTGACGGAATACAGCTGTACCTAATGTTGTGGCTTGGCGCAGTACAGCTGTACCTAATGTTGTGGCCTGGCAGAATACAGCTGTACCTAATGTTGTGGCCTGGCGGAAAACAGCTGTACCTAATGTTGTGGTCTGGCAGAATACAGCTGTACCTAATGTTGCGGCATGGCAGAATACAGCTGTACCTAATGTTGTGGCCTGGCGGAAAACAGCTGTACCTAATGTTGTGGTCTGGCAGAATACAGCTGTACCTAATGTTGTGGCCTGACGGAATACAGCTGTACCTAATGTTGTGGCCTGACGGAATACAGCTGTACCTAATGTTGTGGCCTGGCGGAATACAGCTGTACCTAATTTTGTGGCCTGGCGGAATACAGCTGTACCTAATGTTGTGGCCTGGCGGAAAACAGCTGTACCTAATGTTGTGGCCTGGCAGAATACAGCTGTACCTAATGTTGTGGCCTGACGGAATACAGCTGTACCTAATGTTGTGGCCTGGTGGAATACAGCTGTGCCTAATTTTGTGGCCTGGCGAATACAGCTGTACCTAATGTTGTGGCCTGACGGAATACAGCTGTACCTAATGTTGTGGCCTGGCGGAATACAGCTGTGCCTAATTTTGTGGCCTGGCGAATACAGCTGTACCTAATTTTGTGGCCTGGCGTAATACAGCTGTACCTAATGTTGTGGCCTGGCGGAAAACAGCTGTACCTAATGTTGTGGCCTGGCAGAATCCCGCTGTACCTAATGTTGTGGCCTGGCGCGACAGTCACACACACTTGTACTCACGTCCACATCGCTCTCCGCCACCTTCACAGGCTGCCCACGGTCCGTCAGCGTCTGTTTTCCCGCCACCTGCAAAACGGACAGCAGTCTCTCGCAGGTGAAAAAACAAAGACGGCGCTGAGTTGACGCAATCTCGCGTGCAAGACATTAAAAATAAATGCAACATCTGTGAGCGGACACGACATGAGCTGTTGCCATGGAGACCATGATGGCTATGGACACTTGGAAGCCCCGCACAACTCCATGCACAAAAAGTCACATGGACTCACATTTGAATGAATTGACAGGCGTTAGCATCGCTTGCTAACTCTAATGACCAATCAGGGATGGGCATTTGAAGACAAATTACGTTCTTTACGTTACTTGATTATATTGTTATGTAATCACGGAAAACTTGTTTAATGTTTCGTTTTCTAATCTCTGTGTTGTGAGTATATTATTATTATATGCGAATTTTAAGCACTTTTTAAACTCTGTCTGAACCTT
>NC_084733.1:78135703-78150703 GCF_033978785.1 Entelurus aequoreus | reverse complement strand
AAGAGACGTGTGGACTGCAGGGTGACGCCTGGCATGAGCGAGTTATCCATGTATGGTAAAAGTTTACCCGATGTAGTCAATAAGCTCCTCCTTTTTGTCTACCCTCTTGTTGTGGCTGTATGCCATTTGTAATACAAAGTAGCGTACAGTTCGAACTTATATCTGTCAGTAGATACGCTATGGAGGCGCTAAAAACTACAGGTACAACAAGGATGACGGGGAGAAGACGCTGCGGAAGTGGAGGCACGTAAATAAGACCCGCCCAACAAAACGGCGCAGCCTGAAGAGAAGGCGGCTTGAAGATGTTCTGAAAAACGATTCGATTCCAATTTGATTCGGAATCGATTCTCGATTCAAAATGAATACTGTTTAATAACATTTTTAATAACACGGTTTAATATCATTCCTATATTTCTTAAAAGAAAACTGGTTTTGTTTAGTAAAATGTTACCCAAATATTGAATAAAAATACAAATAAGGCAACAAAACAAGTATCCAACACTTCTCTTTTCTAGAGTAAATCTGTTGTAAACAATATGATTTGTCTGAGTGGCTGCACAGAATATTTGAAAAAATATATATATATATATTTCAGATTTTTTTTTAAAATCAATTAAGAATTGTGATTTATTTGATAATCTATGCAACATTTTGACCAAAGAACCACCATTATATGTTTAAATAACCACCATTACATGTTATGCAGTTATGAAGTGTTTTACATGTAAAAAAACAACAACATGACCCCTTTAATGCACCTTATGGTCCAAAAAATAATGGTAAACATAAACCATTTGTTTTGCATTTTCCTCCCTGACTAGGTAAACACCCAAACGGCACCTTAAAGCCGAGGTACGTATGGAAGCGTGATCATGGCGTACCGTTACACCCCAAAGGCGGCGCCGCCGCCGAGGTGTAGCGTCGGAGGGATGGTCGGTGCGGTGACGACATCAAGCAGCCATGAAGCCACAGCACATGCTACACCAACACAACACGCCTCGTCCTACGCATGATGGCGGCGATGATGACGGCGCTCAGAGATCGAGGCGCTGCGGGGCGGGGCCCACCTGGCTGTCGCAGGGGCCCGGTGTAGCCGAAGGGCCCAACAGACTGAGGTGCGTGAGCGTAGGGGGGCCGGCAGCGCTGTTAGTCGCGTGCTGGCGCTGCTGCAGCTGCGCTATGGTGTGCTGGCGAGCGGCCGCCATCTTGGCCTGGTGGCGCCGCAGCTGAATGAGGAGCAGGGTGAGCTCTTCGGGCTGTCAGGCATTATTGGTCTCGTTAGTGTTCACATTTGTGAGCACACCTCAAGTCACGTGTTTGTTTGAGTGGAGCAGAAAGTCTCGTCTTGATGGATGCGTGATGGGGACTCGAGTTCAGTGTTTCCTAACCATTGTTGGGCCGCCGATAAATCAGCGGTTTCTCAGCTGTGGTCCGTGTGGGCCGCAGCGGTACTTGGTTGTAATACACTTTTCCACCACTTGAGGCAGTAATGACAATATCAAACAAACAGAAGACGTCTTGAGCAAAAGTCATAGAAAAGTTTTTCAAAATCATGACTAAAGTGGTGAAGCTGTACTATAATTTTTATTGACAGTTTAGTTAAGAAACATCTCTGTTATAAAATATTTATTATTAAATTTTGTTAGAAGTTTGTATTTTTATTTTATGTATTATTTATTTGTTCTGTCTATACATACATATATATATATATATATATATATATAATAGGGCTGCAACAACCGATTAAATCGATTAAAATCGATTATAAAAATAGTTGGCGATTAATTCAGTCATCGATTCGTTGGATCTATGCTATGCGCATGCGCAGAGGCATTTATTTTATTTTTTTTATTTTTTTATTTTTTATAAACTGCAACATGTACAAACAGCTGAGAAACAATAATCAAAATAAGTATGGTGCCAGTATGCTGGTTTTTTTTCCCAATAAAATACTGGAAAGGATAGAAATGTAGTTTGTCTCTTTTATCCGATTATTAATCGAAGTAATAATCGACAGATTAATCGATTATCAAATTAATCGTTAGTTGTAGCCTTTGTATATATATATATATATTTTATTTTTTATTTTTTTTTGTATAATTTTTTTTTTCCATTTTTATTAAATTTTATATATTTATTCAACTTTTTAAAAAACATTTCAGCACTGTCTTTTTTTTATTCTTGAACTACACACAAGCCTCCAGCTAGGTGGCAGTACTGCATGGATTATTCACCAGGCTCAAAGGGAAATATACATAAATAAATAAAAAATAAGAAGAAAAATGTTTTAGATTTTTTTTTTTTAATCGATTAATATTTGTTAGAAATACGAATCGCGATTTATTCTAAAATCGATTTTTTTTTGACACCCCAAAAAAAAAAAAATATATATATACAGTATATATTTAAACATATATATACACACACACACACACAAACACAGACACGCGCGCGCGCACACACACACACACACACACACACACACACACACACACACACACACACACACACATAAAAAATATACATACACACACACACATATATTAGGGGCTGTCAAAGTTAATGCGATAATACCGCGTTAACTATAAGTTCCTTTAACGCCGATAATTTTTTTAACACGCGCTTAACGTTTTTGACCCTCGCCCCGTTCCGTAGCTTGGAGAAATGTGTAATGGCGTCCAGTTACTGTTGAGCCCCAGGCTCTAAAATAGCTCGCAGAACTGCACAAATAAAGGGGGACCTAATGGAAATCTCAGATCCAAAGCCATGGCAAGTCGTTCTCCGGACAAGACAAGACAATTTTACCTTCAATCGCCATGAAACGACATCATTGGAGCGAACGCTGAGCGTGCATTGCTGCTTGGAGTGAGGAGGAGCTTCACGTCCGTGTTTTGATTACAGTTAAGTGCATTGGAAACATAAAATGTAGATTGTTACTCAAACTGCTTTAGTAAGATGTAATACAAGCTCAGCAGGAACAAAGACAAAGCAAATCTAAAATACATTTTATCTGAGATTTTCGTCAAAACATGTCAAGTCTATTCTCAGACAAATCACGCACGTCTGGTTGGGGGCTTCACAATAATAGCGGTACGCTTCACATAACCAACAAAACAATGAAAAATCGTCTTACAATACGATCACGCTATTCTAATATTTAATCCAACATTCCATCCACATTTTGTGTTATTAATGTGTGAAACTGCTATCCAAACATGAAAGTGTAGCTCCTCTCCTCTAAGTGCAAGTGCTTCTAAAGCAGGGATACAAATTCTGTATTCCTACAAAATAGGAATTCTGGCAAGACACCGAGTATTTTTTTACATCCTTTCCGTGTTGAGCTGTTCCAAAAAGCATAATGTTTAAAAACATTTCATTAAAGCAAATTAATTTGTCCATTCATGGTATTAAAAAGGTCTAAGGTACACTTATTAATAGCGAAAAATTATATCGTTCTGCAATTAATCGTAATTAATTTTGAGTTTACTATGAACAAAATATATATACAGACACAGGCATATTACGTTAAAAAATGAATACACAGTTAATAATTGATATAATTGTATATTAAGAGTATGTGAAAGTTGGACTCCTACCTTGTTTACATCTGTGACGACCTCTTTAAAGGTTTGTGGTCAATCAGAAATATCAAGCAGCTAAAATGCGCCACACATGGATAAGTGTGGCGAGAGCCTTTTGCATTTTTCATTATTGCAGGGAATTTGGAATGAGTGTCATTTTTATGTTGTAGCCTGGCGGAAAACAGCTGTACCTAATGTTGTGGCCTGGCGGAATATGTGCCCCGCAAGTGGGAAAGGTTGTTTGCATTGGGTCATCCATAAACATGCTGTGCTGTGTACACTTCAAAGTGCAATTCATGGTCATTATTACTGTCAGATATTTTAAATTAGGTCGGAGGCACCCCCGCAGGCCAGATTCCTTCTTAAACTCACGACGTCCCGCGGGCCAAACGCGTAGTTTGGACGCCCTTGAATGTTTTCCTGGTCGTGTTGTGACTTCCTATTGAGTAATGTAAGTCAGACTTACCGTTTTCCCGTGCAGGCTAGGCGCACTGACAGTGTGCGTGATGTAGTTGGACGGAGGCAGGGAGCGCCTCTCGATGGTGGACGCCTGCCAAGACACACACACACACACACACGCACACACACACCCACACACACACACACACACACACAAATTAACAGCAAATAAAATGAGTGGTAAAAGACTTGTGTGGGATTGATGGCAACTTTCAATCTTTCAAATACTTTTTGAAAAATCAATCTTCTTCTTGTTCATTTTGTGGCGAGGTTGGTCCGTTTTACGTAAAAAATAAGTCGCAAATCATATAGTCTATAATTGACAAAGCCTAACTGAGATTTCATTGTGCCCGATAATGAACTAATGACATAATCATCTTAACTTTGACCACACTGCACACAAGTGAAAGAGGAGCATACTTAAGTCAACAGCCATACATGTCACACTAAGGGTGGCTGTATGAACAACGCCAACACTGTCATAAACATGTGCCATATAGTGAAACCACACTAAACAACAATGACAAACACATTTTGGAAGAATATTTGCACCGCAACACAACATAAACACTACAGAACAAATTCCCAGAATTCCCTGCAGCACCAACTCTTCCGGGACGCTACAATATAAACAAACGCCATTAGTGGATCTACACCTGACATCCACTGTAATGATACCACGTACAATAGCGTATCTGGTCGATACTACTATGATTACATTAATATTTTTTAACATCACAAAGTCTTCTTTGGTTTTTTTTAAATGTATATTATGTTTATAAACTCAGGAAATATGCCCCTGGACACATGAAGACCTCTAACTACTTGGTATCGGATTGATACCCAAATTTGTGGTATCATCCAAAACTAATGTAAAGTATCAAACAACAGAAGAATAAGTGATTATTACATTTTAACAGGTGTAGATAGAACATGTTGAAACAGAAAGTAAGCAGATATTAACAGTAAATGAACACGTAGATTAATAATTAATTTTCTACCACTTGTCCTTAATCATGTTGACAAAATAATAGAATGATAAATAACACAATATGTTACTGCATATGTCAGCTGCTAAATTAGGAGTCTTTGTTTGCTTACTTACTACTAAAAGACAAGTTGTCTTGTATGTTCACTATTTTATTTAAGGACAAAATTGCAATAAGAAACATATGTTTAATGTACCCTAAGATTTTTTTGTTAACATGAAGCCAATGATTACATTTTTTGTGGTCCCCTTTATTTAGAAAAGTACCGAAAAGTACCAAAATATTGGTATCGGGACAACACTAAAACACACACACCTACTGGCAGAAATGTAGATGGGCGCCGATGCTTGTGTGTGTGCGTCTATCACACCACTAAAGACAGTATTCACACCTTGTTGACAGCTGTGGTCATTTAAGCGAACGTGTGCCGTCACATTTTGCAGTGGAGGAGCTACGACGAATAATTCTTCCGCTTAGTGGAGCAGACTGAGTGACGCTTTCTTTTTTTTATCGATCGGAAAGGACAAAAAGAAATAAAACGACTAATGACTTTACTCCTGTTCATGTTTTCCTGACATTTACTCTCGTCTTGCTTCGACAATTACGTCTCATTACAAGAAAAAGCTGGCCTTCCTCAAAACAAAACAAGAAGTAATTGAGAATAATTTGTTTTTTTTTTACCTTGAAGAGCTGAGATTTGGTCCTGCGGGGGGAAACAGTGAAGGGCGTGTCCACCATTGAGGCGTCCCCCAGGGGTCTTACTGTCACCCGGTCAGCCGGCGTGTGCGGGCGGCGAGCGGGCGACAAGGTCCTGCTGGTGCCCGGCGGCTGCATATCGGCGGGCGACGGCGGTACGGACACGCAGCGGGGCGATCCGTTGTGCTTGGCGGCCGAGGGGGGCCGGGCGCCGTACGGGTAGTCCGGAGCCGGCGTGTAGAGAGGCGCGGTGGGGCTGCCGTGGCGGTACTGCTGGCGCTGCTGCCACTCGTACAGCTGCAGGGTCGTGTTCGATCCCGGGCCGCTCAGCTCCGGCGTGAGACGGAAGTGGCTCAGGCGGTCGTGGGCGTACTTGTACTCGCCTAGTCGCGCCGGCGGGGGACTGGGACGAGGGGTCTTTGGCAAGGTCTGGTATGCGTCCAGGGTGCTGAACTTGGGCTGGGAGGGTGGCGTGCGGCGCGGCAGCGTGTTGTCCCTGGATGGAGGACTGTCACGACACAAGAACACACGGTCCAGTGTCAGAGCACAACTCTTGGACAGTCTAATAGAGGCGTGTCAAACGTACGGCCCGAATCAGACCCGCAAACAGGTTTTATCCGGCCCACAGGATGAGTTTGCTAAGTATAAAAATGAACCTGAAATTTTTGAATGAAAGAAACAGCTGTTCTAAATGTGTCCACTGGATGTCGCAATAGCAATTATTTGTATCTTTGTAGATGACGCTACATATGTACAAAATGAACCACATGATGTTAGTACGACGATCAGTCGAGGAAAATGAGCAAACTACATAAATAACATTCTGTAATTTGATTTTGATATAATTTTTTTTATCTTGATAGATTGAAAATTAACACCAATGAGTTGACTGATGAACATTATCACATAATTTATTCAGAAAATATAAATAACGACCAAAAAAAGATAGAATACTATTAACCGAAACAGGTAAGTGTAAAAAAAAACATACGATTTGTACAATTTCAGAATGTGCTTGCTCTATTTTGAAACAAAGAAAATAATCTGAAGTTGTCTTTGTTTTTAAGTTATCGTGCCATAATTTTACCAGTCTGGGCCACTTGGGAGTAGATTTTTTCTCCATGTGGCCCCCGATCTAAAATCAGTTTTACACAGCTGGCATCTTTTACTTCATTAGAAAGCTTAATTGTCATGATACATACCAGGGGTGTCCAAACTTTTTCCCCTAAGGGCCGCATATTAAAAAATAAAAGCCAGCACCGGCCAATTTAGTATTTTTATTTTCAAAACCATTGTAGAGATATATATATATATATATATATATATATATATATATATATATATATATATATATATACATTTCTAGATCAACTTTAGATCTATTAGTCGACATGACGTTTTTTTTTATGGCAAAAACAAAACATATGCAATATTTTCCCCAAGAAATGTTCAAATTGGGATATTTGATGTGAAGTAATTGGAGCCTTAAATAGGTCAAAAATTCATAAAAACATTGATTTTGATTCAGTATTATTTTTGCAGCAATGACCGTTTTAAGGGGAAAAAATTATTAGGGATCCAAAAGTACCTCACTCATAAAAGTGTAAAAAATATGTCATATTCATGTTTTTTTTTACTTTCAACGCTTACATTTGTAGATCAACTTCAGATCTACTCGTCGATATCTTTTTTTTTTTGTTTTGCTTGTTTTTTAATGGCAAAAACACAAAATATGCAATATTTCTAACAAGAAATGTTAGAGAGGGACACGCGGTAGAAAATGGATGGATGTTCAAAGTGGAATATTTGATGTGAAGTAATTGGAGCCTTATATTGGTCAATAATTCATAAAAACATTGATTTTGATTCATTATTATTTTTGCAGAAATGAGTTTTTAGAAAAAAAATACCACTAAAATTCTCTGGGATCCAAAAGGACCTCCACACTCATAAAAGTGTTAAAAAATACGTTATATTAATGTTTTGGTTTTTTTACTTTCAATGCGTACATTTCTAGATCAACTTCAGGTCTATTAAACGGTATTAAGTTGTTTTTTATGGAAAAAGCACAAAATATGCAATATTTTCCCCAAGAAATTATCAAAGTGGAATAAGAACGGTAGGTTGTGAGTTCAAACCCCGGCCGAGTCATACCAAAGACTATAAAAATGGGACACTTTACCTCCCTGCTTGGCACTCAGCATCAAGGGTTGGAATTGGGGGTTAAATCACCAAAATGATTCCCGGGCGCGGCCACCGCTGCTGCCCACTGCTCCCCTCACCTCCCAGGGGGTGATCAAGGGTGATGGGTCAAATGCAGAGAATAATTTCGCCACACCTGGTGTGTGTGTGACAATCATTGGCACTTTAACTTTTTTAACTTAATGTGATGTGAAGTAATTGGAGCCTTAAATAGGTCAATTATTCATAAAAACATTGGTTTTGATTCATTATTATGTTTGCAGCAATAACAGTTAAAAAAAAACTAAAATTCTCAGGGATCCAACATGACCCACTTATAAAAGTGTTAAAAATAAGTCATAAAAGGATTTTCTCTCTTACTTTCAACGCCTAAATCTCTAGATCAGGGGTGTCCAAACTTTTTCCACTGAGGGCCACACACGGAAAAATTAAAGCATGCGAGGGCCATCTTGATATTTTTCATTTTCAAACCATAACAAAATATATGGATTTTGTTTGTTTTTTACCTTTAGGGCTCCAGGAGACCATAAAGGGTCTAAGTCATTAAAATGTTTAAAAAAAGTCAAATTATTATTTTTATTTATCTATTTAATGCTTACAGTAAATCTCTACAGTATATCAACTACAGGTTGATATAAAGTTAAAAAAAACAAAAAGGTTTTATGCCTTTACCGTCAAAGACAACTTTGTTTTTATAATAAAACTGAAATATGCAGTATTTCCCCCACTGCCCAAAACATTCAGAAAGCAATGTTTGATGTGAAGTACACCAATGATTTTAATTCATTATTATTTTTGAGTAATCACAGTGAAAAGATAAATAAAATCCCATTAAATATATTTGGGATCCAAAAGGTGCCACGCTCAAAGTGACACATTTTTATTAGGTTTTTTTTAAACTTTCAACACTTAAGTTATGAGATCAACTTCAGATATATCGGTCGATTTTACGTTTGAACTATTATTTTGTTTGTTTTATGCTTTTTTGCCAAATAAAACGTTGATGTTTTTGTATGGCAACAACACAATATTTGCAATATTTTCCACACAAAACATTTTAAAGTGAAATATTTGAAATAATTGGAGCCTTGAATAGGTCAATAATTCATTACAACATCTATTTTTTTTATATTTTTTTGAGAAATGGCAAAAAAAGAAAAAGTAAGAAAGACAAAAGGAAAAAAAACCCAGCCTGCATGGCCGCTTTGTGTCAACATTGCAACTTTTTCTAGTTAGATTTCACCTCATTCCACTTTTTTTAATGTTTTTATTTTATTTTTGCAATAGCATTTCCAGAATGTGTGGCGGGCCGGTAAACAATTAGCTGCGGGCCACAAATGGCCCCCGGGCCGCACTTTGGACACCCCTGCCCTAGATCAACTTTAGATCTATCTGTCAATTATAAATTATTACTATCTTTTTATGTTTTTTTTGTTTGTTTTAGGCCCTTTTTGCCAAAGAAAACTTAGTTTTTAAATGGAAAAAACAAAACGTGATTTTTTTTCCCCAAAAAATATTTCAGAGTGAAATATTTAATGTTAAGTTATTGGAGCCTCAAATAGGCCAATAATTCATAAAAACATTGATTTAGGTTTTTTTTTTTAGCAATGGTCATTAAAAAATATATTATTGCTATTATTATTGTTTTATAATTGTTATTAGAGTCAACGTTGCAAGTTTTCTTCCTTACATTTCACCTCTTTGCTCTTTCATTGCACTTTTTTTTTATATAATAGTATTTTTAGAATGTGCCGCGGGCCACAAATGGCCCCTGGGTCGCACTTTGGACACCATTCTCGGATACAATTTTTGCAACTTTTTTACTTTTAAAGGACGCTTTACCTGTTAATCCTAATAACCAATATGTTTAAACTAATTTTCAGTACATTCAAACTCCTCATTATGACAGGTTAGCTTGTTTGCTTTCAAAAAAGTCCTGCTTTTACCCCAAATGGGGACTGACAGATGCTCGCTTAACTTCAAGTAAGCAAAGATGCACTTTGTAACTTGGCCACCTACCCTTTGAGTTCCGCCTTCTGCACCTGCACCCAGTGCTCCACCTGCTCCAGAGTACTTCTCCTCCGCACTTCTTTGTGCCCGTTGCCCTCGGGGTTGGCCGCCGCCCTCTGGTACGTCCCTGCGGCGATCCCGTTAGGCTCCAAGATGGGGCTGGGAGTCTCCACCAGGCCATTCCTGGTGCAGACGCCGGGGGGTAGCGTGGAGGCGGCCCGCGACGGCGCTCGCGAGGACACCCGGGACACGGGCGCAGACGAAGAGGACTGGTCGGGCTGCGAGAAGGCGGAGGCCGCGGCGTGGGAGGGGAGGGAAGTGTGGGTGTCCATCTCCGCGGCGGCGGCGGCGGCCGGAGAGTCTCGTTGGAAGCTGTAGTCCGCCTCGTGGTGTATGGGCTCCAGGAGGACCTCGTGGACCACGGGTCTCGGACCGTCTGGAGCTCTGTGGTGGTTGACGTGGTTGGTCTGTGACACCATCTGCTGCTGCGTCACGTTGAAATGCTCCAGCGTGTCAGACGGCCTGCGTGGAACACATTCAGGAGGATCGTTTCAGGCTTATGATGTCACTGAAGGCCTGAATTGTCACTTAATAGATTACAGGTGTTCTAACTGGGTGTCACTTTGATACTCTTCGTACATTAAAAACACAAAAAGCTAGGGAAAGGTTAGGACAGGGGTCAAAAATGTATGAAAATGGAAAAACATGGGGGGGAAAATATATTTTTTGTTTGAATATGGTTTCTGTGGGAGGACAAATATGACACAAACCTTCCTAATTGTTAGAAATCCCACTGTTTAATATGTTTGTGCGAGAGTATTTGGCGAGGCTTTTTACACGTACGACTTTCTCCAACGCTGCCACAGAAAGACGTGTTTTATGCCACTCCTTTGTCTCATTTTGTCCACCAAACGTTTTATGCTGTGCGTGAATGCACAAAGGTGAGCTTTGTTGATGTTATGGACTCGTGTGGAGTGCTAATCAGGCATATTTGCTCAGTGCACGACTGCAGGCTAATCGATGCTAACATGCTATTTAGGCTAGCTGTATGTACATATTGCATCATTATGCCTCGTTTGTGGGTATATTTAAGCTCATTTAATTTCCTTTGCTTATGTCCTCTGTGTTGATAAACCCTATTTGCATGTCGCGTAACACATTATCTGTATGTAATATTGACTGCATTTCTGTTTGTGTGCCATGTTGTTCCAGACCACAGCAAACGTTAGCATTTTGTTCCAGACCACAGCAAACGTTACCCAGCTTGCAAAGATTGTAATAATTCCATTAGAAGATCTGTGGTTTCCTTTAACTTGGACACACACATCTATACTTTTGGCCATCTGAGCCAGTCATTTCCTGGAGTTATCTCCCCCTCTTAGAAGCCTCCGTTTTACTAATGTTGTAAAAATGTGTAGAATAAATATTACATTTCAACATTTCTGTCAACGAAGAATTGCGTCACTGCGAAACACAGTCATTTTGATAGTAGGCTAATAAAACTAATATAGACACTTACAGTACATCATGTTTTGCCTTCATTATAAGACTTATATAAGGCTCTTAATTTTTTGCGGCTCCAGACAGACTTTTTTTTTGTATTTTGGTCCAATATGGCTCTTTCAACATTTTGGGTTGCTGACCCATTGCTGACCCTGCCCTGTACCTGTGATTCGATATTGGTACCAAACAGTACCAATTTTCGGTAATTTTATGTGTGCGTGTTAATAAAAATCAATTGTTTTTGATGATAAAATCTCTTTTTTTTTTTGCAACATTTAAAAATGAGCCGATTATGACAACTGCTGTCCAGTTGTTATATCTTGTTTTATTATCACATTTCTGAGTCTCAATTGAGGTTGCAAGTCCAAGACGTCAGTAGTGTAGTTCAGTGGTTCTCAACCTTTTTCAGTGATGTACCCCCTGTGAACATTTTTTTAATTAAAATACCCCCTAATCAGAGCAAAGTATTTTTGGTTGAAAAAAAGAGATAAAGAAGTAAAATACAGCACTATGTCATCAGTTTCTGATTTATTAAATTGTATAACAGTGCAAAATATTGCTCATTTGTTGTGGTCTTTCTTGAACTATTTGGAAAAAAAGATATAAAAATAACTAAAAACTTGTTGAAAAATAAACAAGTGATTCAATTATTTAAAAAAAAATCTACACATAGAAGTAATCATCAACTTAAAGTGCCCTCTTTGGGGATTGTAATAGAGATCCATCTGGATTCATGATCTTAATTCTAAACATTTCTTCACAAAAAAAGAAATCTTTAACATCAATATTTATGGAACATGTCCACAAAAAATCTAGCTGTCAACACTGAATATTGCATTGTTGCATTTCTTTTCACAGTTCTTTTTGACAGACATTTAAAAAAAATCTCACGTACCCCTTGGCATACCTTCAAGTACCCCCAGGGGTACGCGTACCCCCATTTGAGAACCACTGGTGTAGTTTATAGTCTTGTTGGCTATTGAGTTCAATATTTGATGCCTAGTCTTTTGTTGCGCCCTAAAAAGTGTTAATACTGTAAGTATTGTACTTATTACGCACCAGCTGTTTGTTTGTAGTTGTCGTTTTCATTAACTAATTTGGAGGTGTTGAAATCGCCATGTAAAATAGCTAATGCTCATTAGTAGCATCTCCATAGCAAAGCTAATGTTTATTATTATCAAGCTAGCGCATGTTTTGGATAAGTGGAGCCTGGTTAGAGTGTCCGCCCTGAGATCGGTAGGTTGGAGTTCAAATCCCAGCCGAGTCATACCAAAGACTATAAAAATGGGACCCATTAACTCCCTGCTTGGCACTCAGCATCAAGGGCTGGAGTTGGGGGTTAAATCACCAAAATGATTCCCGGGCGCGGCGCCGCTGCTGCCCACTGCTCCCCAAGGGGATGGGTCAAATGCAGAGGACAAATTTCACCACATCTGGTGTGTGTGTGACAATCATTGGTACTTTAATCTTAATCTTAATCTTACGTTGGAGCATTTTTTGAGTCGATTTCTTAGTCGGCATTCAAAATTGCCACATTACCCCGAGCCCAGGTGTCAAACTCAGGGCCCGGGGGCCAGATTTGGGGCTTGGAAAAATGTATTTTTAAAAAAAAATTTACCAAATGCATTGGCTCTTTAAATAAAATTTAAAAAAACACATCTTTTAAAGTTTAATATTATCTGATCATGCCAAATATTGTATTACATACTGTACTACAAAAATATTTTCATGAAGATAAAAATGGATAGTTCCATATCTGCTTGTCACCTTTACTTATGATTTCAAGGCAAGTTATCAGTTATCAATTGTATAATAATATCATCAGTATACAAATGATATATTTCTTAAATCAGATGCAACACACTTGAATTTCGATTAATCAGGATCAATCACAGGTACCCGCATGCAGAATTTAAAATATTTTTTAAAAAGCGGCTCCCTGAAGGCAGTCATTACTGCAATGTGGCCCTCAATGAAAACGAGTTTGACACACCTGACCTAGAGGTAGTTTGGCTGAGTCGGCGGCATTTGGTCCAACAAAGTACCGGATTCGGTAGCCATCCCAACTACGAACATTCTTTTGTATGTCATTTATGCAGCTTATTTTACACTTACAGTAACACACATCAATACTTTTGTTCATAGAGCACAGCTCCAACATTTAACACTTTTTTGAATAATTTAATTTTTTGGACCCCAAAATAAAAAAACAATCCCAAACAAAAAAAGTCATGTAAAATCTAATCATTTTGTGTGTGTGTGTGTGTGTGTGTGTGTGTGTGTGTGTGTGTGTGTGTGTGTGTGTGTGTGTGTGTGTGTGTGTGCGTGCGTGTTGTACTGCGTCTTGCGCCAAGAACCCTTTAAATTAAATCCATTCTTGTGTGTCCTGACTTCTTGAGACCCACTTATTTGCTCCAGTGGTTCTGTTTGGAGGGGATGTTTGAGGGTCAAATGAAGGTCAATCGGCGAGAGAATATCGTCCTGGTCTGACGACATCTGAAGTGTCCAGACTTTTAGAGGGGCCGAAAGCCGCGTGCACGTAAAGTGCATATATATATATATATATATATATATATATATATATATATATATATATAGAGAGAGAGAGAGTAATATATATATATATATATATATATATATATATATATATATATATATATATATATATATATATATATATATATCGAGTAACAATCTACATTTTATGTTTTCAATGCACTTAACTGTAGTCAAAACACGGACGTGAAGCTCCTCCTCACTCCAAGCAGCAATGCACGCTCAGAGTTCGCTCCAATGATGTCGTTTCATGGCGATTGAAGGTAAAATTGTCTTGTCTTGTCCGGAGAACGACTTGCCATGGCTTTGGATCTGAGATTTCTATAATGTCCCCCTTTCTCTGTGGAGTTCTGCGAGCTATTTTAGAGCCTGTGGCTCAACAGTAGCTGGAGGCCATCACACATTTCCCCAAGCTATGGAACGGGCCGAGGGTCAAAAACGTTTATCGCGCGTTAAAAGAAATGATCGCTGTTAAAGGAACTTATAGTTTAACTTTGACAGCCCCTAATATATATATATATATATATATATATTATATAAAAAATCGATTCGAATTGCGATTCTCATGTTGTGCGATTCAGAATCGATTCTCATTTTTAAAATATCGATTTTATTTTTATTTATTTCATTTTTTTTTTTTTTTAATTAATCAATCCAACAAAACAATACACAGCAATACCATAACAATGCAATCCAATTCCAAAACCGACCCAGCAACACTCAGAACTGCAATAAACAGAACAATTGAGAGGAGACACAAACACGACACAGAAAAAAACAAAAGTTGTGAAACTAAAATGAATATTATCAACAACAGTATCAATATTAGTTACAATTTCAACATAGCAGTGATTAAAAATCCCTCATTGACATTATCATTAGACATTTATAAAAAAATAAGAACAATAGTGTCACAGTGGCTTACACTTGCATCGCATCTCATAAGCTTGACAACACACTGTGTCCAATATTTTCACAAAGATAAAATAAGTCATATTTTTGGT
>NC_084733.1:78118203-78130703 GCF_033978785.1 Entelurus aequoreus | reverse complement strand
CAGTTTGTTGAAAGTTTATTTTAGAAATATAAATATTATTTTTATTTATTATTATCAAACGCAAAAATTATGACTAAAGTGGTGAAGCTAATTGTTTATATACACTTTAATTTCTACTGTTTATTTAAGAAACAAATATCATTATTATTTATTATTAAGCGTGAAAATTGTGACTAGAGTGGTGAAGCTGTATTTTAATTTTCATTTAAATTTTATTTAAAGTTTATGAGAAACAAATATTTAATATTATTAAGCGCAAAATTTGGACTGAAGTGGTGAAGCTGTAATTTCATTCGCACTTTAATTTCTAAAGTTTGTTTAAGAAACATAAATATCATTATTATTATTTATTATCAAGCGCAACAATTATGACTAGAGTGTTGAAGCTTCATTTTCATTTGCACTGTAATTTTATTGAAAGTTTATTTTAGTGAAATAAATTTTTTATTTATCACTATTAAGCACAAAAATTATGACTAAAATCATGAAGCTCTATTTTCATGTGCACCGTAATTTTGTCATGTTTATTTTAGAAACATAAATATCATTTTTATTTATTATTATTAAATGCAAATATTTTGACTAAAGTGGTGAAGCAAATTTTTCATATACACATTCATTTCTACTGTTTATTTAAGATACATAAATATCATTATTATTTATTATAAAGCTATATAAAATTATGACTAGAGTGTTGAAGCTGTATTTTAATTTTCACTTAAATTTCATTGAAAGTTTATTTGAGAAACAAATATTTATTATTATTAAGCGCAAAATTATGTCTAAAGGGGTGAAGCTGTATTTTCATTTACACTGTAATTTTATTGAAAGTTTATTTTAGTGACATAAATATTTTTATTTATCACTATTAAGCACAAAAATTATGACTAAAATCGTGAAGCTGTATTTTCATGTGCACCGTAATTTTGTTGAAAGTTTATTTTAGAAACATAAATATAATTTGTATTTATTATTATTAAATGCAAATATTTTGACTAAAGTGGTGAAGCAAATTTTTCATATGCACTTTCATTTCTACTGTTTATTTAAGATACATAAATATCATTATTATTTATTATAAAGCTATATAAAATTATGACTAGAGTGGTGAAGCTGTATTTTAATTTTCACTTAAATTTTATTGAAAGTTTATTTGAGAAACAAATGTTTATTATTATTAAGCGCAAAATTATGTCTAAAGGGGTGAAGCTGTATTTTCATTTACAATGTAATTTTATTGAAAGTTTATTTTAGTGACATAAATATTTTTATTTATCACTATTAAGCACAAAAATTATGACTAAAATCGTGAAGCTGTATTTTCATGTGCACCGTAATTTTGTTGAAAGTTTATTTTAGAAACATAAATATAATTTGTATTTATTATTATTATTAAATGCAAATATTTTGACTAAAGTGGTGAAGCACATTTTTCATATACACTTTCATTTCTACTGTTTATTTAAGATAGATAAATATCATTATTATTTATTATAAAGCTATATAAAATTATGACTAGAGTGGTGAAGCTGTATTTTAATTTTCACTTAAATTGTATTGAAAGTTTATTTGAGAAATAAATATTTATTATTATTAAACGCAAAATTATGTCTAAAGGGGTGAAGCTGTATTTTTATTTTCTCTAGAATTTTCTCAAAAGTTTATTTTAAAAACATAAATATTAGTATTATTAATTATTATTAAGCTAAAAAATGGTAACTAAAATCTTATTGACCGCTTGTTTAGGAAACATTATTCATTATTGATTTAGTTAGAATTTAAATATTTTAGCGCTGCCTAATTAAATGTAAATGAATTTTTCATACTTTGTTATAAGTGCCTTCTTTTGATTCGTATTTAGTTTGTACTCAGCCTGCCTTGAGAACAACACATGGTGTCATAGCGTTTTGTTAAGTAGGTTAGAAATAATTATTGGATACCATCAAAAAATAAAAATAAGATCACTAATGGAGTGTTAATATTTGAGTGGGGCCCGGGCTTCCATGTAGTGGAAAAGTTGGGCCCCCGAGGTCAAAGAGGTTAAGAACCCCTGCTTTGAAGAGTACAAACTTTTTGGCACTGTCTGTTGGAATAAAGGGGCGGAGCCAGAGGCAGTGCAGTGTGTTGATTGGTGGACATTGCCCTCTTCCACAACAGGAAGAAGAAAGATGTCCTCTGTGATGATATTTACGTAGGCTATCTCTATCCAGCATCACTTCCTCCCCACCTTTTCCTTTTTTTTTTAACGTTCCATTCGCCGCTTCCCGCTTCACGCGTCCCTCCGAAATGAGACGTGCGCTCGCTCTTTGTCCGGCCGCTATTTAGCGAGCCATTGTGCCCGCCGAAGATAAGCCCGGGCCACACAAAGCTCCCGATAAGCTACATTCTCCCGGAGTCCGATTGGATTTACAGCGGGGACAATAATAGCCTCTGGGTGTCTCCCTTTCAAGGCATGTCAGCTTTCAGGAGGGGAAAAAAACAAAAAATAAACCCTGAGTGCTCGCTGTAATTTCTAAAGATGCAAAGAAAAAATAACTGTGAGGAGGGAGAGAACACCTTAATGGAAAGAGGTGCGTTCTTCTATTGAAATAATGTAACATAACAAGAGTGCTTCTTGAAGCCATTAGTGGACTGCATGCATGGAGGCGGGACGTGAAGAAGGTCCAAAAACCAAAGGAACTGAAGACGAAAGTACAAAAGTAGACAACATGCACAAAGGACAAGAGAGGAATAATATACAAATATGTGAATGTGTATATTCTCCCCTCCCAAACAAACATCACATCAAGAGGAGACGACACCAGGTGAGAGTACCTATTTACGTGACCACTGGCGGCGCTCAGCGGTCTCCCCGGGGGGCGGGCAGCCGACCAATGGGGAACAAGAGAGGGAAGTCGTGAATGAGGGGCAAGAGGGTGACTTACAGCGGGTCCGGGGTCGCTTTCGATAAGTCCCAAAGAGAAAGAGATGATACGGTATTATCTGCTCACATACGCCACCCGGTGGTTGTTTGAGCCCACTTCTTAATGATTCAGGCGCACGCAGGATTCTCACAGGAATGAGGCACGAATACAACCTTGCCTACTGTACAAGTGCGCAGAATACCTCGGACTCATACTGGTAGCACCAGGAGGGTGGGGTTTAGCTGCATATGCCACCAAAGGAGGCGTCACTTTCCTGTGCTGAGATCATTCTCAATAAATAATTTAAAAAAATGTTTTTAGCATTATTTATGGTCACTAAGAAACTTGTGAAAAACGTATGTTAAGTGGACATTTTTTTTTTTTAAAGAGAGTACTAAGGGAAAGTTGTTTTAAAAGGCTTACTATTTGAATTACTGACAGTAACGTTAAGCAATTTTATTTAATATTCTTGTGGTTAATAATGAAATCTTTTTAACATAATACAATATATATATATATATATATATATATATATATATATATATATATATATATATATATATATATACATATATATATGTGTGTGTGTGTGTGTGTGTATATTTATTAGGGGTGTCAAATTGTCAATTGATTAAAAAAAAAATGTTTTTAATTTTTTTCTGTTTTTCTATAAAAAAGAGCAGTGTTGGAAACTTCTGTTGATGTCCTATTTCTATTTGACTTTATTAAATGTTTGGGTACAATTTTGTTAAACAAAACCAGGTTTATTTTAAGTAATATAAACATTTATCTGAACTATGTATCTAATTCATGGAGAAATGTAGTTAATCATAGAACTGGCACCCGATCGAATTGTGCCCAAAACGTTGCATATAAACATATATATATATACATACATATACACATACATGTATTTATGTGTCTATAGATATATATGTATATATGTGTGTATTTATGTATGTACATATGTGTATATATATGTATGTATATATATGTAGATATATATGTATGTGTGTATAAATGTATAGATATGTGTATATACAGTATGTAAATATATGTGTATATATGTGTATGTATATTTATATATATATATATATACACACATTAATATACACAAATATATACATACATACATATGTATATATATATATATATATATATATATATATATATATATATATATATATATATATATATATATATATATATATATATATATATATATATATATATATATATATATATATATATATATATATATATATAATTGATCATTTTAATATTGTATGAGGAAAATGACCAATTATACATCTTTTTTTAATCCACAAGAAGCTTTTTAGAATGGTATTTTATCGTAATTGTGTCATAACAACGTTTCAAAATGAGCTTGGCTGTCTGGTGCGGAAACGTCCGCGGTATTTGTTTTCCCTCAGCGCCGTTTCCTCACACTTCCAAAAATAGTCCAGACACATAATTATAGCAGAGATGTGGAATCCCAAACATGATCTAGAGAGGCTGGCATGCAACGCAGCATCAAGATGTAGGCAACATGGCGCTCTATATGCTACAATTATTGACATGCCCGGACTTTTAGGACACCCTTGACCAAAATATTACTTTTATAGTTGTAAAATAGTAGACATTTTAACTTATTAATTTTCATAACTTTATATAATTATCATTATAATTAACTGTTTATTCTTCATTATTTAATCGTATTGAAATTAATTACCTTTTAATGCAATGAACCTGTATTTCAGGGGTGCACAATAGTTATTGGACAAGGAGAATTATGACATTACAGCAATACATCTGTTAACATAAAACAATTGCTCTGATAACTGATTATTTTAAAAAAACAAAAACGCTACAACAAGGCAAGATTACCCGTTCTGTGCTGTTGGTGTGTCAGGGTGAGCAAAACAAGCGCTCTTTCTTACTTATTTTCTGCAAGTTGTAAACTTCCCCTGAGCTCATTGAAAACAAATCATGAACTGTTTCAGAAAAAGACAATGGAGGTGCTATTTGCACCAAACATTTTACGAGGAGGGGGAAAAACCATCAAGATTCAACGAAGACGCCTGCTGCTTTGTCAAATCCATCTTTAATCGACTCTCTCTCACCTCCAGGTGTGCACAAACTTACCTAAATCTACATTTAAAAAATAATGCATATAAATAAGTTATCAGTATCGGTTTTCAGAAGCCCAAAATTACCTGCTTCGGCTGTGAAAAATAAATACTGTAAATTCTGGACTATAAGCCGCTACTTTTTTCCTACGCTTTGAACCCTGGGGCTTATAAAACGGTGCAACTAATTTATGGATTTTTCTTAGCCTTAATGCAAATAGTTTACATTAAACATAAACAGAGACATTGAAAAGGTGTGTTATTGTTTGTGCTATGGCGCCATCTTTGGACAAACGTCTACAGTATTTCCTTTTGTTTATTGCTTTAAACCGGAAGTATAAGTGCTGTTCAGTCTTCTAGCCGTTCATAAGATTTTTTACTCGTATGGATTCTTCATTCATCACTCCAAGCAACGTTTGTACGTTTTACAATATAACTAAAACAATTCTTACGTACTAAACCGTCCCATGTGTGACGTCCGTAGGAGTGTTTTCATATTTGTACGTGCAATCGTAATGGAATGATGCTCGCGTCGTTAACATTAGATAATAAGCTAACACGTTTACAGGTATTTGTGTTAGTATTAGTCCGGTGCGGCTCGTATATGGAAAATATTTTTTTCTTCTTCAAATTTAGTGGGTGCGACTTATATACTGGTGCGCTCTATAGTCTGGAAAATATGGTATTTTGCATCCCTACTGTATTATATGTGTAGACTTTAGGAACTAGCAATGTGACGTTCGCAAAGGAGTCGACTCTTTTAAATGGCTCACTGAGAACCGATTCCCGTTCATCTGCAAGTCATTTTCATATGAATATTATCCATTGTGCGCGCCAGTTTTACTGCTGTACTAGTGATGAGGTTTTATTAGCGTCTAAAATAGGGCCAAGTGCGGCCCCGCCAATGTCTTCAAATTGGCCCGCGAGACGTTGTGATGTTTAAAAAGGAATCTTGCCCGCAGGGAGATTGAATTAACTTTAAAAGTCTAGACAATTTTGATACTGCTTTTTGACGCCATATAGTAGACAACACGAGTTATTCAGATCCTTTACCTTTTATTATGCTCAGAGTTAAACAATGTGCATACTTATATGACCTAATGCAAACAACCTTCCCAAGTCATGGTGCAAAAAAAAATATACAAAAATCATATTTCTGATTGATTACAAAATATTAGGAGGTCGTCACGGAAATAAACAAGGTAGGAGTCGAACTTTCACATACTCTTAATATCCACTTATATTAATTACATATATATCCATTATTATAATACATTATGGACGTATTTATATGTATAGGCTATATGTATATATATGATCTCAGCAGGTTGGATTCGCATTTTTTATATCTATATGTACAATAAATATATATATTTTATATTTAATTATTATTTATATACACTGTAAATAAATAAATAAATAGCAGAAACTGCCAGAATTGTATTGCAAAAATAACAGTGTTACCTTTTTTGCACTGTAAAAACAATGACTGTAGTTTTTACAGTAAAAAAAAAATAGCAGTTCACTCGCCAGAATTTAACTGTAAAATAGACAGTGGTACTGTTGTTACTTTTAAGGTAATTTGGAGTAAAAACCACCGTAAATGTAAGGGTAATATTCTGGCAACTGAACTCAATTTTTTTCACCATAGAATCCACAGATTTTTCTTCAACAGCGTATATCTTTTCTTTACCGTGGACATTTGAGTTTGCATTGACTTCATCTGTGGTTGTTATTGTGCATGTTCTTTTAGATGCGAGAAAATGCAAAATTGGGGATATGTGGCACCACCTTATAAAATGCATACATTAAAAACACCAGTCAAATTCATGTTATCATAATAATATTTCAGAACTTTTCCCCTACTAGACTAAATATTTGAAATATTCTGATACAAATATCCCATAATTGCAACCAGTCATACTTTCCTTAACATTTGATTTAGTAAGCAATATCTCATAACCAATCACACCAACACTAAAATTAAGCTGTAATTTGTATTTAATGTGTGATATTTGCTTTAATTTTGTTAATGTGCTGCCCAAGCGGGGGCAATAACCCTGGATAATAACCCGCTATCATCAACAGCACAGAGCAGGCTGCTTTCCTGAAGTGCGAGCCCAAGTGGAAACTATATATATATATACATACAGTATATATATATATATATATACTTTGGTATCAGAGCACAGCAGGCATGTTGGAAATATCATCATTGCCTGGCTGGCGGCTGTGAAAAACAATCCAAACCACGCTTTCATTGATGGTGCATGTCAAACATAAATACAGGTTAAGGCCAGTTTCACAGTGACTGTGTTTGATTATGAGCACTAACTTTATAAAGGCAACATGACAAAACACTCTTGTATGGAGCAGGTGGACATGTATTCTTCATGGGAGTCAAGTAATGGTTACATTACACCACATTGCCAAATCATATAGCAGCACTCGCAGGTAAAATTGTATATTTACAAGTCTATAGCTGGGGTGTCCAAAGTGCACATTTTAAAATTAATATCACCCAAAAAAAACCATAAGAAAGTGGAATACAAAGAGCCAAAAGGTGAGATGTAACGAGAAAAATGTGCAATATTTTTTTCTTTAAAACTGTCATTGCTCAAAAAATAATAATGAATCAAAATCTGTGTTGTTATGAATTACTGGACCTATTCAAGGCTCCAATTACTTCAAATTAAATATTCCACATTAAAATATTTTTGGGCGGAAATATTGCATATTTTGTGTGTTTGCCATAAAAAAGCATTTTTTCTATGACAAAAAGAGTGTAAAACAAAAAAACTGATTTAAAGAAGAAAAAACATAATGTATGACTTATTTTTAACACTGAGTGAGAATTTTAGTGGGATTTTTTTTTTTTTAACTGCAATTGCCCAAAAAATACTAATGAATCAAAATCAATGTTGTAATAAATTATTGCTCTTTTTAAGGATCCAAATGGATGGATCCAAATACTTCACATCAAATATTCAGCTTCGAAATACTTTTAGGCGGAAATATTGCATATTTTGTGTTTGACTTTAAAAAAAAAATTTTTTTAATTATGACAAAAAGGGCATAAAACAAACAAAAACATTAAAAATAATAAAAATTGACGAATGGATCTGAAGTTGATCTAGGGATTTAAGCGTTGAAAGAAAAACAATAATAATGTATGACCTATTTTTGACACTTTGAGTGAGAATTTTAGTGGGATTATTTTATTTTTTAACTGCAATTGCCCCCCCAAGAAATAATGAATCATAATCAATGTTGTAATAAATGATTGCCCTTTTTAAGGCTCCAATTACAATATTCAGCTTTGAAATACTTTTGGGTGGAAATATTGCATATTTTGTGTTTGACATAAAAAAAATAAAAAAAATGTTATGACAAAAAGGGCATAAAACAAACAAAAACATTAAAAATAATAAAAATCGACGGACGGATCTGAAGTTGATCTAGAGATTTAAGTGGTGAAAGTAAAACAATAAAAATACTGTATGACTTATTTTTAACACTTATATGAGTGGGACCTTTTTGGGTCATCTGAGTATTTTAGTGGGATTTAAAACAACAAAAAAATGCAATTGCCCAAAATAATTAACCAAAATCAATATAATAATTTATTGACCTTTATAGGGCTCCAATTACTTCACATGAAATATTTGACTTTTTTTTGGGGGGGGGGGGGATTATTTAAGCATTGAAAGTAAAGAAAACAAATATTGTATGACTTATTTTTAACACTTTTATGAGTGGGGCCCATTTGGGTCCCTGAGAATTTTTGTGGGTTTTTTCTTAAAAAACTGCAGCTGCCCTCCCCTCAAAAAAAAAAAAGAATCATAATCAATCGTGACCTATTGTTAACCTTTTTAGGGCTCCAATTAATTCATGTCAAATATTCAACTTTTTGGGGGGGAAATGTTACATATGCTGTGTTTTTGCCATTAAAAAGTTTTTCTTTAACAAAAAAAGCATAAATCATTAAAAAAAAGGAATATATATATATATCTGAAGTTGATCTAGAGGTTTAAGTGTAAAAATATATATATATGACTTACTTATAACATTTTTATGAGTGGGACCATTCAGAGTCCCCGGACCAAACTTGAGGGGAGCCTTAAAGGTAAAAAAATATATATATATATGTATGTATATATATATATATATATATATATATATATATATATATATATATATATATATATATATATATATATATATATATATATATATATATATATATATATATATATATATATATATATATATATATATATATATATATATATATATATTATATATATTTTTTTTTTATTTTATTTTATTTTATTTTTTTGTGGTTTTAAAAATTAAAAATATATTAAAAAATGGCATGCTTTGATTTTTCAGCATGCGGCCCTCAGTGGACAAAAGTTTGGACACCCCTGATCTACCTGCTGCGAGGCAAAATGACATTTGAGATACTGGTAGTGTAAGGCTGTCAGATCCATTACACGTGTGTAATAGAAGTGATATCGGCATGCAGGCCACATTACAAGGCATGAAGACGCTCGCTGAGCCAGGCAGAATTTACGAGTTGCCTGTCCGAAATGGAAGAATCCCTGAAAGTGGAGACTTTTATGTACATTTATAGATTCATTTTACTAGGTTGTTAATACTGCGACTGCGGAGAATTATGCAGCTCTAATGTGATCGCTCATCTGAAGTTACATTTGGGGTGCCTGCCTGCAGTGTGTGTGTGTGTGTGTGTGTGTGTGTGTGTGTGTGTGTGTGTGTGTGTGTGTGTGTGTGTGTGTGTGTGTGTGTGTGTGTGTGTGTGTGTGTGTGTGTGTGTGTGTGTGTGTGTGTGTGTGTGTGTGTGTGTGTGGATGATCAATACACAGATACAAACAGACTGTACTAGTGATGGGTAAAGGGTGAGTGTGAGGCACAGTCACTGGCTGTATTGACACTGCGCTGATACTCTGTTGGTATTAATGGCGCCTTCACTTTGAACACTTAATAAGCTCGTAAAATGAAGGTGCAAAACTAAGGAATTTGTAAGAAATGTTTAATAAAGTGTAACAAAATAGTGCAAAGTGTGAAAATGTAAACATAGAGAAACCTAAGAACTATTTTCTGCAGGTTTAGTGCCAGAAAGTTACAGCTGTGCTCTAAAGGGTGAGTGCGGCTAAGGGGACGAGTGTTTTGCATCATTTACAGACCATATTGGTCTGACTACGGTCCCTTTTTAAAAAATAATACAACAAACTGCCATACTGTCGTTTTATGTACGTTTTATCAACAATGTCTTCATTTTTACTTTCTTTTCTCACTCCATGCAAAGAATCAACCGCCAGACAACAAGATGGCGCAACCAAATGAGATAGTTGGTACTGTTACCTGATTGGCTGTCATCGTGTCACTCCCCCTGATCAGTGATCACTTCCTGCATTGCTCAGTTACCAGAGAGCGGGTGCTTTTGTTCATGCAACCAACCTTGCTTTGCTTTCTTCCGACGAAGAAGGAAAAAAATTGTTTTATCGGACGCATTTTTTTATTGAAATCGATGACTTGTCTATCAAAAATTTAGTGATAATTAAATTATTATTACATCTTTTTTATTATAATTTCATACAATTATACTGTTTTTAAGAGTAGGGGGTGTCCAAAGTGCCTGCAGCATGTTTTGTAATGTCCCTAGTTTTTGAGATAAATTCAGATGAAGAGGCCACTGAGAGGAAAAGGAAAAAAGATGTGATGTTACGTGATAGAGAACCAGCACTTTTTAATTGGAACACAAAGCTGAAATGTCAGTCATTTTTCTTGGAAATACTGTATATTTAATGGCTTAGCACAGAGGTGTCCAAACTACAGCAATGTGCGGCCCGCCGGGGTCTATAATTTGGCCCACCAGACGTCATAAGGAATCTGGCCGGAGGGAGATTTCAATTCCTTTTTATAAGTTAATGTATGTGTTGCTGTTGCTTTATAACCATCTTGTGGACTAAATGAGCAATTTAGGTCTATGACCACTTAACATAGTATGAATGTGATCAAGCGCAACATTTACTTATATGACCTAATGCAAACAACCTTCCCTAGTCATGGTGAAAAAATAACCAACACAAAATGCAACCAGACATGGTCAGACATAACACAATTTGTGGATGTTATAAAAAAATGTCCATGCACTATAAAAATAAATTCAGAATTACACCCATGAATTACAAAGCATGATGGGAAAAATGCAACTCTCTCCACACTTGGCGCATTATAGCTGCTTGATATTTCTGATTGATTACAAAACTTTAAGGAGGCTATCTCGGAAGTAAAAAAGGTATGAGTCAAACTTTCACATACAGTACTGTTAATAACCAATTATATTAATTATAAATCCATTATATTAATATAATATGTACACCTATATATATATATTTATATATATGTATATTTATATATATGTATATTTATATATATATATATATATATATATATATATATATATATATATATATGTATATATATACACACACACAAATATATATACACATAATTGTGTGTGCGTGTGTATATATGTATAAATGTGTGTGTGTGTGTGTGTGTGTGTATATATACATATTATATATATATATATACACATATATATGTATACATATATGTATGTATGTATACACATATATACATAAAGACATACATATATACACTACCGTTCAAAAGTTTGGGGTCACCCAAACAATTTTGTGGAATAGCCTTCATTTCTAAGAACAAGAATAGACTGTCGAGTTTCAGATGAAAGTTCTCTTTTTCGGGCCATTTTGAGCGTTTAATTGACCCCACAAATGTGATGCTCCAGAAACTCAATGTGCTCAAAGGAAGGTCAGTTTTGTAGCTTCTGTAACGAGCTAAACTGTTTTCAGATGTGTGAACATGATTGCACAAGGGTTTTCTAATCATCAATTAGCCTTCTGAGCCAATGAGCAAACACATTGTACCATTAGAACACTGGAGTGATAGTTGCTGGAAATGGGCCTCTATACACCTATGTAGATATTGCACCAAAAACCAGACATTTGCAGCTAGAATAGTCATTTACCACATTAGCAATGTATAGAGTGTATTTATTTAAAGTTAAGACTAGTTTAAAGTTATCTTCATTGAAAAGTACAGTGCTTTTCCTTCAAAAATAAGGACATTTCAATGTGACCCCAAACTTTTGAACGGTAGTGTACATATACATAGATATATTAGACATATATACATTTAACATATATATATGTATATATAGTTACTTTACATGCAGTTGGCTCAGGTCCTCAACCAAGTTTTTTTAGCCCACATGGAAAAAAGTTTGGACAGCCCTGGCTTAGCATATGTCGACCAAACATTAATGATATATCGTTAATGTTTCCAAAATGATCAATATTACGTTCAATTTGAAAAAAATAAGTTCACATTTTGTAAAAAAAAAAATATATTAATAACC
>NC_084733.1:77910703-78113203 GCF_033978785.1 Entelurus aequoreus | reverse complement strand
GTAGCAGAACCTCCAGGTTCTGTAACAGCTTCTTCCATCAGGCCATAAGACTCTTGAACGCATCATAATAATCCCCTCAATTCCCTCCAAAAACGGATGAACTCGCTGGAATATAAAGACAATATAACATACATCCCAATTCATTCAAATTGGAAGGCTTCTCCAAATGCAGCCGACGAATGCGCCCTCCTTTTCCCTGTATTCAGAGGATGCACCGCGACTATCCTTAGTGGCCTCCTGTATCCCAAGATGCTTTGCGCGCCTTTGTTCAACCCGTATCTTTTTGACGATGGCGGCAAATACAAGCAGCGGCACCCGCAGCAGCAGCAAATACACTTTCAAATGTAAGTATCCTCCGCAGGCTAGACTGTCCCATTTAACAACGGGTGACACATCCTTCGGAGGTGCCTCCGAAGGTCCAGCCTTCTGAGGCTGCGTAGGCCGGGTCTTCTGCAGGATGCAGACCCTGAATTGGGACACAGCTATAGAGTCTGTTTAGCTGATTGGAGAGCTAGCTTCCGCAGCTAGTGGGTCCATGACGATGACTTCTGTTTTGTTCGATCAGCCGTTTTACTGCCGTGTTACAGACACCGTTTGGAAACAAATTAAGGTATGTAAATAAACATTTACAAAATCTTTCTGTGTAAGTAACTCATTCCACAATGTATATATTTGTGACTTATAGTCTGGTGCGGCTAATATATCCGGAAAAAAACAGTTTTCCTAAAATTTAGTGGGTATGGCGCTCTATACCAGTGGTCCCCAACCTTTTTGTAACTGCGGACCGGTCAACGCTTGAAAATTTGTCCCACGGAACGGGGTGGGGAGAGATGTTTTTTTAATGTATTGTTTTTTATTAATAATAATAATAGAAAAATACAATCATGTGTGCTTACGGACTGTATCCCTGCAGACTGTATTGATCTATATTGATATATAATGTAGGAACCATAAGTATTAATAACAGAAAGAAACAACCCTTTTGGGCGAATGAGTGTAAATGGGGGAGGGAGGTTTTTTGGGTTGGTGAACTAATTGTAAGTGTATAATGTGTTTTTTTTGTTGATTTAATAACATTTTTATTTTTATTTTATTGTATTTTATTTTATTTTATTTTAATTTTATTTTTATTTTTATTTTATTTTATTTTTATTTTATTAAATTAAATTTCTTCTGCGGCCCGGTACCAATTGATCCACGGACCGGTACCAGGCCGCGGCCCGGTGGTTGGGGACCACTGCTCTATACAGTCTGGAAAATACAAGTTTTTTTTCAATTGAAAAATTGAAAAAATAACAATTCAAATAAGATATTTTGTTTTTTCCCCCCACATATAAAATTGTGTTTAAAGATTCTGCAACAACTTGAGGATGCTTAATTTAAGAATTGCAAGTTGAATAATTAACGTAAAGTTAAAGTACCACTTATAGTCACACGCACACTAGGTGTGGGGAAATTACCCTCTGCCTTTGACCCATTCCCTTGTTCCACCCCCTGGGAGGTGAGGGGAGCAGTGAGCAGCAGCGGTGGCCCCGCTCGGGACTCATTTCGGTGCTTTAACCTACAATTCCAACCCTTGATGCAGCGTGCCAAGCAGGAAGGCAATGGGTCCCATTTTTATAGTCTTTGGTATGACTCGGCCGGGGTTTGAATGGACACTCTAACCACAAAGCCACTGAGCAGGTTTAATGCTTGTTTTCAGAATAAAACACTTATTTCTAAATTAAAAGTCCTGCTGATTTCTAGATATACAAATTCTAATTGAGGATGCCTCAAAAGTCATTTTCACTAGTTTTTAGTGTTTTTTTTCCTAAAATCCACTCTTTTCATCTTAGCTCTTTTTTGCAGTGCAGTGATGGCGCTCTGGTGCATTACGCCTAAAGTAACACAAACTCGTACTCTCGCGCTGAGAAAGGTCTCGCTGGTCCACCAGGAGTTAGTTTGCCAGCTTTTAGAGCAGCATGCCCTACTTCTGATGCGTCTCGGCAGACTCTCAGCAGATTTACCTTTATAGTAGAAGAGGCAGAAATCCGCCAGGACGAACCACTTCCTCTTCCAGAGACGCATCCCGGAGCTGTCCTGCAAGGAGACGAGAAGGCAACCACGGTGTCAGTCGTGCATGATAAACGACAGATGAGAGGCGTTAGCTTGAGACTGACTCAAGAGGAAGCGGAGCGCGTACGTACGGGAGGGGGAAAGACGGAAAAGCGACGAGGAGGATACGAGCTTATGGAGCAGAGATAAAGAGTGAGCAGGATAATGAGAATGTTTGTCCTCCTTCAATGGATCACTGAATTTTCTCTGCCTGCTCTGAGCCCCGACGTCGTGTACACCGTGAAGAAACTCTTCAAATGAGCTAAAATATCAAACGAGCGTACGTACTGGAGAGGTATTACTTTGTCTTTTTTAGCGAATGTGAACACGATTAAGAGTATTGTTGCTATACCTTGTGTCCTCCTTGATATTTGGTGTCATCTTTGGTTCATCCTGAGATCTCAAATATTTGATCTCTGACCACCCAGCGAGCATTGTGACTAGTGTTGTCCCGATACCAATATTTTGGTACCGGTACCAAAATATTTTGGTACTAATCTAAATAAAGGGGACCACAAAAAATGTCATTATTGGCTTTATTTTAACAAAAAATCTTACGGTACATTAAACATGTGTTTCTTATTGGAAGTGTGTCCTTAAATAGAATAGTGAACATACAAGACAACTTATCTTTTATTAGTAAGTAAACCAACAAAGGCTCCTAATTTAGTTGCTGACATATGCAGTAACATATTGTGTTATTTTCCATTCTATTATTTTGTCAAAATTATTAAGGAGAAGTGGTAGAAAATTAATTATTAATCTACCGTATTTTTCGGACTATAAGTCGCAGTTTCTTTCATAGTTTGGCCGGGGGTGCCACTTATACTCAGAAGCGACTTATGTGTGAAATTATTAACACATTACCGTAAAATATCAAATAATGTTATTTAGCTCATTCACGTAAGAGACTAGACGTATAAGATTTCATGGGATTTAGCGATTAGGAGTGACAGATTGTTTGGTAAACGTATAGCATGTTCTATATGTTATAGTTATTTGAATGACTCTTACCATAATATGTTACGTTAACATACCAGGCACTTACTCAGTTGGTTATTTATGCGTCATATAACGTACACATATTCAGCCTGTTGTTCACTATTCTTTATTTATTTTAAATTGCCTTTCAAATGTCTATTCTTGGTGTTGGGTTTTATCAAATAAATTTCCCCCAAAAATGCGACTTATACTCCAGTGCGACTTATATATGTTTTTTTCCTTCTTTATTATGCATTTTCAGCAGGTGCGACTTATACTCCGGTGCGACTTATACTCCGAAAAATACGGTACTTGTTCATTTACTGTAAATATCTGCTTACTTTCTCTTTTAACATGTTCTATCAACACTCCTGTAAAATGTAATAATCACTTATTCTTCTGTTGTTTGATACTTTACATTAGTTTTGGATGATACCACAAATTTGGGTATCAATCCGATACCAAGTCGTTACAGGATCATACATTGGTCAAATTCAAAGTCCTTATGTGTCCATGAACATATTTCCTGAGTTTATAAACATAATATAAATTCAAAAAAAGCAAAGAAGATTTTGTGTTGCTAAAAAATATCGATGTAATCATAGTAGTGTCGACCAGATACGCGCCAGTACTTGGTATCATCACAGATGTTAGGTGTCGATCCACCAATGGCGTTTGTTTATATTGTAGCGTCCCGGAAGAGTTGGTGCTGCAGGGAATTCTGGGAATTTGTTTTGTAGTGTTTATGTTGTGTTGCGGTGCAAATATTTTCCCAAAATGTGTTTGTCATTGTTGTTTAGTGTGGTTTCACTATATGGCACATATTTATGACAGTGTTGGCATTGTTCATACGGCCACCCTTCGTGTGACATGTATGGCTGTTGATTAAGTATGCCTTCATTCACATATGACTAGAGGGGGGGCGATACATGATTAACTGCTAGCTCATCAACGGGGGGACTTAAAACAAATACAATATCGGCCAGAGGGGGTCGACCTTTGTGATCGACATTAAAAGGCACTAATCAACAATGGCGATCCCCTACTTTTTCATGAAAATCAGCCAATACTGATCGATGGTTGATCGATCGGCAGATCCCTAGTGTTAAGTGTCCATCGCTGCACACTCAGCATTTTGAGTGCAACATGCTGGTACAGACAATGTTGTCAATGTGTGAGCGCACTTATGTCCTTAAAAGACGACACGGGAGTATGAAAGTGTGCGACTTGAGACACGTTACTTTAGTATACTGTGCACTTAGTTAGTGAGTGCACAAGTGTTGGCAGTGTACACACTTACCAGAAATGACGATCACAAGATACACCGCAAACTATTTGCCACTTGCCAAGATTTAAAAGTTTATTTCTGAAAACTCCCCCAGCTTTAAGAGCTAATTACAGTAAATTCCGGCATTGTATGCCGGAAACCTTTTTCCTACGCTTTGAACCCGAAGGCTTATAAAACGGTGAAGCTTTTTCTTCACTGACGTCCATAATGTAAATAGTTTGAAAAAAACTAAACAAGTATGGGCAGTTTGCTGTAAAGCCAACAAGCCAAAACAGCAAAAGTCCCTTTAGTGCCCTCACAAACGATCAGAAATCACAAAAATCCCTACCCTTAACAACCGTATTGCTACAAAAATAAAAATGTTAAAAAGTAAAATCCATCTACATTAACATTGGCAAAGAAAGGAGCAGACATAAGGGGACGGGGGGGGTGTTATCTTGGAAAAGGCGCCGCCGAACGAGAGGTAGCTCTTCTCCTCTGCTGTGAAATAAGTCCGCTTTGGCATCTTTTTCCAGTAAAAGTAGTTTCTCATCACAATTAAAACTTGCTGGGGCCTGCTTCGTTGATTCTTCAATACTTGCGAATGCCTTTGATGTACAAATAGTCTTTTTTTTTTTTTTTACTCGACAATGATTCCCTTCTGTATCCAAGGAGTAATCGCCAACAAGACTTTCTACACGAAATACTACACAAGTCAGACTAAGTAAAAGTATCAGTCAGTGTGTGGTAACGACCTGTTTGTACAGCCATCCTCGGACCACAACAGGCACATTGGGATTCCTCTTAATGGCCTGCTCACGCTTGCCGAAATTGTGCACCCTGCTGGAACGAGACCCCTGGGAAGAAAGCACAAGTAAGAATAGAGCGTCACACTATGGATCACGTTAAGAACACATTTTAATCAACATTGTGATGCTAGTTGCATTTCGCTTTGTCATCATTATTGTTGGCAGAGAAAACTAAATGTCCATCAGTAACGTGTACTTTATGTGGAAACATGGCAGTGTTTTGTTTTAATGATACTTTAGCCGTGCTGCATGGACCTTCAACCACACCCAAGTAATCGTTTTTTACTTGTTACATAAGCACGCCTACTGGTCACTTTTTACTGGACCCTGATTAGCACTCCACACAAGTCAATAACATCAACAAAGCTCACCTTTGTGCATTCATGCACAGCATGAAATGTTTGGTGGACAAAATGAGACAAAGGAGGAGGTGTCAGGCTTGTCCCTGACAGTTTGGTTATGTTTTAGTTTTTCCTCTGTGTTTGTCTTTATTTCCTGTCAGCGCTTTTATATTGGTTGTTTCCTGCTTGTCTCCCTGAGCGCTGTTTTCCCTCAGCTGTGGCTGATTGGCACCTGGCCACACCTGGTGTCAATCAGCCAGCTGCTATTTAAACCTGCCTTGCCATCCAGTCTGTGCTGGAGTATTGTCGTCTTTGAAGCTGTACTTGTATCCTGTAGCTGTTTTCAGTGTGCTGTCTTTTTGTTCCTACTTCCTAGTTCCTGTTTCCTGGTATCCTGTTTCCTGTCGCCTAGTTCCTGGTTTGTGTTTTACCTTCTTATTTTGAACATTAAATCATGTTTTCCTGCACCAAGCCTGCCTTCTCTGTCACATGGTGTTGGTGACGAACTCCAAGATGCAGAGAAGGCAGGCTTGGTGCAGGAAAACTGTTACTACCACAATTTATATTATCAAGTTCTTTTAGTGTTTCTTAAAGCCACATAGTTGCCATTTAAAATTACATTATTATAGATTTGTGTCATGTCTTTTATACTACTGTGACGGACTCAAGCCGCCTTGTGGGTTCCATGGACCATCAAATAGCGACATCTCTGAGCAGTTTGACGTTTGTTTTATTTTTTCAAACAAAACCTCAGTCCCGGTCGCTTTTCAGCTCCTCTCCTCCGCTCGCTCGCTCGTCGTCTCGGGCTCTCCTCCTCTCTCGCTCCGCGTCAGCTTTTCGTTGGTTCCTTCCAGCCTTCTCCTCATCTCTCTCTGCTGCTCCCCTTTTCTTCAGCGAGAGGAGATTGGATGATCGTGCGCGGATCGCACACCTGGGCACGATTGCAGCGCCGCTCGCTCGCCGTCCACGCCTCCTTGCCGCCATCTTGGGCCGGGCCCCGGCGTGCCCTGCCTTGCTGCTCGCTCGCCGGCCCCACCTCTCCACAACTACAAAATCTGTTGATTCCATAATTTTTTTCCAAGCGCTCTACAACCGTTTACCAGCCCAGCAGTAACACTGCACACCCCCGAGGATAATGACAATATCTGGGAAATGTGCTTTTATGTTCTTATTAGTGACGGAGCAGGAATGGGCTCGGAGTAAGTTTGCGGTAAAAAATTTCCAATGAAACACCCCGTCATTTATCTCTTTACACGTCACAACAAACACCAATACTTCCTGTGTTCAATGTACACGACCCAAAGGGGCTATTACCCTAGAACAGGGGTCGGCAACCCAAAATGTTGAAAGAGCCATATTGGAGTAAAAATACAAAAAACAAATCTGTCTGGAGCCGCAAAAAATTAAAAGCCATATTACATACAGATAGTGTGTCATGAGATATACATTTAATTAAGAGGACTTAAAGGAAACTAAATGAGCTCAAATATAGCTACAAATTAGGCATAATGATGCAATATGTACAAATAGCTAGCCTAAATAGCATGTTAGCATCGATTAGCTTGTAGTCATGCAGTGACCAAATATGTCTGATTAGCACTCCACACAAGTCAATAACATCAACAAAACTCACCTTTGTGCATTCACGCACAACATTAAAAGTGTGGTGGACAAAATGAGACAGAAAAAGAAGTGGCATAAAACACGTCCTAGAAAGTCGGAGAAAGTTATATATGTAAACAAAATACGGTGAGTTCAAGGACCGCCAAAATTAGTAGGACAAAACGGCGCTCGCCAAATACTCGAATCAGTGAAGCATGTTTAATATAAACAGTGTGATTTATAACAATTAGGGAGGTTTGTGTCATGTTTGTCCTCCTACAGAAACCATATTAAAACCCAAAATATTTTTTTTCCCGTCATCTTTTTCCATTCTACATACATTTTTGAAAAATCTCCAGAGAGCCACTAGGGCGGCGCTAAAGAGCCGCATGCGGCTCTAGAGCCGCGGGTTGCCGACCCCCGCCCTAGAACGAGGCAAATAACTGCCTGAAATGTTTTTTTTCATAACAAAACACTAAAACTAACACCACAGCTGCATTCTCATCTGTTCATCTTCCATTACGAACCTGAAAATACTCTACTGGCCGCCTCTCGGAAAAAACAAACAACTTATTTTATTACTCCCTGTGTGTGCGTGTGTGCGTGCGTGCGTGTGTGTGTGTGTGTGTGTGTGTGTGTGTGTGTGTGTGTGTGTGTGTGTGTGTGTGTGTGTGTGTGTGTGTGTGTGTGTGTGTGTGTGTGTGTGCGAACCATGCCAGGAAACACACTTACACACAGTGCACACATTCAACTAATCTCATTACACGATCTTCAAGACAGATATGGCAGAAGAAAGCCAGCTGGGCGCTCCACACACGCGCAGACAGATCTTGAGATATGAGATTGAGTGTAACGCCGCTTACTAGCCGCAGGGGGAGGCGAGAAGAAGTCGTTAATTTGGAGGAAGCCAGGAATGTTGGGTGATGTGGGAATGTTGTCCACGTTTCAACGAGATCAGTTTTTAGCTCATTGTTACATAATAAAGTAAGGAGGATGGCACAACTTGTTCATTCCAGTGCAGGGGCCGGCAACCCAAAATGTTGTAAGAGCCATATCGGACCAAAAATACAAAAAAATAATCTGTCTGGAGCCGCAAAAAATGAAAAGCCGTATATAAGTCTTATAATGAAGGCAACACACGACATAAGTGTCTATATTAGCTATAGTAGCCTACTATCAAAATGACTGTGTCACAGGCTGAAGCAAATCTTCGTTGACAGAAATGTTGAAATGTAATATTTATTCTACACATTAGAAAGCATTAGTAAACCAGAGGCTACTCAGAAGGTGAGATAACTCCTGGAAATTACTGGCTTTTTAATGGCCAATTGTAGAGATGTCCGATAATGGCTTTTTTGCCGATATCCGATATTCCGATATTGTCCAACTCTTAATTACCGATTCCGATATCAACCGATACCGATATATACAGTCGTGGAATCAACACATTATTATGCCTAATTTTGTTGTGATGCCCCGCTGAATGCATTAAACAATGTAACAAGGTCAACTCAAGTTATGGAAAAAAATGCCAACATGGCACTGCCATATTTATTATTGAAGTCACAAAGTGCATTATTTTTTTTAACATACCTCAAAACAGCAGCTTGGAATTTGGGACATGCTCTCCCTGAGAGAGCATGAGGAGGTTGAGGTGGGCGGGGTTGGGGGGGGAAGGGTTTTGGGGTTGCGGGGGGTGTATATTGTAGCGTCCCGGAAGAGTTAGTGCTGCAAGGGGTTCTGGGTATTTGTTCTGTTGTGTTTATGTTGTGTTACGGTGCGGATGTTCTCCCGAAATGTGTTTGTCATTCTTGTTTGGTGTGGGTTCACAGTGTGGCACATATTTGTAACAGTGTTAAAGTTGTTTATACTTCCACCCTCAGTGTGACCTGTATGGTTGTTGACCAAGTATGCATGGATTCACTTGTGTGTGTGAATAGCCGTAGATGTTATGTGACTGGGCCGGCACATAAAGGCAGTGCCTTTAAGGTTTATTGGCGCTCTGTACTTCTCCCTACGTCCGTGTACACAGCGGCGTTTTAAAAAGTCATAAATTTTACGTAGAGAAACCGATACCGATAATTTTGAAACCGATACAGATAATTTCCGATATTACATTTTAAAGCATTTATCGACCGATAATATCGGCAGTCCGATATTATTGGCATCCCTACCAAGAATGGATCAGGGTGGATGAAGGTCCGGAGCAAAGAAAGACCGGCAGGAGAGTTTTTTTCAAAGGAAGTAGTAGTGAAACTATCACGCTGGTAGCTATTTAATGCAATCACGCAAACCTCCGATAGCTAACATTTGCATTATCATTTTGATTTGAGCATTGAAAGTCACTTACTAGTCCGGCAAGAACAGAGCCAAGGCTGTGTCGTTCGGATAATCCCTCGTCTTTGAGCTCACGCCAGCGAGTGAAAGCCTGGGCAATGTTGATCCTTAACTGTCCTTTTATCCAGGTAGCTTCCCTTTTTCTTTGATTCTTTGGTTGTTTCGGAGCTTTGGCCACGATAGCAGTAATTGCACATAGGCGTTCTTCTTCTTCCTTTTTTTTTGTTTTTTGGCAGCACATGGGCATTTTGCATTGACTTCCATCTTTTTAACAAATGGGGAAAGTGGTGTGACGTATACTGTAAAGCAAGTCAGCACATTTTTAGTTTTTTGTCAAAGTCACTAAATGCCAGTGAAAGGCGATACGGACCCCCTCAGGCCATGACAGAGGTGTCATTCATCTAGTTCTAAGTCCATGTATCGTCCCAAAATTATGAAAATACTTTATAAAGGTTGAACGGTTACTTTGTGATGCTTTAAGGCAGAAGTCTACAGTTTCCTATGCTAAATTTCCATCACTTTTCATACATTGAAAATGCTGGAAAGACACTTGTGTAGTCAAGCATGGTTTTGTTTCCACACATTGACTGAGGTAAGAGTAATTCACCGTCGTCATTTCTACAAACCACTAAACTTGATACGAGCTGCTCTTTTAAAAGCTTCTTTGGTGCTGAGCACGACCGGCTCGAGTGTGCTTTTCATGTGAATTTTACAAATTCATGCGTTGCACCAGCACCAAACTTTGAAGTCTTAAATGGCGAGTCTGACTGGAAAAGCTAGTGGACTACATTCTATATTCTTGATACCTTTCTAAGGACTGCTATTCATCATTGGTTTAATTCATCAACGTTTTAAGATAATGTTGTTCTTCTTACTGCATGTTGTGCAGTTGATTTGTCTAGAAATAGGAGATGTGTCTCAAAAGATTGATTTAAAAAATAACAAACTTTTACAACCTTGCCTGACATGCCCTCCCTCTCTCCCTCCAAGCTACGTCATCACGGCTATCTTGATCTTCATAACGAGTCTCCCTTGATCGATTCACCTAAAACCAAACGGTGTCATACTTCGATACTTTGTACCACGTCCACAGCACGTCTGTTTGCTCACTTGGTCTTGCTCTTTGGTACTTGGCGATCACTCCAGCAGCACTGAGAGTTGACTCAGACAAGCTACCTCGAGGTAATGTTGCAATTTTAAACGGCAACGCTCCAACGTACGAAAAGTAAGGCGTGACTCTTCGGAAAATGCGCTAGTTTGATGTCTTTTCTATTCAGATGCTACTGATTAGCATAAGCGATTTTACATGGCGATTTCAAAACCGCCAAACTTGCTTTTGAAAACTACAACTAAGATGCACGTTACAATCAAACAGCTGGTGGGTAATAAGCACAATACTTACAGTATTAACATTTTTTAGGGCGTAACAAAAGGCTAGACAGAAACGACTGAACCGGCTAGCCAACACACCATACACTACTGCCATCTAAGGTCTTTGACTTGCAACTGTAATTGAGATTTAGAAATGTTGTAATAAAACAAGATATAACAACTAGACAGCAGGTATCATAAACAGCTTAATTTAAAATGTTGCAATAAAAAAAAAGATTTTATTATTAAAAACAATGAATATTTATCAACACACACTAAAGTACCAAAAGTTGGTACCGTTAAGTATCGATTCCCAGGGACTGGTAATGAGGCCGTATGAGTTCAAATGTGTAATTTGCAATTTTTCATGCCAACAAAAGAAGCATGTCTGATCAAAAGTCCTGAAAAGTAAGGCTCTACTTTTCAAAATGCGCTAGCTCAATGCTCATTTACATTGGATATGCCATGTACATGCTACTGATTAGCATTAGCGGTTTTACATAGCGATTTCAACACCTCCAAATTTGTTCATGAAAACTACATCTAAGATGCACGTTCCAATCAAAAAGCTGGTGCGTAGTAAGTACAACACTTACAGTATTCACACTTTTTAGGGCGCAACAAAAAGACAACATAAACTATACACTACTGCCATCTAACGTCTTGGACTTGCAACTGTAATCGCAACTTAATGTCATACTTGCAAATGAATACTCAGTAATAATAATAAAACATGATATAACTTGACATCAGTTATTGTATTCAGCTCATTTTTAAATGTTGCAAATAAAATGTGATTTTGCTATCAAAAACAATTACTATTCAATAACAGACACTAAAGTACCAAAAATTGGTACCTTAAAGTACCGGTATCGATTCCCAGGTACCGGTAATTGGTAGCGTATCGGTCCACATGTGAACGATACCATCCCGAACTACCTTTAACTACCGTTAATTTTTCATGCCAACAAAAGAAGCATGTCCTCACAATGTGCTAGCTCAATGCTAATTTACATTGGATATGTCATATACATGCTACTGATTAACATTAGCGGTTTTACATGGCGATGAGGTGGCGACTTGTCCAGGGTGTACCCCGCCTTTTGCCCGAATGCAGCTGAGATAGGCTCCAGCACCCCCCCCCCGCGATTCCAAAAGGGACAAGCGGTAGAAAATGGATGGATGGATGGGTTTTTCATGGCGCTTTCAACAGCTCCAAATTTGTTCATGAAAATTACAACTAATATGCGTATCAGGTATCAGCAAATCTAATTTAATGCTTTTTAAAGCCACTTAAAAAATATGTAATGCCCATGTCCGATCGCATATGGTTATTATATGTAGTCAAAAGCTTACCATTGTGCGTACACACACAATTGTAAGCATTTGACAAAGATAATCTTGAATAATTGAAAAGTTTACATTAACTTTTACTCGAGGTGGGTATCTATGGGCACCTCACGATTCGATTACGATTCAGGAGCTACGATTCGATTAAAAATGTATTATTGATGCATCTTTAATTTATGTATATTGATTCAGTTTTACATTTCTTTTCGGTTCACTAAATAAGCGTTTATCACTTGCAAAAAAAAACCAGTGCATTTGTAATAAGAAACAGTTAAATTAATTAAATGAATGGCACTGTCTAAAAAACTGGACCTTAATAAAGGAGCTGGTCGGATCTCTCGGCGAGGTGGCTCGCTGTAGTCAGCCAAATTTTATAACTGTCTGCATTACTTTATTTTCAATAAATAAATTGATTATCGACGTTTACTAATCAATTTTATAATCGTCCATGTCCGAATTGCGATGCATCTACAAATCGGTTATTTTCCCCAGCTCTAACTTTTGCTATCTACTGAATTAGAATTGGCTCGCAAGACTGTTCCGTCTGATCGTATATTTGTATTTTCTTATTTTTATGTAGTGGTAGCAGCGGCTGACAGTTGTGGTGGCGACAGCAGAAGTGGCTTTGTCGGTCAGGCCAAAGAAGTTTGGCATTGTTCACTGCTGCCAGCCTTTAATCACAGACTTGCGATTAGCTAACAGGTGATGTGTGATTTAACCACATTGATACTCGTTGGGCCAAGTTTGGAGGGTTTTTTTCACACGCTGCAGAACGCCCATCTGGGTTTACAATCAACGGGCTTTAATCAGGTTTTGAAAAGTTAGCCAGCTAGCCACGTTTTGATTAAATTTGCAGTTTTCCCATTTTTCTGACGTGTGTTCATTTCCTCGCCTTCGCCACATCATGAGCACGTTCACAGGATGTTATATTCCGAGCATTCATTAACTGAGGGAATGTCAGAAAATAAAAGAGTTGAGGTCTGTCGTGAGAATTGTCTTGTTTGTCCATCCTAGGCCACCGTAGGTCACGTGAGGTGCGTCACGAGAGCTGCTAACGTTAGCCAAGTTAGCTCATGTGCGTCAAACTGCCGACTGAAATAAACGAGTCGCGTATGAAGCAAGCTCAGCTTCCTCACGGTTGAGGATGACACGCCTGCAGCAACACTTTTAAACGCTTTCGGACCTTATCCAGAGCCGAAGAAAAGAAACACACAGACAGACGCAGCAATATATCGATGACCGCAACGTTATTGGGTCCATTTTCATTCATCGGTTGAGTCATCAGTCCTATTGTATTACATGTTAAAGTTAAGTTAAAGTACCAATGATCGTGACACACACACTAGGTGTGGCAAAATTATTCTCTGCATTTGACCCATCACCCTTGATCACCCCCTGGGAGGTGAGGGAAGCAGTGGGCAGCAGCGGTGGCCACGCCCGGGAATCATTTCTGGTGATTTAACCCCCAATTCCAACCCTTGATGCTGAGTGCCAAGCAGGGAGGTAATGGGTCCCATTTTTATAGTCTTTGGTGTGACTTGGCCGGGGTTTGAACTCACAACCTACCGATCTCAGGGCGGACACTCTAACCACTAGGCCACATCGCAGCTCTCATCCAAAGCCAGCGAAAAACAGTCAAAGTCTCCGGGCATTATCAGCGCAACAGAGTCCAATAAGCACTCCTTAATAAACTCTCAGTCAGAAAACGCCTTACTTTTTCTGCCGATTTTGTGAGAAATGACGAAACTTGTCTTGACGGCTGCATCTCTGGGGGTGTGAAATTTGGCAAAAAGTCCTTGTTGGGTTTGCCGTTTTACCATCAACGCATCAGCCTCCTTTGCGCGCGCTACATCAGACAGATTCCGGTATTTTTCCTCGTGCTTCGTCGTGTAGTGGCGATTCAAATGATATTCTTTAAACACAGCAACCGGTGTACCACAAATTAAGCACACGGCTTTACCTTTAATTTCTGTAGAGAAATACTTGGCAGTCCATGTTTTGTTGGAAACACGGCATTCGTCATCAACTTTTCTCTTTTTAGCATCTCATCACTTGTCGCTGTGCACCTTCACTCACAGGTTACACCCTGACATACGCCTATAAATAACACTTTTCAAAATAAAAGCAGCAGAGTTGTATGCACGCACGACATAGATGTTTTTTAAACTTTATTTTGTAATTTGTGATTGCCGCTATTCACATTCACTCACAAACACACACGCGCATACGTCCACACGGAAGTAATACAAATAACGCTTTTCAAAACAAAAGCAGCACCGTTGTATTGCACACTCGACATAGATACTTTTTAAAATTGATTTTGTAATTTCTGATTGGCCTCACGCGGGCCGCAGAATGCCCAGGTCTGCTCTAACCACAAGGCCACTGAGTAGCTTTAATGCCTCTTTAATGCTTTTTTAAAATGTTTATAGTATTAATTTATTCATTTGATAGGGAAATCATAATACAGGTACTGAGAAAACAGACACTCCCCCCCACCCAAAAATACAAAAAAACATTGAAAAAAATTACTAAAAATAATACAAGTAATATATTAACACCTCTGTACCCCTCAGATTATATTACATTTTCTATAAATCTAAGAAAAACCTGATGTCCTTAAGCCAGGGGTCGGCAACCCGCGGCTCCGGAGCCGCATGCGGCTCTTTGACCACTCTGATGCGGCTCAGCTACATACTTGCCGACCCCCCCGATTTTCCCAGGAGACTTGTGGATCTCAGTGCCTCTCATAGTTAACTCCCAGGGGAAATATAATCATATTTACACTCTAATTACTATATAAAGGAAGTGCCCTAATTGCACTGCAATAATTGTCCTCTATAGCATTTACAAACAATGTGCCAGTCCGGCCACATGTTGTATGTAGCCTATACTTGCACACATAGGAGACAGCAAAGCATACTTACTCATCAGCCACACAGCTTACACTGACGGTAGCCGTATCAAACAACTTTAACATCGTTACGTTACAAATATGCGCCACACTGTGAACCCACACCAAAAAAGAATGAAAAACACATTTCTGGAGAACATCCCACCGTAACACAACATAAACACAACACACCCAATACCCAGAATCCCATGCAGCCCTAACTCTTCCGGTCTACATTATACACCCCCGCTACCACCAAATCCCCCCGCACATCAACCCCCCCCCCTCTCTGTGCGTTGGTTGCACGGAAGAGTTAGGGTTGCATGGGATTCTGGGTATTGGTACCGTCAGTGTAAGCTGTGTGGCTGCTGAGCTAGTACGCCTTGCTGTCACTTATGTGAGCAAGCCGAAACTGCATTGTACATGTGGTCGAGCAGGTGCACTGTTTGGGCAGACTGAAGAGGGCGCCAAAAGCAGTGCCATCACGCCCTGATATCCGGTAGTCTCCCGGGAAAAATGAGAGGGTTGGCAAGTATGACGCTATCCAGCGCCATTCATTCAAAACTCGCGGGCCGCACTAACATCAAATTTCCACATTATAGTGCGTGCCAGTGCGTGTGTCTGAGACCCCTGGTTAACATAGCACAAAGCATTTAAGCTTTGTATGCGGTGTTTTTCATTTTAAATTTAAATTTTTTTTTTGTGGCTCCCATTATTTTCTTTAATTTGTGAAACCTGCCAAAATGGCTCTTTGAGTGGTAAAGGTTGCCGACCCCTGCCTTAAGCCATAGGGAGGCCTTGGGGGCAAACTGTGATTTCCACTCCAATAAAATCCTTCTAAGAGATATTAATGATGCAAAGGCGATACAATCCCTAAAAGTCTGCTTAATTTTTTGATAGTTTGATGGAATTCCGAAAATAGCCAATTCCGCACAAGGCGTCAACTTAAAATTTTGTGCATCTGCAAGATGTTTAAAAATATGAATCCAGTAGGCTTTCAGACAGGGACAGGACCAGAACATGTGTGTTATGTTTGCAGGATTACACGTATCTGCAATATCGGCATACATTTTGGAAAGTTTAGCGTTAGTAAAATAAATATGCGATGGACAACGTTAACCTGTATTAGATTAAGATTTTAACAAGACGTGCTATGATTTATTTGTATCAGTGCCGATTTCCAGTCTTTGTCATCCAAAACTTTGCCAAATTCTGCTTCCCAGTCTTTTCTCATTTTGTCAAGAGATGTCTGCTTTTTAATGCCACTCAAGGCCTTAGTTTTCGCAAAATCCATTTAATAACTTTAAATGCCCCACGGAAACCCTGTTAATAAGTACAGTACTTATAGTATAAACACTTTGTAGGAGTCAACAAAAGACAAGGCCGGCACATTCAAAATACTTCCTGACTTCGGCAACACTCAGAGGACAAACTACTTGTAAATGAGACTCAGAAGTGTAAGAAAAGGACTGGACAGCACAATTTTAATTGTCAGCTCACTGTATAATAAAAATAAAAAACATTTATAATTAAACATATTTATTCCCACATGAACATTGGTACTGTTTTGATTGCCCCGGAAAATGGTACCCAAGCCTAGCCATTATTCGTTCTCCTGATCGTTTATTTGACAGCCGTCATGGATTTGTTTCAAGTAGCACAAACATCAACGTGATGAAAAATAAATGACACTCTGTGAATTCTCGTGCGGGAAACGTGTCACGTCAGTTATGTGACAAAAAGCAGGCGAGTGAAGGTGCGCGACGTGTTCACAGCGGATCAGACAATTAGAAAGCAAACAACAGCAAAGAGGAGAAGGAGCAAGAATTCCTGGAAGACTTTTCCACTTTGATGCGTCGCGACAACGGCTGCTTAAGAAGATCACAAACTTGGAACGGGGCGGCGGAGAAAATGAGAGCTCGGGGGAGAGTTGTGACATACAACTTGAGGCGGAATGTGCGACGGTGTGGGTCCCTGAGCCCACTCTGATGTTTTCTGTCACAGCCGGAATGAATGCGATTCATTTGGCCGTGGCACCGCGCCACACAAGGGGGGGCAGCTAAAAAAAAAAAAACAACTAAAAAAAACGAAGGCTTGTCAGAATGAGACGGCTAAATGTGCCCTTGCTGTTCCGTGGCAGGGGTGATGAGCCAAACAGAGGGCATGGCAACCATGGCGTGGCGTGGCGTCTTGATGGATGCCCCAACATTTAAGCCACCGCAGCCCATCAAGCAGGTTTCATCTTGGGTCATGTCCAACCCACCACAAACATTTTTAAAAAGTAGGGATGTCCGATAATGGCTTTTTTGCCGATATCCAATATTCCGATATTGTCCAACTCTTAATTACAGATACCGATATCAACCGATACCGATATATACAGTCATGGAATTAACACATTATTATGCCTAATTTGGACAACCAGGTATGGTGAAGATAAGGTCCTTTTTAAAAAAAATCATAAATAAAATAAGATAAATAAATTAAAAACATTTTCTTGAATAAAAAAGAAAGTAAAACAATATAAAAACAGTTACATAGAAACTAGTAATTAATGAAAATAAGTAAAATTAACTGTTAAAGGTTAGTACTATTAGTGGACCAGCAGCACGCACAATCATGTGTGCTTACGGACTGTATCCCTTGCAGACTGTATTGATATATATTGATATATAATGTAGGAACCAGAATATTAATAACAAAGAAACAACCCTTTTGTGTGAATGAGTGTAAATGGGGGAGGGAAGTTTTTTGGGTTGGTGCACTAATTGTAAGTGTATCTTGTGTTTATGTTGATTTAATAAAAAAATACATAAAAAAATTAAAAAACGATACCGCTAAAAAAAAGAATGATACCGATAATTTCCGATATTACATTTTAAAGCATTTATCGGCAGGCCGATATTATCGGACATCTCTATTAAAAAGGCATGCTTTTCTTCGCCTCTTTGCCTTTAATCCACACAAACCTTTTCAAAACGTAAAGCTTTACCGGATAAAACTGAGGTTTTTGGCTGGTGTCAAAATAAATGTACATTATTCAGTGTTACCCACAAAATCATTTAATGGTGGGTGGCACCTCGTCAGCCAGAGAATAGAGAGGAGGGCTCGGTCGTGGCGACTGAACAACTTTTAACTAGAGATGTCCGATAATGGCTTTTTTGCCGATATCCGATATTGTCCAACTCTTAATTACCGATTCCGATATCAACCGATATATACAGTCGTGGAATTAACACATTATTATGCCTAATTTTGTTGTGATGCCCCGCTGGATGCATTAAACAATGTAGCAAGATTTTGTAAAATAAATCAACTCAAGTTATGGAAAAAAATGCCAACATGGCACTGCCATATTTATTATTGAAGTCACAAAGTGCATTATTTTTTTTTAACATGCCTCAAAACAGCAGCTTGGAATTTGGGACATGCTCTCCCTGAGAGAGCATGAGGAGGTTGGGTTTGGGGGGCGGGGTTGAGGTGGGGATGGGGGGGTAGGGGGTAGCGGGGGTGTATTTTGTAGCGTCCCGGAAGAGTTAGTGCTGCAAGGGGTTCTGGGTATTTGTTCTGTTGTGTTTATGTTGTGTTACGGTGCGGATGTTCTCCCGAGATGTGTTTGTCATTCTTGTTTGGTGTGGGTTCACAGTGTGGCGCATATTTGTAACAGTGTGGAAGTTGTTTATACGGTCACCCTCAGTGTGGCCTGTATGGCTGTTGACCTTGCATTCACTTGTGTGTGTGAAAAGCCGTAGATAGTATGTGACTGGGCCGGCACGCAAAGGAAGTGCTTTTAAGGTTAATTGGCGCTGTGTACTTCTCCCTACGTCCGTGTACACAGCGGCGTTTTAAAAAGTCATGAATTTAACTTTTTGAAACCGATACCGATAATTTTGAAACCGATACCGATAATTTCCGATATAACATTTTAAAGCATTTATCGGCCGATAATATCGGAAGTCCGATGTTATCGGACATCCCTACTTTTAACCATAACATGTACCGTAAATTTCAGACTATGAGCCGCTAGTTTTTTCCTACACTTTGTCCCCTGCAGCTGATAAAATGGTGCTTTAATTTATGTATTTTTTTTAATGCAAAAAGTTTTAGTTTTTTTTAAAACAATCATTTACGGTTTGCAAAGAGGTTCCACAGTCTCTGTAGCAGAACCTGAAACTCTGAAACAGCTTCTTCCCTCAGGCCATAAGACTCTTGGACGCATCATAATAGTCCCCTCACTTCCCCCCAAAAATGGATTAACTCGCTGGAATATAAAGATAAAAATAACATATGCAAAAGTGCAATATATTTATCTGTACAGTAATCTATTTATTTAGATCTGCACCTTATTGCTCTTTTATCCTGCACTACAACGAGCTAATGCAACTAAATTTCGTTCAAATTTGAATGACAATAAAAGGAAGTCTAAATACACTGAAAATGTGTGTTATTGTTAGTGTATTGCGCAATCTTTTGGATGAGTTTGCTCCCTGTAGGTGCTGCGTCTTCTAAGTCATCCATAGCGTTTCTACTCGTATGGATTCATCACTCCAAGCAACGCTTGTAAGTTTTACAATATAACTAAAACAAATCTTACGGACTAAACCGTCCCATGTGTGATGTGTTTTCATGCATATTTGTGCGTGCTATTGTAATGTAATCAAGCTAGCATCGTTCGCTTTAGCTAATATGCTAACACGTTTACAAGTGTTTGTAGTAGTATTATTAACTTACACTAGCATTCTTTTTGTATTGTTTCGGTCTCGTGAATTAACCAAAGCGTCACTGTGGAGTTATTGAATCTGTTTAGCTGATTGGAGAGCTAGCTTCCGCAGCTAGGGGTTCCATGACGATGACTTCTGTTTTGTTTGATTAGCCGTTTTACTGCCATTTGGAAACAATTTAGGTATGTAAAACATTCACAACATCATTCTGTGTAAATAACTAATTTCACAACATATATATCTGAGGGGTATAGTCCGGTGCGGCTACTACATGAAAAAAACATTTTTACTTCTAAAATTTAGTGGGTGCGGCTTGTACACCGTTGAATACGGTAATCAGACCACTCAAAAAAATGACTAACCAAATCTATTGGAAATACTTTTGGCAATTCTGACATGAAAGCATGTACCGTTCTTCTCAAATAGCAGCGAGTTCTGCTGTGGGTCCCTCCCCCATCTAAAAGGACACACATTTTTGTAACATTGAAAACTAGAAAAGCACTCCGAGAGCACACACCTCCACCAGACCCTACCTCTCCTTGGTAAAAAAAAGTATTGAATCCAAACGGTGATGAGTTGGAACTTTCTGAGCTATTTACAGCGCAGCTCTTCTCAAATAGGGGGGCACACACGGTGCAACTACAAGGAACATGCTTTATCAGTATCATGCAGTACCATGCTTGGAAAAGCTGTGCACTACAAAACCAAACCGGACATCTTCATTTTGATTTAAAAAAAAAAATCAACCTTGTTCTATTCATTTTTGTTTTGTAGGTTAACGTGTTTTATATATTGTGCTCTGAGTTAATGTCGCTGATCGATTTAAATTCAATATTTTTATTTTATTTTATTTTTTTTCCAGTATCAAATGGTTCAAGTCGATTCAAAAATGTTTATAGTTTAAATAGGCATGTAATTTATTTATTTATTTTAGGCAAGTTGATGCACTTTGAATCTCTTCTGTTCCAGACTAAAAAACAATGTTAATACAGTTATTATTTCTTGTAAGTTGTTGTTGTTTTCTTCAATGTTAGTAAGGATACAATGTGTATGCAGAGGTGTACTTATAACAATTTTATAGATAAATAATAGTCGTGACAAGGAGTGGAGAGAGGGGCGCAAAGTGTTTTCTTCTGGAAAAAATAAAATAATTGAGAAGCACTGATATAGCGGAATGAAAGAGAAGGAGTGAGCCCTCTTGTCAGTCATACATTATCTTTGTGTATGTGGGACCGCTAGCATACACACAAACAGAAGTTGAGGCTCGAAACGTATTCGTAAGGTAACGGATTCCACCCCAAAAAATCTAAATCACCCCCAAAATCTAATGACTTAATTGTTCCTGAAATTGTTCCTCATCATTTTAGACATTTCACAAAAGTTTTATGATAATTTGCCCATAATTTTGGGACTTATTATGCTATCAGACGGACAAAGAAACCCCAACAATTACTAAATATATGTTTCGCTTTTCATGTTATTCACTTATTTTGCAAATGCACCGAGGCAAATTCATATGGCACCATTCCTGGGTGGATCTCTCAGGAGAGGAAGAGGGGCGGGTTAACCATTTAGCAATGCAGTCTGCTGAAAATGATGGAAAGCGCCACTCTATATATGGTTAAAGTTGGAATTACCACAAAACACATTTTAAGATATCAACACTCTACTGCCATCTGGCAGCTAAAGTACATAGTGCACCCTCCCAATTTGTCATGTTTCATGTGTCAGGTAAACCGTGACGAATGTGGCCATATGAATCCCCTTCCTACTGTATGCAGCAACAAAACACTCCTTTTCGACAAATAGTGTATAGGGCTATGAAATTTTTGGGCACCACACGATTGGATTTGATTCGATCCTTGGGGGATTCTTGCTATTCAAAACGATTCCCTAATTCAAAATCAATACGTTTTAATAACATTGGATGCCAGTTCTATGACGAACTACATTCCCTCATAAAATAGATAAGCAGCTGTGATAAATTTCTATATTACTTAATAGAAAACTGTTTTTGTTTAATAATATTCTACCCAAACATTTAATAAAGTCAAATATTATTAAGGCAACACGGGAAGTATCCAACACTTCTATTTTCTAAAATAAATCTGTACAGCAAATATGGGCATCTACATCAAAAATATATGTTTTTGGGGTTTTTTTAAATTTTGATTTTCAAATTTTTTTTAATCGATTAAGAATCGTTACAAATAAGAATAGCGATTCATTCAAAAATGTATAGTTTTTTTTTTTACACCAATACTAGTGTACATATTACAAGTCACTATATTGATGCACTGTCACCAAGTCAGCTTTGTCAGGCTTCTAATTGAACAAAAATGCGCATGTGAGCGGGAACAGAATAATGAACATTTTGTTTTGTCATCATGTTGGCAGCACAGCGACAGCTGCAAGGACAAACATGGACTTAACTACTGCGTCACCTCGTCACCGCAGGCTGCTTAGTGATGAAAACAAGTATTTGATCCCCTTACAACTATATAGAGAGTTCATTTTTATGGTGTTTTTCTTTTTTTATTGTGACAGAGGGACATCATGTAATACAAATGCATTAAGTTAAAAGGGGAACGGCACTTAAAAAAATGCCTATCATTCACAATCCCTATGTAAGACAAGAACTCATAAGTTTTTCTTTTTTATGCATTCTAAATCGTAAATAAACGTGAGCAAAAAGCCGCTAACAATGGAGTCAATGCGAGCTCCTCTATGTCGCCCATACAGCTCTAAAAAAAACATCCAAAAACCGCCAACAGTACTCCATTTACATCTCATTACCTGAATATTAAGTAAGTTATTAGCCATATTGTTATTATAAGCGCCAAAGTAAACAAACTATTTTAGCGGTGCCGTGATCACAGAGAGCTAACTAGCTTATGCTGCTATATTGAGTTGTTGAGCTGCTGCATCACCTACGAGTTGGTGAAAGTTCTAGATTATAAATCATGCCTTTTATTTGGATAGAAGAAGGCTGTGGACATAAACCGAGAAGTTGGTCAACTTTGACATTCATTGCGAGAGACACGAAAAGACGCTTGTTTGCGGCAACTTTTTATTTTATTTTATTTTTTTGTACCTGTGTGAGGATTGAGATTAATTCTTCATCAAAACGGGAAGATATAAACATCCCATCAGTGAGAGCAGACATTGTACAGTAAGTGATTTTTGAAATTATGTTCGTAGTTTGTATTTCTTGTTTAGCACTTAGCAACACTGCTACTTGCTGGATCTGTATAGCACACAGCTTCTAAAACGTGTAGATCATCCTCCTTGTATTCAGGCTCAAAAAAAAAAGAAAAAAAGTTTCTAGTTCATCATTTGTCCCAAAGTAGTCTTTGTTGTCGCTCATGAAGTCTGCCATGATTAGTGGTGGTGTTGTTGTTGAAGGGAAAAGCAAACACTGTGAAATTTGTAATGGCCATAGGAGTCCATCGATGTGTATATATATAATAAATATTGCCAGTCACAACTAACTTGTGCTCAGCGGGGAAAATAAGTATTTATATATATATATATATATATATATATATATATATATATATATATATATATATATATATATATATATATATACTTATTATGTCATCCATTTACCTAATATTATGAACTGTTACAGACGTATTCAATAATCATGCTAATATTAAAAATGTAACTTAAAAGAATGAGGGGATATAAAAGGCATCTGGTGTTATCAGACCGGGCAGAAGCGGAAATTGACGTCACTCACCACCTGGAGCACCTGTCAGCCAAAGCGTTTTTGCTACGGAGCCACTTCATGTAAGGAACCCTAATTTTTGACTGTTTTTGTGGACCTACCATTGGCCTATGGAGAAATGGGACTGGATGCGCGGCACCGTGAGTACGCTGCGGCTTCCAAACATTTAATCGCTCGCCCGTACGTGCATGCCGCTACGTGCATGTCACATACGTAACTTTGGGGACTTTGGGGAAATATATGAACTGTATAAACTTTGGGGAGGTGAACGGTACTTTGGGCTGTGGGATTGAGTGGGTTGCGCAGGTGTTTGATTTGTATTGGCGGGTTATATGGACGGGAGGGGGAAGGTGTTTGTTATGCGGGATTAATTTGTGGCATATTAAATATAAGCCTGATCGTGTTGTGGCTAATAGTTATATATGTCTTGTGTTTATTTATTGTTTTAATCGTTCCCAGTTGAATATCCGGTTGTGTTTACTAACAAGACATGGCAGAGCCAAAGTCGAGTTTCTTAAAATGGAGATATTCTCACTACATTTTCTTTTGTTGACCACAAAGAAAAGAACATTTTAGTTAAATTTAAGTTGTCTTGGATCAAAGATACTATCCTAGCAATTCAAATCTGCTGAAACAGCTACAAAAGCAGCATGCTTCGACGAAGCTAGTAAAGAGAGACACGCTTCACCTCCTAAGCAACAGCGGCTGGATTCTAACGAGGCACTGCGCACTGAAGGTACACACACTGTCAATTCTCTTATATACTGTTGCTCTTTCATTCTAGACTTCTAGAGTGTTTGATTATCACATCACTGCAAATGTATAGACTATAAAGTTCACCAACATAAAGAGGGATGCTAGTGGGCCAGGCCAATCTTTCCTTTTCTCTAAACTAAAACTGGGGAAATGTGTAGAGTGTTCTGGGCTTCAGACATGATTTTATTTCAGAAAAAAACGCCTGGTTAGGTGTAGTGTGTGCCTTCCTTGGTTTACAGCTATGTTGTTATTATGCGGTTTGTTACTTATGTATGTTAGGTTGCAGCTATTTAAAATAGTTTTGTCAATTTGTTCTGGCCTAAAACAAATTGGCCCTTTGAAACATATCTTTGTCTTTGTGTGTTGTATGTAGACCACATTGCTTAGCAGAGTTCAGTGATGCAAATGCAAGTCAAGTTGATCAACAGATTGTATTATTCTCCAGTGCAATAACAGTACTGAAATGAAGGCTAAAAGGGCATTAAAGGAGGCCTTAAAAAAATAAATGTATACATATAAGTAACTAAATAGTTACTTTTCACAGTAACGCATTACTTTTTGGTGTAAGTAACTGAGTTACTTTTGAAATAAAGTAACTAGTAACAAGTTACTTGTTTTCATTAACTAACCCAACACTGGTTATTATGAATGTTACTACATATAAAAAGATGATGGAGGTTTTTGGATGTCTTTTAGAGCAGTGGTCCTCAACCACAAGAAAAAATAAAAATAAAATAATAAATCTTTTTTTTTTTTTTTTTAAATTAAATCAACATAAAAAACACAATATATACATTATATATCAATATAGATGAATACAGTCTGCAGGGATACAGTCCGTAAGCACACATGATTGTATTTCTTTATGAAAAAAATAAATAAATAAATAAATACCCCCCCCCCCCCGGTCCGCTTTATAGGTGGAATAAAGTGACCCCCATTACCTCGATTATTAGCTGACTTTGGTATCATTTATTTACGAGTTAGAGTGCATAAAAGGATAAGGATTGTAAATGTCCCCTTTCAGGTATTGTTTCTTCAAGTGCAAAATAACAGTAATTATTTAAGCTTTTCTTCTAGGGACTCTTATTTTTTTAGCGCGGTCAAACAGGATGTAACGCACAGCGGTTTTATTGTGAAGGCCGGAAAAGAGCACTTGGTTACTTTCTGGCGCACTTGACGACAGTGCTGCGTGCTGGGAGATGAAGACGTAAACTAAAGTAACTCCCGACTAGGACCGCCGACTCTCAGTTACAATGTAATCAATACAAATGTTTACGTTGAACTTCAGGCAGGGTTAGCGTGGTCTGGCTGACCTTTGCCGTGGAGGTGACGTCCACGGTGGAGGAGGTGGTGATGGTGGTGGAATCCTCGCTGACGGTGCTGGAGAGGTGCTCGCCACCGGGTTGGGACATCATGCGTGAACTCTGCCGCCTGTGCACAAAACACAAGGACATTTAGGAAGTCCACACTGTGAGCATACGCGCCACATTTTGTCTTTGCTGACGTTTGCATGGCCAGGTGTGGCTCCAAACGACAGAAGCATTTGTGAAACTGGAACAATGCAAAAAGAGTGTCATTGTGAGTAAATAACACTAACACAGACACATGTGAACCTGTTAGCATATTAGCTAATGCTAACGACGCTAGTTTGAATACATTACGATAGCACAAACAAATATGCATGAAAACACTCCTACATACATCACACATGGAACGGATTAGTAAGTCAGAATTGCTCATCCATCTTATCCCGCTTATCTGAGGTCGGGTCGCGGGGACAGCAGCCTAAGCAGGGGAGCCCAGACTTTCCTCTCCTCAGCCACTTCGTCCAGTTCTTCCCGGGGTATCCCAAGGCAATCCTAGGCCAGCCGGGAGACGTAGTCTTCCCAACGTGTCCTGGGTCTTCCTCGTGGCCTCTTACCGGTCGGACGTGCCCTAAACACCTCCCTAGGGAGGCGTTCGGGTGGCATCCTGACCAGATGCCCGAACCACCTCATCTGGCTCCTCTCGATGTGGAGGAGCAGCGGCTTTACTTTGAGCTCCCCAAAGATAGTCTGTTTTTGTCAAACCAACCAAGATCAATTAGACTGATACATAATGTTGGATATAGAGAACATACAAACACTTTATTTATTGAGTCAAAAATATTAAAGTTCGATGATTTGGTAAAATTGCAAACAGCTAAAATGATGTACAAAGCAAACTATAACCTGCTACCAAAGAATGTACAACAATTCTTCTCAACTAAAGAGGAGAAAATCTAATTTAAAACATTTGTATGCACGTACAACACTTAGAACCTTTAGCATATCAGTATGTGGAATGAAATTATGGAATGGATTAAGTAAAAAAGTGAAACATTGTACTGATATGATAGTGCTTTGAAAAGTACAAAGAAGAAGAATTATGAGAAACACTTTCAACCTTATTGAAAATAAGATATTCTTCATCTCAGTATGTTAATTTTAAGATTAAGATTAAAGTACCAATGATAATGACTGACTTAATTATATATTACAAAACTGTTGTATTAAACACTCTTAATTACCGATTCTGATATCAACTGATACCAATATATACAGTCGTGGAATTAACACATTATGGCATTTTTTAATTTTTTTTGGGGTAGGTGGTAGCGAGGGGTGTATATTTTAGCGTCCCGGAAGAGTTAGTGCTGCAAGGGGTTCTGGGTATTTCTTCTGTTGTGTTTATGTTGTGTTACGGTGCGGATGTTCTCCCGAAATGTGTTTGTCATTCTTGTTTGGTGTGGGTTCACAGTGTGGCGCGTATTTGTAACAGTGTTAAAGTTGTTTATACGGTCACCCTCAGTGTGACCTGTATGGCTGTTGACCAAGTAGGCCTTGCATTCTCTTGTGTGTGTGAAAAGCCGCATATATTATGTGATTGGGCCTGCACGCAAAGGCCTTTAAGGTTTATTGGCGCTCAGTCCTTCTCCCTACGTCCGTGTACACAGCGGCGTTTTAAAAAGTCATAAATTTTACTTTTTGAAACCGAGACCGATCATTTTGAAACCGATGCCGATAATTTCCGATATTACATTTTAAAGCATTTATTGGCCGATAATATCGGCAGTCCGATATTATCGGACATCTCTAGGTCTGTAGTTTGTCACCAGTCTTATAAATTGGTACGACTTTTGCTATTTTCATTTTGTCTGGGAATTTGCCTGTTTAAAATTATATGTAGCTGATACATGTTAAAGCAGCGGTGTCAAACGTATGGCCCGCGGGCCGAATCAGGCCCAAGAACAGGTGTTATCCGGCCCGCGGGATGAGTTTGCTAAGTATAAAAATGAGCCGGAATTTTTGAATTAAATAAAGTGCTGTTCTAAATGTGTCCACTAGATGTCACAATAGCAATTCTTTGTATCTTTGTAGATGATGCTACATATGTAAAAAAAAACAAAAAAAAACACATGATGTTAGTGCACCAGTCGAGGAAAATGATCAAACTACATAATATACTGTAATTTGATTTTGATATAAATTTTTTTATCTTGATAGATTGAAAATTAACACTAATGAGTTGACTGATGAACATGATCACATAATTTATTAAGAACGTATATAAATCACGACAAATAAAGATAATATACTATTAACCGCAACATGTAAGTGTAAAAAAAACCAACAACATTATTTATTATTTCTTCATTTTCAGAATGCGCTTGTTCTATTTTTAAACAAAGAAAACAATCTGAAGTTGTCTTTATTTTTAAGTTATTGTACCGTGATTTTACCAGTCCGGCCCACTTGGGAGTACATTTTTGTCAATGTGGCCCCCGATCTAAAATGAGTTTGACACCCCTGTGTTAAAGGTTCTGAAATCTCTTCAATAACCTTTTTTTTATCGTTTTCATATCAATTCCGTTAAAATCAGTTGCGCTCTTGGATTTACATTTTTTCACCATATTGATAAGTTCCTCTTTTGTCACACCTTCGAGGAACACCGAGTGGGGATGAGCGTGTTTGATGAACTAAAATGTGAAATACCTCCCACACACTCACAGATGAGTCTGTGGATGAACACCTTTGGGCCAGCGTCCCAGCCTATCTCGACCTGCCAGCATACGTGACGAGCTCGGCAAAAAGCAAGCCCGTCTCTCGTCTCCGGGACGTGGGGCCCCGATTCCCAGCAGCAGAAGAAAAAGTGCAGACGGCGTTACGCAAGCGAGCGCTTCAAGAGGAATAATCAGCAGCAGGCGTCCCTAATCTGAGTGCAGACATTAACCCTTTCAGTGCCACGACGGCAACATGTGGAAGTAGAAGCGAGTCCAAGCAAGAGAGCGTGTGTCCATGGAAACATCTAGTAGACACTTTGCTGCCATGGCTGATTGGCAGGGAGGAAGACACACATTTGCTCGTATTAGCGATGGATAAATGAGGCCTCAGTGAGTGTGTGGCACATTCACTGGCTGTATTGATGCCGCAATGACACTAGAGATGGGTACCGAGTCTGGTTCTTTTTAGGCACCGACCGAATCCCGCCAGTCCTACCGGGCGCCAATGAATGTAAAGTCCACCGGTGGCAGGTTTCGGTACCTGGGTTGCGCTTGACATCACGACTCAGCCAGGTCTTCGCACTTCGGCACTTGCCGATCACTCCAGCAGCACTGAGAGCGGACTCAGTCAAACTACCCCTCGGTAATGTCGCAATTTTCAACGCCAACAACATTTTTTTACTCAAAATACGCGCCAATGTAAGTTAAGTCAGGCTACACCTTTCCAAATATGCACTAGCTTAATTCTAACATACATTGGCTTTGCTATTGACATGCTACTGATTAGCATTAGCGATTTTACAAAGCAAATGACTCAAAAAGTGCTCCAGCGTAAGTTAAGTAAGGCTCCACTTTCCCCAAAATACGCTAGCTTGATGCTAATATACATTGGCTTTGCTATTGACATGCTATTAATTAGCATTAGCGATTTTACAAAGCAGATTAATTAAAAAGTGCTCCAACGCAAGTTAAGTAATGCTCCACTTTTACAAAAATGCACTAGCTTGATGCTAACATACATTGGCTCTGCTATTGACATGCTACTGATTAGCATTAGCGATTTTACAAAGCAAATGACTCAAAAAGTGCTCCAGCGTAAGTTAAGTAAGGCTCCACTTTCCCCAAAATGCGCTAGCTTGATGCTAATATACATTGGCTTTGCTATTGACATGCTACTAATTAGCATTAGCGATTTTACAAAGCAAATTAATTAAAAAGTGCTCCAATGCAAGTTAAGTAATGCTCCACTTTTCCAAAAATGCACTAGCTTGATGCTAATATACATTGGATTTGCTGTTGACATGCAACTGATTAGCATTAGCGATTTTACAAAGCAAATGAATCAAAAAGTGCTCCAACGCAAGTTGAGTAAGGCTCCACTTTTCCAAAAATGCACTAACTTGATGCTAATATACATTGGCTTTGCTATTGACATGCTACTGATTAGCATTAGCGATTTTACAAAGCAAATGAATCAAAAAGTGCTCCAACGCAAGTTAAGTAAGGCTCCACTTTTCCAAAAATGCACTAGCTTGAAGCTAATATACATTGCCTTTTCTATTGACATGCTACTGATTAGCACTAGCGATTTTACATGGCAATTTTAAACACCTCCAAATTTGTTAAAGAAAACGACAAGCAAGATATACGTTACAATCAAACAGCTGGTGTGTACTATGTACAATACTTCCAGTGTTAAAACTTTCGAGGGCGCAACAGAAAACAAAACCACACAACATAAACTAATTAATGAAATTAATGCTTAGTGTCATAATTGCAAGAGACTTAGAAATGTGATACTAAAACAAGACAGCAACTGGACAGCAGTTATCATAATCCGCTCATTTTTATATGTTGCAATAAATAATGAGATTTTGTCATCAAAAATAACAAATATTTATCAACACACACTGAAAAATGGTACCGTTAAGTAGGGATGTCCGATAATATCGGACTGCCGATATTATCGGCCGATAAATGCTTTAAAATGTAATATCGGAAATTATCGGTATCTGTTTCAAAATGATCGGTATCGGTTTCAAAAAGTAAAATTTATGACTTTTTAAAACGCCGCTGTGTACACGGACGTAGGGAGAAGTACAGAGCGCCAATAAACCTTAAAGGCACTGCCTTTGCGTGCCGGCCCAGTCACATAATATCTACAGCTTTTCCCACACTCAAGTGAATGCAAGGCATACTTGGTCAATAGCCATACAGGTCACACTGAGGGTAGCCGTATAAACAACTTTAACACTGTTACAAATATGTGCCACACTGTGAACCCACACCAAACAAGAATGAAAAACACATTTCGGAGAACATCCGCACCGTAACACAACATAAACACAACAGAACAAATACCCAGAACCCCTTGCAGCACTAACTCTTCCGGGACGCTAAAATATACACCTCTCGCTACCACCTACCCAAAAAAAAAATTAAAAAAATGCCATAATGGGTTAATTTCACGACTGTATATATTGGTATCAGTTGATATCAGAATCGGTAATTAAGAGTTGGACAATATCAGATATCTGCAAAAAAGCCATTATCGGACATCTCTACCGTTAAGTACCGGTGTCAATTCCCAGGTATCGGGAATTGGTATTGGTGTCTAGCTATTCCTCATCCTCCAGTGATAATGCTACATGTATGAAACAGTATCAGTTCTAATAAGAATGATACACATCCCTAACTGACACTGTATTGTTGATTGGATAATGGCGCCATTTGCTGGATTAGAAAAGTCACTATATTTGACTTGGAAATAAAACTAATAGTTAGCAATTGCAATGTTTCATTTTATTTTTCAAAAGAAAGGAGTATGATATGGGCAACTTTGTCAGTGTGCCAAAGAGGAAATCGCTTGCCTTATTTGGTAAATATCGCACACTTCGGAAAGTTACCTTCTTCTTAGTTCCATTTAGATGGACGTTAACAGCAGCTGTGTCATCCACATGCTTTTTTCTTAAAGTGACACACACATTGAGGGACACTCTTTGTGTTTCATAATCGTCTGACCCGACACTTGCTGGTATGAACTTTGACCCGGGACCACGATCCCAGGAGACGTCTGACGAACCGCAGCGAGGATTTCAAATCTAATCTTTCCAGGCAGTGTTGTGGCCGGCCGTCACGCGCGAGGCGTTTCACAGTGGACAACTCGGAGGGCGCGTGTAAATCTGCCTGATTAGAAACACCGGCGACATAAATGCATTCCTCGCTCCAATAAATCCCGGTTATTATCTCATTACCGCGGAAAACATTGACGCGTCCAGCAGCGATGAGTGCACCGACACGCACGTTCACGTCTAAAAAGGCACACAATTGCAGGCAAAACCTGGTTCAAAACAAGGGTGTCCAAACTTTTTCCAGCAAGGGTACTAAAAAAAGTAAGGATGCATGCCGGGGGGCCACTTAGATACCTTTTTTTTTACCTATCATTCACAATCCTTATGTAAGACAAGAAAACATTTTCTTTTTTTGTGCATTCTAGTTTGTAAAATATGGCAAGTATGAGGTGGCTAACAATGCAGCTAATGGAAGTACACTATTCTGCCTAAAAAACAGCCAACAATACTCCAATTACATCTCGTAGCCTGCATATTAACCAAGTATTAGCGATATTGTTATTATAAGCGCTAACACTGAGGAACTACTTTTAGTGTTGCCGTGACCACACAGAGGTAACTAGCTAATGTAGCAACACAACCCAAACCAGTGAAGTTGGCACGTTGTGTAATTCGTAAATAAAAACAGAATACAATGATATGCAAATCTTTTTCAACTTATATTCAATTGAATAGACTGCAAATACAAGATAATTAATGTTTGAACTGAGAAACGTAATTTTTTTTTGCAAATCATTAACTTAGAATTTAATGGCAGCAACACATTGCAAAAAAGTTGGCACCGGGGCATTTTTACCCCTGTGGCCTTTCCTTTTAACAATACTCAGTAAACGTTTGGGACCTGAGAGATACATTTTTTAAGCTTTTCAGGTGGAATTCTTTCCCATTCTTGCTTGATGTACAGCTTAAGTTGTTCAACAGGTCGGGGTCTCCGTTGTGGTATTTTAGGCTTCATAATGCACCACACATTTTCAATGGGAGACAGGTCTGGACTACAGGCAGGCCAGTCTAGTACCCACACTCTTTTACTACGAAGCCACGCTGTTGTAACACGTGGCTTGGCATTGTCTTGCTGAAATAAGCAGGGGCGTCCATGATAACGTTGCTTGGATGGCAACATATGTTGCCACCAAAACCTGTATGTACCTTTCAGCATTAATGGTGCCTTCACAGATGTGTAAGTTCCCCATGCCTTGGAAACTAATACACACCCATACAATCACAGATGCTGGCTTTTGAACTTTGCGCCTATAACATCCGGTTGGTTCTTTTCCTCTTTGTTCCGGAGGACACGACGTCCACAGTTACCAAAACAATTTGAAATGTCAGACCACAGAACACTTTTCCACTTTGCATCAGTCCCTCTTAGATGAGCTCAGGGCCCAGCAAAGCCGGCGGCGTTTTCTGGGTGTTGTTGATAAATGGCGTTGGCTTTGCATAGAAGAGTTTTAACTTGCACTTACAGATGTAGCGATCAACTTTAGTTACTGACCAGTGGTTTTTCTGAAATGTTCTGAGCCCATGTGGTGATATCCTTTACACACTGATATCGGTTTTTGATGCAGTACCGCCTAAGGGATCGAAGGTCACGGGCATTCAATGTTGGTTTTATGCCTTGCTGCTCACGTGAAGTGATTTCTCCAGACTCTCTGAACCTTTTGATGATATTACGGACCGTAGATGGTGAAATTCCTTGCAATAGCTTGTTGAGAAATGTTGTTCTTAAGCTGTTGGACAATTTGCTCACGCAGTTGTTCACAAAGTGGTGACCCTCGCCCCATCCTTCTTTGTGAATGACTGAGCATTTCATAGAAGCTGCTTTTATACCCAATCATGGCACCCACCTGTTCCCAATTAGCCTGTTCACCTGTGGGATGTTCCAAATAAGTGCTTGATGAGCATTCCTCAACATTCTCAGTCTTTTTTGACACTTGTGCCAGCTTTTTGAAACATGTTGCAGGCATCAAATTCCAATGAGCTAATATTTGCCAAAAATAACAAAGTTTTCTAGTTCGAACGTTAAGTATCTTGTCTCTTGCAGTCTATTCAATTGAATATAGGTTGAAAAGGATTAGGAAATCATTGTATTCTGTTTTTATTTACACAACGTGCCAACTTCACTGGTTTTGGGTTTTGTATATTGACATATTGAGCTGCTGCATCGCCTCTGAGTTGGTGAAAGTGAATCTACATTCTGCCATCTTGCCTGGATAGTAGAAGGTTGTGGACATAAACCGAGAAGTTGGTCGACTTTGACATCCAACTTAGACACGGAGATGGCGAAAACATTTTTTAATTTTTTGTGAGGATCCTAATCATGTAAACGGGAAGATATAAACATCCCATCAGTTGGCATCCCAGTGAGAGAAGACGGTAAGTGATTGTTTTATAATGTTCGTAGTTTGTTTTCTTGTTTAGCACTGAGCAATACTGCTACATGATGCTTAGTGTTTCACTAAAGCTGGATCTGTTTAGCACACAGCTTTTAAAACTTGTTAATCCTCCTCCGTATATTCAGGTTCAAAATTATTAGGTTTCTGAATAATCTTTTGTCCCATTGTCGTCTTTGACGTCTCCTTAATGGGGTCTGCCATGATTGGTAGTGTTGATAGTGAACGAAAAAGCGAACTTTGTGATACGTCTGTGAAATGAATACGGCGTCATCTGCTTAAAATGAGCAAAATAGGTAAATATGACATGTTATGATGAATTTTAGTACATTATATATATATACTTACAGCATGTATACTTAATGTTAATGGAGGTTATGGGTGTTTTTTTACAGCGCTTTATCGGCGTAGAAGAGCGAATCCCTTACCTCTGTTGTTAGCTGACTCTTGCTAAAATTAAATTACGAATTAGAACGCATAAACAAAGTACAACATATGTTGCTGTCTTGCATAAGGATTGTGAATGATCAGCAAAATCTCCATAAAAGTACAGTTCCCCTTTAAAGATAGCAAAACCAATACAATGTGTGTCAATCTGAACAAAACATCCGCATCCTAACTAACAAAGCAATTTAATTGCATATCTAATGTAACCTCCTTGAGATAATTAATTTATTTTTCATTATTAAACCTTTTGAGGGTGTATACTTACCATATCTTTAAAAAAGTATGTACACATGTTCGACAAGACAGCAGGCACCAAAACCACCACAGACCGTCAAAATAGGCAGTCAGGAACTAAGTACACAGAGTACACTTGATTATGCCAAATATAACGGTGTGAACGCTTCATTAATTTGTAAACCTTCGAGCGTTGCCATTTTTGACATCCCACAGGTGAACAGGTGGGTGCCATGATTGGGTATAAAAGCAGCTTCCATGAAATGCTCAGTCATTCACAAACAAGGATGGGGCGAGGGTCACCACTTTGTAAACAAATGCGTGAGCAAATTGTCCAACAGTTTAAGAACAACATTTCTCAACAAGCTATTGCAAGGAATTTAGGGATTTCACCATCTACCGTCCGTAATATCATCAAAAGGTTTAGAGAATCTGGGGAAATCACTGCATGTAAGCAATGATCTTACGACCTTCGATCCCTCGGGCGACATCAGTGTGTAAAGGATATCACTACATGGGCTCAGGAACACTTCAGAAAACCACTGTCAGTAACTACAGTTGGTCACTACATCTGTAAGTGCAAGTTAAAACTCTACTATGCAAAGCCAAAGCCATTTATCAACAACACCCGGAAACACTGCCAGCTTCGCTGGGCCCAAGCTCATCTAAGATGGACTCATGCAAAGTGTAAAAATGAGGGCACATTTCAAAATAGTTTTTGGAAACTATGGACGTTGTGTCTCCGGACCAAAGAGGAAAAGAACCATTCGGATTGTTCTAGGCCAGGGGTTGGCAACCCAAAATGTTGAAAGAGCCATATTGGACCAAAAATACAAAAACAAATCTGTCTGGAGCCGCAAAAAATGAAAAGCCATTTTACATACAAATATTGTGTCATGAGATATAAATTGAATTAAGAGGACTTAAAGGAAACTAAATGACCTCAAATATACCTACAAATGAGGCATAATGATGCAATATGTACATATAGCTAGCCTAAATAGCATGTTAGCATCGATTAGCTTGCAGTGACCAAATATATTTGATTAGCACTCCAAACAAGTCAATAACATTAACAAAACTCACCTTTTTGCATTCATGCACAACATTAAAAGTTTGGTGGACAAAATTAGACAGAAAAAGATGTGGCATAGAACACGTCCTAGAGAGTCAGAGAAAGTTGTACATGGAAAACAAACTACGGTGAGTTCAAGGACCGCCAAAATTAGTAGACAAAACGGCGTTTGCCAAATACTCGAATCAGTGAACCATGTTTAATCTAAACAGTGTGATTTATAACAATTAGGGAGGTTTGTGTCATGTTTGTCCTACAGAAACCATACTAAAACAAAAAATATTTTTTTTTCCCCTCATCTTTTTCCATTTTTCATACATTTGTGAAAAAGCTCCAGAGAGCCACTAGGGCGGCACCATGCGGCTCTAGAGCTGCGGGTTGCCGACCCCCGTTCTAGGCGCAAAGTTCAAAAGCCAGCATCTGTGATGGTATGGGGGTGTATAAGTGCCCAAGACATGGGTAACTTACACATCTGTGAAGGCACCATTAATGCTGAAAGGTACATACAGGTTTTGGAACAATCCAAGCAACGTTATCATGGACGCCCCTGCTTATTTCAGCAAGACAATGCCAAGCCACGTGTTACAACAGCGTGGCTTCATAGTAAAAGAGTGCGGGTACTAGACTGGCCTGCCTGTAGTCCAGACCTGTGTCCTGGGCATGACGTTAAAGTCCATCCGGCAGTGGAGGCTCCTCTATGGGGTCTTGGGGCACTAGGAGGTTAACCCCTTTACTACTGTTACCCCAGGTGGCCCTTGGCAAAGGCCTAGTACAGGGGTCGGCAACCCAAAATGTTGAAAGAGCCATATTGGACCAAAAATACAAAAACAAATCTGTCTGGAGCCGCAAAAATTAAGCCATATTACATGTGTCATGAGATATAAATTGAATTAAGAGGACTTAAAGGAAACTAAATGACCTCAAATATAGCTACAAATGAGGCATAATGATGCAATATGTACATGTCGCTAGCCTAAATAGCATGTTAGCATCGATTAGCTTGCAGTCATGCAGTGACCAAATATGTCTGATTAGCACTCCACACAAGTCAATAACATCAACAAAACTCACCTTTGTGCACTCACGCACAACGTTGGAAGTGTGGCGGACAAAATGAGACAGAAAAAGAAGTGGCATAAAACACGTCCTAGAAAGTCGGAGAAAGTTAAACATGTAAACAAACTATACGGTGAGTTCAAGGACCGACAAAATAAGTAGGACAAAGCGGCGCTCGCAAAATACTCGAATGAGTGAAGCATATTTAATATAAACAGCGTGCTTTATAACAATTAGGGAGGTTTGTGTCATGTTTGTCCTCCTACAGAAACCATACTAAAACAAAAAAATAGATTTTTTTTCCCCTCATCTTTTTCCATTCTTCATACATTTTTGAAAAATCTCCAGAGAGCCACTAGGGCGGCGCTAAAGAGCCGCATGCGGCTCTAGAGCCGCGGGTTGCCGACCCCCGGCCTAGTACCTGACTGCCCCCTAGCCAGGGATACGGTGAAGACCTCAACGGCGGAGCAGGCGGAAGACGGTAGATTTAAGAACTACCACAACGGCTGCGATGGCGGAAGAAGGCTGCAGCAGAAAAGGGTCCCCAGTCGTCTTGGACTCCATGCCACTGGACGCTGACCCGATTCTGTCAAGGATCTTGTGGTGACTGTCTGTGCACCAGTGTCCCCACGTAAAACAAAGTCACGCACAGGCATCCTCCATAAAGGGATACACCCCTGCCAGGAGGATCGTCATACTCGTTCGAGAAACCGCCGATAATAAGTCCAGACCTGTCTCCCGTTGAAAATGTGTGGCACATTATGACGCTTAAAATACCACAACGGAGACTGTTGAACAACTTAAGCTGTACATCAAGCAAGAATGGGAAAGAATTGACTTCCCGCGACCCCGTAAGGGACAAGCGGTAGAAAATGACTGACTGACTTCTTTTTACACTTGTATAACCTTCAGACTGTGGCCAATCTCATCACTGCCTCCAACATTGAATATTTTAGACTTTCCGTGCCCGGCTGGCATCTCTGAAACTTCACACGGCTTGAGAAGTCCCTGAAATTCATCAGGATGACAATGTCAGCGTGAAGAAAGCGGAGCACGCCGTGCAGGCAGAAGGCAGAAGGAGACTTTGAAAGTGAGGCGGATGTCTGTCCCTCTTGCAGGACGCCCGTTCACCCCCGCCCCAAAACATGTCCAAATCGCTCTTTCGGGAAGCAGCATCAGCAGCCCACACAGCAACAGCTGACATTTCCACACAGGCAGGACTTTTTGACTTCCATTCACACGTCTTTTACCGCCCGTTTCCTTTGTCAGGATTCCTGTCCAGGCTTTTGTACACCTTTGAAAGCAGACCTACACCCACTGCACACTTCATTAGGTACGCCTACACAATGTACTGAAGAGTTATTCATGCAACATCTCCTGTCTTTCAAATAAGTAGTGCACTTACAATACTTAGGCGTGGGTATATTTTACATTTGACCCGATACAGTACAAATTCCAGATACCTGGTAATTGTACTCATTTTTGTATCTTTGTGTTCACGTTGTAATATGTGCTATTTTGTTTATTGATAGAATACATACATTTATTGGAATATTTAAAAGTGAGCAGTTGTCACAACGTGAGTTAAGTAAGGCTCCACTTTTCCAAAAATGCGAGAGATTGATGCTAATATACATTGGCTTTGCTATTGACATGCTACTGATCAACAATAGCGATTTTAAAAAGCAAATGACCCAAAAAGTGATCCAAAATGAGTTGAGTAAGGCTTCACTTTTCCAAAAAATGGGTTAGCTTGATGCTAATATACATTAGCTTTGCTATTGACATGCTACTGATCAGCAATAGCGATTTTAAAAAGCAAATGACCCAAAAAGTGATCCAAAATAAGTAAGGCTTCACTTTTCCAAAAAATGGGTTAGCTTGATGCTAATATACATTGGCTTTGCTATTGACATGCTACTGATTAGCATTAGCGATTTTACAAAGCAAAAGACTTAAAAAGTGCTCCAACATGAGTTAAATAGGGCTCCACTTCTGCAAAAACGCGCTAAATTGATGCTAACATACTGTACATTGGCTTTTCTATTGACATGCTACTGATTAGCATCAGCGATCATAATAAGCAAATGACTCAAAAAGTGCTCCAAAGTGAGTTAAGTAAGGCTTCACGTTTCCAAAAAACGGGCTAGCTTGCTGCTAATATACATTGGCTTAGCTATTGACATGCTACTGATTAGCATTAGCTATTTTACAAAGCAAAATACCTAAAAAGTGCTCCAACACGAGTTAAATAAGGCTCCAATTTTGCAAAAATGCGCTAGCTTAATGCTAACCCACATTGGCTTTGCTATTGACATGCTACTGATTAGCATTAGCGATTATAAAAAGGAAATTACTTTAAAAAACGCTCCAAAGAGAGTTAAGGCTCCACTTTTCCAAAAATGTGCGAGATTGATGCTAACATACATTGGCTTTTCTATTGACATGCTACTGATTAACATTTGAGATTTTAAAAAGCAAATGATTTAAAAAGTGCTCCAAAGCGAGGTAAGTAAGGCTTCACTTTTCCAAAAAATGGGTTAGCCTGATGCTAATATACATTGGTTTTGTTATTGACATGCTACGTATTAGCATTAGCGATTTTAAAAAGCAAATGACTCAAAAAGTGCTCCAAAGTGAGGTAAGTAAGGCTTCACTTTTCCAAAAAATGGGTTAGCTTAATGCTAATATACATTGACTTAGCTATTGACATGCTATGATTAGCATTAGTGATTTTAAAGAGCAAATGACTCAAAAAGTGCTCCAACGTGAGTTAAGTAAGGCTCCACTTTTCCAAAAGAATGGGCTAGCTTGATGCTAATATACATTGCCTTAGCTATTGACATGCTACTGAGTAGCATTAGCGATTTTACAAAGCAAAAGACTCAAAAAGTGTTCCAAAGTGAGTTAAGTAAGGCTTCACGTTTCCTAAAAATGGGCTAGCTTGATGCTAATATACATTGGCTTAGCTATTGACATGCTACTGATTAGCATTAGCGATTTTACCCAGCAAAAGACTTAAAAAGTGCTCCAACATGAGTTAAATAAGGCTCCACTTTTGCAAAAATGAACTAGATTGATGCCAACATAGATTGGCTTTGCTATTGACATGCTACTGATTAGCATTAGCGATTTTCTACATGGCAATTTCAACACCTTCAATGTGTTAATGAAAACTATAACTAAGGTGCACGTTACTATGGTAACGTGGGCGGTATAGCTCGGTTGGTAGAGTGGCCGTGCCATCAACCTGAGGGTTGCAGGTTCGATCCCCGCTTCCGCCATCCTAGTCACTGCCGTTGTGTCCTTGGGCAAGACACTTTACCCACCTGCTCCCAGTGCCACCCACACTGGTTTAAATGTAACTTAGATATTGGGTTTTCACTATGTAAAGCGCTTTGAGTCACTAGAGAAAAGCGCTATATAAATATAATTCACTTCACTTCACTACTATCAAACAGTTGGTGTGTAATAAGTACAATACTTACAGTATTAGCACTTTATAGGGCGCAACAACAACAAAAAAACAACATGAACTGTACACTACTGTCATCTCACATCTTGGACTTGCAGCTGAAATTGCAACTTAATGACATACTTACAAATGATACAATGATGATAATAAAACAAGATATAACAAATGGACAGCAGTTATAATTCAGTTAATTTTTAAATGTTGCAATAAATAATTAGATTTTATAATCAAAAATATGTATGTCTATGGATCTTGTCATTCATCCAGGTCATTCAGTTGTTCGCAACTGGACTGTTTGGTTTGTCCTAAAACGTTCCGCCTCTCATCCAAGTAGGCTTCATAGGTCTTTGGCATTAAGTTGAATGTGCCAGTCTTATCTTTTGTTCAGTCCTACAAAGTGTTGATACTGTAAGTACTGTACTTAATACACACCAGCTGTTTAATTGCAACATGCATCCGAGTTGTAGTTTTTAATGACCAAATATGAAGGTGTTGAAATCAACATGTAAAATCACTAGTAGCATGTATCTGGGATACCCAATGTCAATTAGCATGCAGCTAGCGCATTTTGAAAAGGAGGGCTTTACTTTTGAGTGATTTCTAAAAGGCATGCTTTTTGAGAAAATTAAAACATGAACTGCGAATACACCTGTTTGCCCAAAGGTATCCATATGATGTATGTGATAATGTTAAATTTATCGTGAAACATTACCTTGTACTACAGACAGGATTCGGTCAGTACTTATGAAAGTACAGAATGGGTACCCATCCCTAGGTGTGGCATAATACTACAACATAGAGCTGGGCGATATGGCTGAAAACTGTAGTATGATATAAGTCAATATAGATAATTATTTATATTTTTTATGACCTATCGAAAATAAGGATAAGGAGAAAAATATATTAAATGTTAACATTTTTATTTCGAATGTAACCTTCCTCTGATTATAATGTCCTCGACTATCAAGGCAGAAAGGAAAGGAAATGTCAACACAATTCAACAATAAGCTCTTAAAATGAAGGTGCAAAAATAAGGAATATGCAGGAAATGTTTAATAAAGTGTAAGAAAATAGTGAAAAGTGTGAAAATGTAAACATAGAGAAACCTTCTATGTTCTGCAGGTTTAGTGCCAGGAAGTTACAGCTGTGCTCTAAGGGGTGAGCACGGCTAAGACCTGTGCCTTGCGTCATTTACAGACCACATCGGTCTGACTACGGTCCTTTTGAAAAAGTAAAAAAAAACTGCCATACTGTCCAGGTGACTTTTCCTCTTTTATCCACAGTTTCTTCATTTTCACTTTCTCTTCTCACTCCATGCAAAGAATCAAACGGCAGACAACAAGATGGCGCAACCAAACTTGTTAGCTGATACTGTTACCTGATTGGCTGTTTTTGATTGATTGATTGAAACTTTTATTAGAAGTTTGCACAGTACAGTACATATTCCGTACAATTGACCACTAAATGGTAACACCCAAATAAGTTTTTCAACTTGTTTAAGTCGGGGTCCACGTAAATCAATTCATGGTACAAATATATACTATCATCGTAATACAGTCATCACACAAGTTAATCATCAGAGTATATACATTGAATTATTTACATTATTTACAATGAGTTAGCGTCTCACTGCCACTGACCGGTGATCACTTCCTGAGAAACCTGGGAAGAACTACAGTATGTTCTGCAGGTTTAGTGCCAGGAAGTTACAGCTGTGCTCTAAAGGGTGAGCACGGCTAAGATGGTGTGATATTACCGGTCTTGGTAGGGACCAGTGCTTTGCATCATTTACAGACTACATCGGTCTGACTACGGTCCCATTGAGAAAAAAAAAAATTGCCATACTGTCCAGGTGACTTCTTTTTTATCCACAATTTCTCTCATTTTCACTTTCTCTTCTCACTCCATGCAAAGAATCAAACGGCAGACAACAAGATTGCGCAACCAAACTTGATGGTTTATACTGTTACCTGATTGGCTGTTAGCGTGTCACTCCCACTGATCAATGATCACTTCCTGCGTTGCTCGTTTACCAGAGAGCGAGTGCCTTTGTTCATGCAACCAACCTTGCTTTGCAACTTCCATTTTTTTTCGACGATAAAGAAAAAATTATATATATATAACGTTTTATTAAATGCATTTTTTATTGACATCGATTACGTGTCTATTGCAATATATTATAATAATTTTATTGCCCAGCCCTACTACAACATATTATATTTAACACATGCGTACCCCAGTAAGAGAGCCCGACAGGAAGTTCTGCTGTCCTTCAAAATAAGAGATAAGGTGTTCTTTAAGCTGTAAAGTCCTGACACTTTAGCCACTTCTCTCCATGATAACCTCTCTGACGCCAGCCGACACACAATCACACACACACGGGCGCGCGCACACACACGCGCGCGCACGCTGCTGTCACAGCTGAGAGCTTGACAGCATGCGAGCTGTCAGATTTGACGTGGAAGAAAGAAAAAAAACAACCCAGACTGGGCGAGTACAGATTGAGCGCTGGAAAAAGGCGAGGTGACAGATCCCGACCAAAAATACCAGCCTGGTCACAAAGGAGGTGGACTGCAGGTTGCACGTGAGCAGAAGAAGGGTCAGTGAAGGGAGCGGCCGTGTCACAGATGAAACACAACAAATTGGCTGGCGAAATAAGATCAGGTGGAACAATAACCAGGTCTCAAATCCAGCAAGCACACAGGTGGTCTCTCCATCAAAACTAAACATTTGTATCTTTGCATGGACACATTTTGATTAGGGATGTCCGATAGTATCGGACTGCCGATATTATCGGCCGATAAAAGCTTTAAAATGTAATATCGGAAATTATCAGTATCGGTTTCAAAATTATCGGTATCGGTTTCAAAAAGTACAATTTATGACTTTTTAAAACGCCGCTGTGTACACGGACGTAGGGAGAAATACAGAGCGCCAATAAACCTTAAAGGCACTGCCTTTGCGTACCGGCCGAGTCACATAATATCTACGGCTTTTCACACACTCACAAGTGAATGCAAGGCATACTTGATCAACAGCCATACAGGTCACACTGAGGCTGGCCGTATAAACAACTTTAACACTGTTACAAATATGCGCCACACTGTGAACCCACACCAAACAAGAATGACAAACACATTTCGGGAGAACATCCGCACCGTAACACAACATAAACACAACAGAACAAATACCTAGAACCCCTTGCAGCACTAACTCTTCCGGGACGCTACAATATACACCCCCTGCTACCCCCTAAAGAACCCCGCCCCCCCTAATCCCGCCCACCTCAACCTCCTCATGGTCTCTCAGGGAGAGCATGTCCCAAATTCCAAGCTGCTGTTTTGAGGCATGTTAAAAAAAAAAAATGCACTTTGTGACTTCAATAATAAATATGGCAGTGCCATGTTGGCACTTTTTTCCATAACTTGAGTTGAAGTTGTTCTCTTATTTTGGAAAACCTTGTTACATTGTTTAATGCATCCAGTGAAGCATCACAACAAAATTAGGCATAATAATGTGTTAATTCCACGACTGTATATATCGGTATCGGTTGATATCGGTATCGGTAATTAAGAGTTGGACAATATCGGAATATCGGCAAAAAAGCCATTATCGGACATCTCTAATTTTGATGGTATGCTTAATAAGTTACACTGATTTAAATTTGCACAATTTAACATGTCCAAGAAGGAGTCCAAATAAGCAGGGTACCCTTTAATACCAATTTAATCCTGTCCACTCCTGATTATTCATTCATTCATCTCCAAGCCAGTGGTACCTCAACTTAAAGTACCAGTAGAGTGGAAAAACAAGTTGGCTTTATATGCTTATTTGTGTTTCGTTGTATCATATTGTGTTTACAATCCGCAAAGTATGCGAAAACACTCTTTAAACATCACAAAATGCCAAAAATTCAGTCGGCCATTTTGAATATTCCGCTCCGAATACCCTCGGCATCTCCGACCACATTATTAGATCAGTCATACTGGAAATATGCAAACATTGGAAAATAGTGCTTTTTTTATGCATTCTAAATCGTAAATAAATAGCTAACAGTTGAGTCAACAGAAACATCCAGGAACCGTTAATAATACTCTATTTACACGTCGTGACCTGAAAATTAGTCTGTGGAGGGGGGCGTGGCCTGTGGGCCTGCAGCGAAGCGGGGTGTGCCAGGACCGGCCTCGAAGTCAGCGACAGGTGCGTAGATGGCCCAGGTGGGCCTTATTATCTAATCACCTGTCGCTTTGTTTAAGCAGCAGCCGGGGAGGAGAGGTAGTTGGAGCTGGTGGAGAGCGAGAGCAAGACGGACAGTCACAAAAAGACGATTGCTGAAAAGCAACAGAGAGTCATTATTGGAAAAATAAAACTGTATTGTGCACCTGAACCGGGCTCTCATGTCGGTACTTGGTGGTCTGAAGAACCCCCTGGAGGGCAACCTCAACATAGTCAAATATGAGTGATATTGTTATTATAAGCGCTAACACAGACGGACTATTTTAGCGGCGCATTGATAGCAGTCAGCTAATGCTAGCTTACGCTGACACACTGAGCCGGCGGCTGCTTCTGTTTCGGCTCAAACTTGCTAAAAGTGAACTCTAGATTATAATTCATTGCATCTCTCACCTGGTAGTAGACAAATGTGACAATGGACCGACAGGTTGGTCCACTTTCACGTACCCCGAGATGGCGGAAAAGACGCTAGCTACGGCAACTTTTTTTTAACTCTTTGTAAGGATTTCGATAGAATCTTCATCTAAACGGAATTGACCTAAACGACCTGCTCAGTGGCCTTGTGGTTAGAGTGCCCATCCTGAGACTGGAAGGTCGTGAGTTCAAACCCCGGCCGAGTCATACCAAAGACTTTATAAACATGGGACCCATTGCCTCCCTGCTTGGCACTCAGCATCAAGGGTTGGAATTGGGGGTTAAATCACCAAAATGATTCCCGAGCGCGGCCACCGCTACTGCTCACTGCTCCCCTCACCTCCCAGGGGGTGACCATGGGGATAGGTCAAATGCAGAAGTTAATTTCGCCACACCTAGTGTGTGTGTGTGACTATCGTGGGGACTTTAACTTTTTAACTTTAATTACTGTATGTGAGCGTGGAAATATTACAGTAAGAGTCTGTTTTATTATGGTTTAAAATGGTTAGTTTGTATTTTTAGCACCTAGCAATGCTACATGATGCTATAGTATCACAATAAAGCTGCATCCATCACCCGGCGTCTGAAAATTATTGCTCATCCTCTTTGTGCTCGGGCTCAAAAATATCCGTTTCTGGATCATAATTTTTCCAAAAGTAAGCGTTGTTGGCTCTAACGAAGTTTGCTTGAATGTTGGGGACTGCGTGGAATCCGGAGGGTTCCTGGTTTGATCCCTGGCTCCTTGAGCAAGACACTTCACCCTTTCTCCTGCTGGGTCATGGTTGAGGGGGTTCTTTTTAATACAAAACATTAAAAAGAAGACACTCCAAGCAAAGACATAGAATACATCTGGTGTCATTATGATCACATGACCCGTTGCCTCCTCAAAAATCGATTTTCGCAGGTGGCACAAAAAAGGCGCCGCTTTCACCGCCACATTACCAGCGCGGTTTGGACGGCGGGGGTGTGCGCTTCTCGCCCACGCCGCCGCTAATAAGACAGATCCATCAGGAGAGAGCGAGGGGACAATCTAACCTGCCTCCTCGTCACACAGAGATGGAGCGAAGTGTCCAAACGAGGCGAGGAGGAGGAGGAAGAGGTAATAACAGCAAGCAAGCCGGCCGTCGATGGGAGTAAAGGCAATAAACATAATTTGTACGCATTCACCCCGTTTTATAAGAAACAAAACTGGGGCTGTGATTGCAAGAACGTTATTGTTTTTCAATGATCAATACCAAAATAAAAAAAGGGGATCTAAAGTCAATTTTAAGTTAATTTACTCATAATTTATCATTGTTAGTGGTATCTGTCATATACTTTGCACTTCATAATACAATGTTTATGTCAGCTGTACTCCTGAAATAATAAATAGTCTTTTTATTCTTTAATCAAACTGCAGGTATATCAGCAAACCTAATTAAATACTTTTAAATGCCACTTAAAACAAATGTAATGCCCATGTCAAACTGCGGTTGGTTACTAAACACCACAGTCAAAAGCTTACAATTGTCAGTATTGACTAAATTGCAAGCATTTGAGGGAGGATAATTAAAAACTGTGGCCAATTATTTGATTGATGTAATAACAATGCAAGTAAGCCTTTCAAAAGCAATAAATATATTTGTCATACTGTTGTATTTACTACCTTTGTAATTGGAAGGTCAATAACTTAACTAGATGAGGCAATTCCTGAAGGAATTGCGTGTGAATGCTCCAATGTTGAAGTTGAACTGAAATGCTGATAGAATGTAGTCTGAATGTAAGAATAGTTTGAATGTTGGAATGGTTTGAATGTTGTAGAGTTTGAATTTCCAGGAGAAACGGAATTTGGTTTGGAACTTGGGAAAGTGTTAGTTGGATGAGGGGAATGTGTTGATGTTGGAATGGTTTGAATAGGTTGAAAAATGTGGTAATTGTGGAAGTTTAGTGGCCTTGTGGTTAGAGTGTCCGCCCTGAGATCGGTAGGTCGTGAGTTCAAACCCCGGCCGAGTCATACCAAAGACTATAAAAATGGGACCCATTACCTCCCTGCTTGGCACTCAGCATCAAGGGTTGGAATTGGGGGTTAAATCACCAAAATGATTCCCAGGCGCGGCCGCCGCTGCTGCTCACTGCTCCCCTCACCTCCCCTCCCAGGGGGTGAACAAGGGGATGGGTCAAATGCAGAGGACACATTTCACTACACCTAGTGTGTGTATGTGTGACAATCATTGGTACTTTAACTTTTAACTTTAACTTCAAAAATGGACCAAATGGGGAATATGTCCCTGAAAACTGGGAATTCTTGGCAATCCTGGAATTTTTTTTAATTCTCGAAGGAGAGCACACAATTTTAAACAGGCTGAATATTTTGGAGTTGGAACGGTTTAAATCGGATGAAAAATGTGGGAGTTGTGGAACTTTGAAGAATGTCCCATTGATTTAAATGGGAATTACCAAAACATTTGGAAATTTCAGTAAAAGCGGGAATTTTTTTCAAAATGGACTTGAATAGTCTGAATGAGTTGAAATGGTTGGTGTTGAAATTTGTCAAATCGGTCGAGAAATGTTGAAATAGTAACATGTTGAATTGAGAAATGGTATTAAGGAATCCCTGGAATTTTGGGAGAACCGGGAATTTTTGAAGTTCAAAGAACAACTTTGTTTTTTGTCCTGATTAAGAGAAATGTTTTGACGGTGGAACGGTTGAAGTGGGTTGAAAAATGTGTGAGGAGTAGTTGCCAGAAAAAAGGGTGGAACTAGGGCTTTGGAAAACCAGGAATTCTGGAAAATCCTGGAATTTTTTTGAACTTGGAAAAAGGGTAGTTTGAATTTCCAGGATGGTGGAATGTGTTGAAGGTGAAATGGTTTGAATCGGTTGAAAAATGTGGAAATGGCAGAAGTTTGAAAAATGGCCAATTTATTTTGAATGGGGAAAAATGTCCCGGAAAACCTGGAATTCTGGGAAATCTGGGAATTTTGGGAATTTGTCAAGGGAAAGCCCGCGATTCCCAAATAGGCTGAAGAGTTTAAAGTTGGAACGGTTTGAATCGGGTGAAAAATGTGGAAGGTAGAGCGCGCCAAAATCTGGAGTAGAGGAAGAAGAAGAAGTTGAAGAAGTTTAATAAATAGATGAATTTTGGTGTAGAAAACCATATGTTATCAATTATCCTAAATCGGCAAACAAACAAAACAATAAAATGGACTCTCAAGCTCTGTTAGCAAAAATTTGCACTTTAATAAATATTGATCATCTTTTTCACCTCAATAAAAAAACGGGTCATATGGTTTGTTTTGTTGTCTCTTTTGTTGCCAGTTCCATCTTGCTAGTTCGTCCGTGCTGATGGGCTCATATTGCCCGTTCAGTTTGAAGATGAACTATTCCCACACATGGACGTTTGGCTTTAGAATCGTATTTTTTGCTCCTGACGTTTGTCACGTAGTCGTGCTTCTCACTGGTGAGTGTTAGCTAGCGGTCCCGAAATACTCGCGCCGAAACAAAGATTTTTGATGACTGCCAAGAGGTTCCACTCCGCTCATTGAATTCTACTGTCAAATAAACGTGCTGTAGAGTGCTAAGAGCGATGCACAGCGTGAGAGCTCGTGCATCCAGTTTGATAGTCAGGGACGAAGAAAAGAAACACGCACAGACGTAGCAATTCATGATTACGTTAATTTTTTATCGTTGAATTAATTGACGTATTGACCCAGGTCTACAGTTTTATGACATTTCTTAATGCCTCTAGACCAGTGGTTCTTAACCTTGTTGGAGGTACCGAACCCCACCAGTTTCATATGCGCATTCACCGAACCCTTCTTTAGTGAAAAATAAAATGGTTTTTTTTCTTCAAATTCAAGACAAAGTTATATGTTTTTGGTAACACTTTAGTATGGGGAACATATTCTAAGTAACAAAGACTTAATTTAGAGTTATTTGGTTAGGGTTAGAGGGTTAGGGCCAGGGTTATAATAAGGCCATGCCGAATAAGGCAATAATAAGTACTTAATAATGACTAGTTAAGAGCCAATATGTTACTAATTTGCATGTTAGAAAGCAACTAATTAATGGTGAATATGTTCCCCATACTTAAGTGTTACCATGTTTTATTACTGGTGCACAAAATGAACCGTGCATGAACATCACCTCGTTCAAAGAACAAAACCAACACAGTGCATAAACTCACAACAAATTACACACCTGCAAATCAGTCTGACTTCTGCTGTTGCCGTATCCGTAATACGCCGATAGGGAGAAGTTTTTATTTACAAGATGAGTCGGGTGTGTCTTGACCTCCGCCGAACCCCTGAGCCTGACTCACCGAAACCCTAGGGTTCGATCGAACCCAGGTTAAGAACCACTGATTTACACGATGAGTCGGATGTGTCTCGCCCTCCGCGGCGGAGGGTCCGCCGAACCCCTGAGGCCGACTCACCGAACCCCTAGGGTTCGATCGAACCCTGGTTAAGAACCACTGCTCTAGACATTGTGTTTCATGCTTTTTAATAACGTTTAAGGACTTAATTTACGCAAAATCTGTTCCATGACTTTTAATGCTTTTTATTGACCTACGAAAACCCTGTTTTAAGAATTATTTATCACAGTGGTTCCCAACTGGTTTGGCTGCAGTGCCCACAATCAATCACACTGTTTGATCTGAAATTGAAACAGTCACGACGACCACAAGTTTCTCCGATTTCTTTTCGTGTTTCTTAAAGCCAGAAAGTTGACATTTGAAATGACTATAGTTTTGTGTCATGTCTCTTATCTGCTTTTTCTTTTTTTTAATTCAAAATTAAACAACCGGATAAACATCCTCCAAGTCTGCTGATTCTATCTATTGCCAAGGGTCGTAATCACTTGTTCCTTATCTCATTTCTGACATTCCTGGAAGTTTGATTAAAATCCGCCCATAACTTTTTGAAGTTATCTATAGTGGAACGAAAGACAGAAAGAGTGAACACGCTCGTCTTTCTTTACTATATTTTCCTGTGTGAGCTAATGTGGGGCCGCTAGCATACACACACGGAAGTTGAATGTGAAGTAACGTAGTAGAAATGATCAGGTTCAGCACCAAAATGTGATCACTTGTTCCTTATCTCATTTCAGTTTTTGTGTTATTTTGCTACCTAATTTAACTAATAAAATAACATCAATGATTATGTATATATATATATATATATATATATATATATATATATATATATATATATATATACACACAGTGTATATATATGTGTATATATACACATATATGTATATATACACAGATATATACATATATTTGTGTATAAACACATGTACACTTTTTTGTATACATACACAGATGTATACATATATCTGTGTATGTACACATACATATACACATATACTGTATATACATACTGTATATACACATGTATATACACATACTGTATATACATACAGTATATACACATGTATATATATATACACATATATACATATGTATATACACATGTATATATATACATATATATACATATACATATATATATACATATATATACACACATATATATATATATACATATACATATATATATATATATACATATACATATATATATACATATATATATATACATACATATATATATATATATATATATATACATATACATATATATATACATATATATATATATATATATATATATATATATACATATATATATATATATATATATATATATATATATATATATATACATATATATATACATATATACATATATATATATATACATATATATATATATATATACATATATATATATATACATATATATATATATATATATACATATATATATATATATACATATATACATATATATATATATATACATATATATATATATATATATACATATATAATATATATATACATATATATATATATACATATATATATATATACATATATATATATATACATATATATATATATATATATATATATATATATATATATATATATATATATATATATATATATATATATATATATATATATATATATATATATATATATATATATATATATATATATATATATATATATATATTATTAGAGATGTCTAATATAAAATACAATTGTTTTCTTCCTACTCCTTTTCGGACATGTTTAATTGTGCAAATGCTGATCTGATTTGAAACTTTTTGAAGCAAGGTCAAAATAAAGCAAACCATTACCATGACCATATATATATATATATATATATATATATATATATATATATATATATATATATATATATATATATATATATATATACATATATATATATATATACATATATATATATATATATATATATATATATACATATATATATATATATACATATATACATATATATATATATATATACATATATATATATATATATATATATATATATATATATATATATATATATATATATATATATATATATATATATATATATATATATATATATATATATATATATATATATATATATATATATATATTTATTAGAGATGTCTAATATAAAATACAATTGTTTTCTTCCTACTCCTTTTCGGACATGTTTAATTGTGCAAATGCTGATCTGATTTGAAACTTTTTGAAGCAAGGTCAAAATAAAGCAAACCATTACCATGACCATAAGTTCATTCAATATAAAGTTCACATTATTTAAATTTGTGCTACAGAATAGTTGACATTCCATTTCCAACTTCCAGCATACAGCAGCTAGCATGTAGCACCACATATCAACAGCTACTCTTGCATGAAAATATGAATTTAATAACAACCTGAGGTAAATGTATGAAGAAAAACAGTGAAAAGTCCCTTTAGAAGTGAGGGTTCAAACTGTGAGACGGTTTTTAAACTGATTGGAAGTAATAAGCACGCCACAGCAGAACTCAGCGCCCTTGACCAATCAACTGTGTTAATGCGGCAAAATAAAAGCAAAACAAATGGTGACATTTTGAGTAAACATGCATGAATGTAAGAACCAGCACTAGGACAAGTCAAAGAGAAGGTGAGTATTTTTGTTTTGTTTTCAGCACCTTCATGCACAACGCACATTCTGTGAGGGACCACACATCATGTGAATTAGTCATACCGCAGGCAGTCAAACGATCAACATTTTTAATCACATTTGGTCAAAAGTTGTATTTTTTTGTTTGGTTGTTTTTTAACCACTTTATTGCATTGATTTCACAGAACTATACAATATATTGTCTTTTAACATTGCCCCCCAATATACATACATGCATACATTTACACATATGTAAGTCTGATGGCTGTCGGTATGAACATATACACGCACGCACGCACGCACGCACGCACGCACGCACGCACGCACGCACGCACGCACGCAGCACGCACACACACACACACACACACACACACACACACACACACACACACACACACACACACACACACACACACACACACACATATATGTTGAATTTGTGCTGAATTTCCCCCAGGGATCAATAAAGTACTTTCTATTCTATATCTATATATATATATATACACTACCGTTCAAAAGTTTGGGGTCACATTGAAATGTCCTTATTTTTGAAGGAAAAGCACTGTACTTTTCAATGAAGATAACTTTAAACTAGTCTTAACTTTAAAGAAATACACTCTATACATTGCTAATGTGGTAAATGACTATTCTAGCTGCAAATGTCTGGTTTTTGGTGCAATATCTACATAGGTGTATAGAGGCCCATTTCCAGCAACTATCACTCCAGTGTTCTAATGGTACAACGTGTTTGCTCATTGGCTCAGAAGGCTAATTGATGATTAGAAAACCCTTGTGCAATCATGTTCACACATATGAAAACAGTTTAACTCGTTACAGAAGCTACAAAACTGACATTCCGTTGAGCAGATTAAGTTTCTGGAGCATCACATTTGTGGGGTCAATTAAAAGCTCAAAATGGCCAGAAAAAGATATAATTTTTCGTCATTAATAAGTGTACCTCGACAGTATGGTAGTTTTTATTTTTTTTATTTTAAAAAGGACCCTAGTCAGACTAATGTGGTCTGTAAATGATGCAAGGCTGTTGGAATTGTGCCGTTTGTTATCATAAGATTGGTAATAAAAGTTAAAAATAGCGTTAGACTTTGTGTGATTTCTTCTGGCGGCTACAATACATTATATTACTTAAATTTGTTTTCAGGTTATTTTCAAGGTGTGCCGGTGATGAAAATGCCGTGGCGGCGCACCACATTCAATTAAGGGGACACCCTGAATATATTGTATCTTAATAATAATGAATTAATACAATTTTAGAATATGGCAATGGGATTAAAATGGCCCCTGGACAACACTTTAAATACCAATAGTCTCTACTATCGTATTTTCAGGACCCACAACATATTTGCAGTGAGAAAAAACATCCGAGACAAGTTCGGCTTTTTGTTCTTTGAGTCTGAATCTGATCTGAAATGGCCACGCTGCAGTCAGTGGTCAAAATGTTATAAGCTATCTTTGTTGCAAGATTGAGGTTTGCGTCTCACAGCGCAACAAGAGCAGCCTGATTTGAGATTGTTTAGGAGAAATCAAACATCACTCACTGTTCTTTTAGGTGGAAAACATCTACGTTGTCGGGAGAAACGTGGCCAGAGACAGGATGGCAAAAGGTGGTGGTCCTCTGGTTGTGACTGAGGTGGGAGAGACAGGAGATGGGGTTAGTGAAGCTCGCAAACAGCACAAACATCACTACAACTGGGCCCCCTCCGCCCTCTCGCCCCACCCAACCCAGCTAGTGTGGAGTCAGCAAAAATGAGTGGACGGAACATGCCGGGGCCTCCGTGGCTCATAGAATCACTGAGTGGTGAGTGCATAACGGCAAAGAAACATGGCGGACAAGTTTAAAAACGAGAGTGGTAGAAGAGGAAGCCAGTAAACATACAGCAGGAAATGACGATCACAATAATATCTCCTTTTTAATGGTGAATTGCAACTACTCAAGGTATTTTTCGGTATTTCTCAGTTTGAAAGCACTGAAAAGACAAAGTGAAAGTACAGAAATGCTCCAATTGAGACTATAAATAGCCAGTCTTTATTGGAACTTCCTGAAGGACATCGGTTGAAGAACCAACGCTGGTAAACAACAATAGAGCACATCAAAGTAAATCACAGACGTTACACAAATATGCCCACTTGCGACCTACAAGATCCCACCTCAAAGCCTTTTTGTCGAACGTAACGCAAGAAAGATGGCGGACGTTCAGTCAACCCAAGTCTTTCAGGCTAAATTCACACTAGAGGTCGATTCCCATGTTTGTGCCCATATTTGACTCGATCCCTTGTTTTGAATTTTTTCAAATCTGACCCAGACCTCTTTCGTAAGTGGCTATGAATCCGATATGTGGGAGGAGGTAAACACACTTGGAGATTTATACCACAGTGGGGAAACCATGTGGTTGCAGTGCTGACTCAAAAAGTCCACATAAAACACATGAAAACAAGAGGGAAACATTAAAGAACACAAAAGACATAAAATATATGAAAATAGTACCAAACTAGGGCTGCAACTACGAATCGATTAAATCGATTAAAATTGATTATAAAAATAGTTGGCGATTAATTTAATTATTGATTCATTGGATCTATGCTATGCGCATGCGCAGAGCTACTTTTTTTTTTCTTCCTTTTTTTATATAAACCTTTATTTATAAACTGCAACGTTTACAAACAGCTGAGAAACAATAATCAAAATAAGTATGATGGCAGTATGGTGCCAGTATGCTGTTTTTTTCCCCAATGAAATACTGGAAAGGATAGAAATGTAGTTTGTCTCTTCTATCCGATTATTAATTGATTAATCGAAGTAATAATCGACAGATTAATCGATTATCAAATTAGTTGTTAGTTGCAGCCCTATATCGAACTGATGCAACCAGCTGCCACTTCAGCGGCGCTATTTCTACATACAGCGACAAAAGTAAAACGCAACGAAAAACCCAAAATGAGCAATAAATAATACATACTGCGCACATTCGATAGCACCATGCGTAAACAAACAGGACAAAAACACCATCTCAATTAGGGATGGGTACTGTTCACATTTGAACCAATACGGTACCAATTCCCGGTCCCTGGGAATCGATACTAATACCGATGTCGGTACTTTCAATAAATAGTAATTGTGTTTTAATTAATTTTTGACATATACAGTCCATGAATACAAATATACACATGTCAATTTTTATTTGTTCCCCAAAACAAGTAACCTACAAAAAGTATACATAAAATAAATATGTATTTTTTTAGTAAAATCTACACCAAAAAAATTAAAAATAAAAATAAATGTATATTTTTTTTTTTTTATAGTAAACTCAAATTTTCATATTGCTACATTTAAAAATGAGCTGATTGTGGTAACTGCTGTCTAGTTGTTATATCTTGTTTAATTATCACATTTCTAAGTCTCATTTGCAAGTATAACTATAAGCTGGAATTGCAGTTACAAGTCCAAGACGTTAGATGGCAATAATGTACAGTTTTTGGTGTAGTTTTGTTTTTTGTTGCGCCCTAGAAAATTGTTAATACTGTAAGTATCATACTTATTAGGCACCAGCTGGTAGATTGTAATGTGCCTCTTAGTTGTAGTTTTCGTTAACAGATTTGGAGGTGTTGAAATGGCCATGTGAAATCACTAATGCTAAATCAGAAGCAACTCAATAGCAAAGCCAGTGTATATTAGCATCAAGCTAGTTCATTTTTGGAAAAGTGGAGCCTCACTTAGCTTTTTTTGGAGCGTTTGTGGGGATTGAAAATTGCAACAAATAGGTAATTTGGCTAAGTCTAAGTTAATATTGCTGATCAATTTGAATGTATTATTATTATTATAGTTTATTCACTTTTATTTTCCAGTATCAAATGGTTCAAGTCAATCAAAAAAAGTTAATAGTTTAAATAAGGATTAAATTGGTTTTTTTTTCTAAATTTCAGGCAAATTGACGCACTTGAAATCTTTGCTGTTGGAGACTAAAAACAATGTTAGTAAAGTTATTTATTTGTGTTTTCTTTATTGATAATAAGGATACAATGTTATGCAGAGGTGTTCTTGAAACAATAACTTATTTGGGGGAGCTCGACAGAAAATAATTTTTAAAAAACACTGTTTTAAGTGAAGGAACATACACTGTTACTCTTATGAATTAATATTATTGGATTTGTTATAAGCCAGTTTTTAGATGTCTTTAAACAGAGTGTATGGCAGGGGTCTCCAAAGTGCGGCCCGCCAGCCTCTTTAATTTCGCCCACGAGACGTCATGAGTTCAACAAATATTGCAACGTGGTGTGCTTTCAAATTAACCTAAAATAACAGGCGGTCTCTGGATGCTACATAATTGCTGACATTTTGTGGACAACGTGAGTAAATAAGATCAATGAACTTTGAAAGCACAGCATTTACTTAAATGACACAACCCAAACAACCTTCCTTAGTCAGGGTGCAAAAAAAAAATGCAACTAATATAAATGTCAACACACATGGTCACACATAACACAATCTGCTCACTGAACATTGTGGATAGTATGAAAAACGTCCAAACACCATAAACAAAAAATTCAGTACAAAAAGTACACCCATTTAAATGCATTAGAGTGCATGATGGGAAAAATGTAAAATACTCTCTCCACATTTATCCATGTTTGGCGCATTTTAGCTGCTTGATATTTCTGGTTGATTACAAACTTTGAAGAAAGTCGTCACGGAAGTAAACAAGGTAGGAGTCCAACTTGCACATACTCTTAATGTCAAATTATACTAATCATACATCCATCATATTAATATAATATGTACCGTATTTTTCGGAGTATAAGTCGCTCCGGAGTATAAGTCGCACCGGCCGAAAATGCATAATGAAGAAGGAAAAAAACATATATAAGTCGCACTGGAGTAGGGTTGGGTATCGTTTGAATTCGAACGATTCCGATTCCGGATCTTTGTTTCGATTCCGATTCCTGACGGTTCTCGGTTCCGATTCTTTTAAGAGGCAGGGTCAAAAATGAGCAAGCTAACCTACAGTCTTTCTGAATGAAATAGTCTGACATTCTCCATCAATTTTAATTCTATTAACTTTTTATGAACTTTACTATAAATTCCTCACAGGGCTGTTTTCAACTCGAATATAAATATCAAATCTATGAACTTGAATATAAATATTATAAATTATGAATACATTTTCCCAGGGGTACACTTTCCTCAAGAGAGCTTTATTTTTGAAAACCTCATGAAAACACATTTACACACAAGTGTATGATGCTGCAGGAAACCTCATGAAAACACATTTACACATAAGTGTATGATGCTGCAGGAAACCTCATGAAAACACATTTACACACACAAGTGTATGATGCTGCAGGTACTTAAAAATGTTACCGGGCTCCCACTGATGGGCTAACCTGGTGCAGAAAAGCAAATAAACAATAAGAAACAACTTGCAAAACCCAGTCCAGATTAGCAGCAGGTACAGTATAAAATCAGAGACAGTTTTTGTTTAGGAAAATGACCATATCCGCCTTCTCAGGCAGGATGTGTGAGCGTTCTGGACAGATAGTGTCTCCTGCTGTGGAAAATACACGTTCGCTGGGTGTGGAAGAAGCTTGAACGCATAAATAGGAGAAAGCGAGATATGACAGCAAAGGATAAGTCTTTTGTTGGTTCCACCGGACCACCATCATGCAGCAGGGTCGTCAGACATAAGTATCGGTGGAACGTCCTGGTACATCTGCAGCTCTCTCTCCACTCGTTTCTTGATGGACATGGAGCTCTGTTATTTCCCGGTTATTCCATTTTGTTTTGTAAAGTAAAGCCACACTTTCGACCGCCGACGCCCGCTATCCATGCTTGAGCTTGACTGACTCGCTCGGCTATGCTAACACTTCCGGCGGTGGGCACTTCTTCGTTGGTGTCCGGGGCTTCTTCTTCCGGTTCGGCGGACATATTTTTTTCCGGTCGGTGGACTGGTATCGAAAATAGGAATCGAAATTTAAACTTTTGAACGATTCCGGGAGAATCGGAAAGTTAGTCCCGGTTCCAATCGATACTCGATACTCGATACCCAACCCTACACTGGAGTATAAGTCGCATTTTTGGGGGAAATTTATTTGATAAAACCCAACACCAAGAATAGACATTTGAAAGGCAATTTAAAATAAATAAAGAATAGTGAACAACAGGCTGAATAAGTGTACGTTATATGACGCATAAATAACCAACTGAGAACGTGCCTGGTATGTTAACGTAACATATTATGGTAAGAGTCATTCAAATAACTATAACATATAGAACATGCTATACGTTTACCAAACAATCTGTCACTCCCGATCGCTAAATCCCATGAAATCTTATACGTCTAGTCTCTTACGTGAATGAGCTAAATAATATTATTTGATATTTTACGTTAATGTGTTAATAATTTCACACATAAATCGCTCCTGGGTATAAGTCGCACCCCCGGCCAAACTATGAAAAAAAACTGCGACTTATAGTCCGAAAAATACGGTACGTGTATTTTATGTGGCAATCCAAATGTTGGCCATATTACAACATCAAGTGGTTACAATCTACCCTTAAAAGGAGAGAAGAGGAGGGAAAAGTTGTCATTTTCAGTAAGTGCGCAAAGACAGTGATATCACAATTCTGTCCGCAAGTATTCAGCGTACAGAATATTTATTGAAGTATTCCATTTTAGATCCATTATACCAGGAACTTTATGGACAACCTTCCAAGCTTGACCTTCGCGACAAATACCGAGTTCAGGAGGTCAAGGCTTGGTCTTACGTGGACACTTTGGTCACACAAACACACATGCTCAACACATGATCCTCCCCTGACATGCTGCACCTGCCGCGTCACAGACTGTTTGTCCTTGTCGCCACGGCGACGGGAACAAAACACGCCGATGGCTTCTAATTGGTTTGATGGAAATTCTTCTTTATCTAAGAACGGGGCTTTGGGTTTTAACAAATCAGAAACTTTGTGAGGAAGTACTAGTCCTGGTGGAATAATCAGCAAATCGAATGCTTTTTAATGCAACTTAAAACAAAAGTAATGCTCACGTCCGCTGCAAATCATTGTAATACGTAGTCAAAAGCATACAATTGTCCGTACAGACAACATTAAACAATAATAATGTTCCATCCATCCATCTTCTTCCGCTTTATCCGAGGTCGGGTCGCGGGGGCAGCAGCCCAAGCCTGATAATGTTGAGTAGTTGAAAGGTTTACATTAACTGTGACCAAATTAAGCACTAATGTAATCATAATATTTATGCAAGTAAGCCTTTCAAATGCAATAAACATATTTTTCATTACTGTAGTATTGTGTAATTGGAAGAAAAACATAAAAATAGAATGGACACATCCTCACCCTTTCCATCCTTTGTAACTGAGCTACTGTGTGGAACAATTTCCCTTGTGGATCAATAAAGTTTGTCTAAGTCTAACATTTGTCAGCAAAAATTGCACTTCATCTTGAAGTGAAGTGGGGGGTTTTTTCGGGTAGTTTATTTTGTTGTCATTTTTTGTTGCCGATTGCAATTGTGTGAATTTTTAAAATGCTTTTGCACCTCATGTTTAATGCTTTTTAATGCCATTTAAGGCCTTCGGTTTCACAAAATCCGTTTAAAGACTTGTAATACTTTTTATTCAAATGCAGAGGACAAATTTCACCACACCTAGTGTGTGTGTGACAATCATTGGTACTTTAACTTTAACTTATTGACCTGCGGAAATCCTGACAGTTAATAATTAATAAAAATGACCTGATGTCTATTTGTGACATGGTTGGTACCCCCAACAAAAAGCAACATGGTGCCAATTAGGACTGGGTACATCGGTACTCAACGCTACAAATGTTTGTTACTTTTGTGTGTGTTAATAAATAGTCATTGTTTTTGATAATAAAATAAATTTTATAAATTGTTATATCTTGTTTTATTATTACATTTCTGAGTCTTAGTTACAGTTGCAAGTCCAAGAAGAAGATATTAGTAGTGTAGAGTTTTTGTGTGCTGTCTAGCCTTTCGTTGCGCCCTAAAAAGTGTTAATACTGTAAGTATTGTGGTTATTACACGCCAGCTGTTTGATTTGAACGTGCATCTTAGTTGTAGTATTCGTTAACATATTTGGAGGTGTTGAAATCGCCATTTATAATCGCTAATAGAGATGTCCGATAATATCGGACTGCCGATATTATCGGCCGATAAATGCTTTAAAATGTAATATCGGAAATTATCTGTATCGGTTTCAAAAAGTAAAATTTATGACTAAAACGCCGCTGTACGGAGTGGCACACGGACGTAGGGAGAAGTACAGAGCGCCAATAAACCTTAAAGGCGCTGCATTTGCGTGCCGGCCCAATTACATAATATCTACGGCTTTTCACACACACAAGCGAATGCAACGCATACTTGGTCAACAGCCATACAAGTCACACTGAGGGTGGCCGTATAAACAACTTTAACACTGTTACAAATATGCGCCACACTGTGAACCCACACCAAACAAGAGTGACAAACACATTTCGGGAGAACATCCGCACCGTAACACAACATAAACACAACAGAACAAATACCCAGAACTCCTTGCAGCACTAACTCTTCCGGGACGCTACAATATACACCGCCTGCTACCCCCCCCACAACTCAACCCCGCCCTCCCCAACCCCGCCCACCTCAACCTCCTCATGCTCTCTCAGGGAGAGCATGTCCCAAATTCCAAGCTGCTGTTTTGAGGCATGTTAAAAAGAATAATGCACTTTGTGACTTCAATAATAAATATGGCAGTGCCATGTTGGCATTTTTTTCCAAAACATAACAACAAAATTAGGCATAATAATGTGTTAATTTCACGATTGTATATATATTGGTATCGGTTGATATCAGAATCGGTAATTAAGAGTTGGACAATATTGGAATATCGGATATCGGCAAAAAATCCATTATCAGACATCTCTAATCGCTAATATTAATAGGTAGCATGGCAATAGCAAATCCAATGTATATTAGAATCAAGCTAGCAGACTTTTTGGAAAAGTGTAGCCTTACTTTACTTTTGTTGGAGCATTTTCCGAGTCAATTTTCTTTGTTGGCATGGGAAATTTGCAACATTACCTAGAGGTAGTTTGGCGAGGTCCGCTCTCAGTGCTGCTGGAGTGATCGCCAAGTGCCGAAGTACGAAGAGGCAACCTGGCAAGACGGCGCACCCCGACCCAGGTACAGTAACATGGCACAGTTGGATTTGATGTGAATCGGTGCCAGGGAGGACCGCCGGGGGTTTGGCCGGTGCCAAAAAAAAAAGTACCGGTTTTGGTGCCCAGCCCTGTATTTTGCTGCCATGGCAACAAACTGCACTTGTGTGATTAACGCGCGTGTTGATCACTGTGCGACCAGATGTACAGTAGACTTAGGTGTTCCTAACTGATCTGTTGAGTGGGGCTTCTCGGAGTCAAAGGTCATGTCTATTTATAGGCTCCTTCAGATGCAAAGCGTTTGAAGTGCAGTGAGGCTTGGCGGCGTGCGGCGCCGCGCGGGCACGCCGGGGAGGCGCGACAAGGTTATTCCCACTCCGCTAGCGTGCGTCGTGCATCGCTGGGCATGTGTGCCGTGCAAGTGCAGTGGAAATTAAATAACGTAACGCCAGCACTAACAGGACTTCCAACACACAGCCCGAACATAACAGTAGAGGAAACACTGCGCTAAAAACAAGCAGGGGAAATCAGTCATAAACATATTTTCTATTTGGTTTTCTTTCATTACTTTATTTTTCAATAAAATATTCTGGTATAGTTCTTGATATGTGCGACTTTAGAGGTATCCATCCATTTTCTACCGCTTGTCCCGTTCAGGGTCGTGGGGGTGCTGGAGCCTATCTCAGCTGCATTCGGGCGGAAGGCGGCGTACACCCTGGAAAAGTCGCTACCTCCTCGCAGGGCCAATACAGATAGACGGACAACATTCACACTCACATTCACACATATTTCCACTAAATGTTGCTAAAAGTGTATACGACTTTAAAGGTTTAGTAACATCTTAAATTAGGAGGCCACAATCTACGGTAGGGCTGGGCGATAAAAGGATATCAATATTTATCATTATAGACTAGTAATCGTTATCAAAGACAAATGTGTTCGATAAGACAAAAGATCGGACACACCTTCTCATTCAATGGGTTTTCTTTATTTTCATGACTATTTACATTGTAGGTTGTCACTGAAGGCATCAAAACTATGAATGAACACATGTGGAGTTATGTACTTAACAAAAAAAGATGAAATAACTGAAAACATGTTCCATATTCTAATGTCTTCAAAATAGCCACCCTTTGCTCTGATTACTGCTTTGCACACTTTTGGCATTCTCTGGATGAGCTTCAAGCACACCTGTGAAGTGAAAACCATTCCAGGTGACTACCTCTTGAAGCTCATCGAGAGAATGCCAAGAGTTTGCGAAAAAGTAATCCGAGCAAAGGGTGGCTATTTTGAAGAAACTAGAATATAAAAACATGTTTTCAGTTATTTCACCTTTTATTGTTAAGTACATAACTCCACATGTGTTCATTCATAGTTTTGATGCCTTCAGTGACAATCTACAATGTAATTAGTCATGAAAATAAAGAAAACCTATTGAATGAGAAGGTGTGTCTAAACTTCTGGCCTGTAGTGTATGTCGGAAGAAGGAAGGAGGTGCGAAGCAAGGTTGGTTGCTCTCTGGGCGTGACACGCTGACTGACAGTCAATCAGGTAACAGTATCAGCTATCAAAGTAAAAAAGAAGAAATTGGGGATAAAAGAGGAAAAGTCGCCTGGACAGTATGGCACTTTTTTGGATTATTTTAAAAAGGGACTGTAGTCAGACAATTGTGGTCTGTAAATGATGCAAGGGTGCTCACCCTTTAGAGCACAGCTGTAACCTCCTGGCACTAAACCTGCAAAAAATAGTTCTTCTCGGGTTGCTCTATGTTTACATTTTCACACTTTGCACTATTTTGTTACACTTTATTAAACATTTCCTACATATTCCTTATTTTTGCACCTTCATTTTAAGAGCTTATTGTTAAGTGTTCAAATTGTTTTCCGTGATTGTGTTGACATTTCCATTCCTTACTGCCTTGACAGCTGAGGGGAAATAATCAGAGGGAGGTTACATTTGAAACAAAATTGTTGACATTTTATATATTTCTCTCCTGGTCCTTATTTTGATAGGTCATAAAAAATATAAATAATTATCGATATTGACCGATATAAAAACCACTTATATCGTGAATCATATCATCCAGCCCTAATCCACGGCTGTTTTTATAGAGCATTGCTGTAAATGTAAGCAAAATACCACTGTTATTTTTTTTTTTAAATAATGTCCTGCCCAGCTTCTCGGGCAAACCATATAGCAGATGTAGATGCCCATATCGGCTGTTCAGATTTACTTTACAAAAGAGATGTGTAGGATACTTCTCTTGTTGCCTTACTTGTATTTTGACTTTATTAAATGTATTTATATTATCATTTGGTGCAGCCGGGCCGGAGCAGGAGGGGATAGAAAGAGAGAAAAAGGAAGACAGAGGGGGGAATTGTGGGGACAAGAAGGGGATTAGACAGAGAGACAAAAACAACAACAGCAAACACAACAACAACAACAACAACAGAGCAACATGAGCAAATACGACATGTACAAATATGATGGTAAAAGTAATAGCAAATAAGCAGATAGCGAAAAAAATAAAAAAAATACAGAAATGACAATAAGCATTATTACACTAAAAATGGAGCAATATGAATACCAATAGAAATAGTGCTATTGATAATAAACAATACCAGTACTTTACCTTTATTATCAACAATACAATTGTTCAAATGCAACAATACATATACGTAATGATAACTTGAGATACGAAAGAATGCAGAAAAATGGAGGGGAAGAAAGAGAAGCAACCTACATTAACCTTGTAGATTGTTATAGTAACAATAGGTTAAGCTTTGTCAGTGTGCCATGTGTTATACCCAGTTTACCCTAGGGCAACAACGTTAATATATGTTTGATGAAACGTGATTATGTGCATGAGTGTATGTGTGCATATGTACTTGTATATGTACAGTATGTGTATATGTGTGCTTGAACAGTGAATGTATATGTACAGTATGTGTATATGTGTGTACAGCGAATGTATATGTACAGTATGTGTATACAGTATGTGTGTTTGAACAGTGAATGTATATGTACAGTATGTGTATATGTGTGTTTGTACAGTGAATGTATATGCACAGTATATGCATGTGTGTGTTTGTACAGTGAATGTATATGTGTAGTATGTGTATGTGTGTGTTTGTACAGTGAGTGTATATGTACAGTATGTGTATATGTATGTTTTTACAGTGAATGTATATGTACAGTATGTGTATACAGTATGTTTGTATAATGAATGTGCGTGTGGATGTACGAACTTTGAGTGTGTAAATATGTACTGTATTTATTTGTATATGTATGTGGGAGCGTAGGTACCTATGTATGTCTGTATGTATGTGTGTGAGTATATGTGAATTTGCATGTACAATACATTTGACTCCCAGTGTGTGCGGGAGCCAGAGTACGGCCCCAGCCTCCCCGAGAGCCCATCCCACAAACAGTAGGTGTGGTGCCCAGGGAACCAGGGGCCACCGCCCCCACGCAGCCAAGCCGGACAGCGACAGGAACCCCAGAGCCTGGCCCACCGTGCCGCCCACAAGGGCCAGCAGCAGGCCGCAGACAGACGCACCCGGCAGAGGACAAGGCACGAGAAAAGCAGGGGGCAGCCAGACCCCAAGCCAGCGAGAGACCACACCCCACACGGACAGAAAGGCGGGACGCCCCGCCCGAGGGGCCCGGAGACCCCCCGCAACCGGACGGGAAGACCGCCCCCGCCCCACCGGCAACAGGGCCCCCACAAGCCCCCCCCCCCACCCCCGGAGAGCGCGGCGAGGCCAGCCCACGGCCACCCCACCCAAGCCAAGCCGGCCGCCACAGGACCACCCAGCACGGGGCCACAGGAACCACCCACCCCACCCGCAGGGACCCCAACGATGGAGATGGAACAACCAGCAACCGCCCCGCCGAGTCCCCCCCCTGAGGTAGGGGAATAAATAAATAAAATAAATAAATACATAATAATAATAATAATAATAATAATAAAATATATTTTTTTTAAAAATAAGAATAAATACTGTTATTTTTACAGTACAACTCTGGCAACTGAGCTGCCAGTTTTTTTTTTTACCATAAAATCAGCTGTATTTTTTTCACACTGCGCACCCAACCAGACCAAAAACTGTTATAAAACATAATAAGATCCCATCAGGGGATTTTGTTAACCTTTTTGATCCCTAATGTGTACGTGTTTGCATGCTTGAGTGGATTTCTTAAAGGGGAACTGCATTTTTGGGGGGGAAATGTTGCCTATCGTTCACACTCATTATGAGAGGCACACCATTTTTTTCTTAGGATTTTAAAAACTAAAAAAAAACGCTTAAAAGATGCGGCAAACAAGAGTCACCGTTGTAGTCTTTAAGGCCCTCTAAAACAATGTTTTATATACACACACAAGTCTATATACATAATGTAGTAACAGGCACGTTCATAATGTAATTTGTTCAATATTTACCGTATTTTGATATATTTTCATTTCCGTTTCCTTAGCAACTCACTTTCGACTTCTGGCAACAAATTTGTGTTCCTACTGTCGGGAACATACGCGAGACAATAAAGACGACAATTTTTGGTCAAATGAGGATTCACAACCTTATCTTTTTGAAGCTGAATATACAGAGGATGAACTGCTGCTTACAGAAGCTAGCACAAAGCAACGGTGAGACGGCGGAAAACGGGAAAGTGAGGTGAAAGTGAATGGAAGATGCAAAATGTTTGATTTGAAGTCAATTGTTTTCAACATAAATGGAGCGATTGCCCAAATAAACTGAAAAAAAATTATCCAGCATGCTGGACCAAACGCACATTTATCCATCGATTGAGTCACACTTCAAATATTGATCATGATAACATGAAACAAAACATGAAATGTGAGCTAGTAGTTTACAGATACTGTAATATGATTGTTCATGTTTTTCACTCAGTACAAGTCGGTGTCCTATCGCATTGTGTTGTGTGTTACAAACTCAAACGTGTTTCGTGTGGTCGTAGAAGCTAGCTTTTCTCTCGCCGTAGTTAGCTTTTAAGGCCAATACCGAAGCATGCCGCAGTGTTATTACGCTAGAAATAAAGAGTTCCTCAGTGTTCGCTCCTACAATAACAACATAGCTACAGCTTGGTTATTAAACAGGTTACGGAACGTAAATTAAGTACTGTTGACAGTTTTGAAGGCATTTTTGAAAGTGATTTAGAGGTTAGCTGCATGGCTAGCTACCTAAAACGAGACAATTTTTACATGTTAGATTGCAAAAAAAACTTAAAAATGGTATTCTTGCCTCTCATAAGGATTGTGAACAATAGGCAAAATTCCAAAAAAAAAGTGCAGTTCCCCTTTAAGCTGTGCCTCGCACACGCCAGCCCCAGAGCTGGAGGAATTTTTAACGTTAAATGGCCCATCAACAGAAAGACTATTTCACGAATGCTCAAGCGGAAACGTCCTAAGATCTTTTGGACTGGCATGAGTCGGACCTTCCAGGCACAGACGCAACATAAGCCGGCCTCAGCGGACCAACGCCGGTCCAAGACACGGCGCCAATAAACCCTGCCAGCGTGCACAGGACCTTAACATCTAACTTTCAGGTTTACCTTTCGTCCGCATGATCACGGCTGTGGCCTCATGACTTTGCCGTCCCCCAGACTGGTACGGTCTGGACGTGGTAAAGACACGCACACACGAAAAGTCTACACTGAGTCAAGGTGTTGGGTGTAACGCAGGCCTCTGCTGTCAGTGCATTCCGGCGGGCATACGGCGGTGACACATTTGGTTCAGCGCCATGGTGCTGCCGCCATCCCTGGCTCAGCTTTCACATGCAGCCATACGAGACACACACACACACACACACACACACACTTGTGCACGCACATCAACAAACACGGATCATTTGATTTCCCCTCAGTCAAAGCGTCTCCCACGCTCTCCACCGCAGCGCTTCCCTTACTCCCACCCGGGCCACAACTGCGTCGTCGTTGGACGGAATGAAGGCGGGTGGAAGTTTATTCCGACGGAGCGCTGGAAGCAGACATGTTCGCCAGCGAGGAGGCGGTTAAAATCATCCAAATGCGGTCGGGTTCATCAAGAAGATGTCCTGTTTTTGGAGCTGAAGCTTTTTTCGGTTACGTAAAACGTTTGATTAGAACCAAACTCTTTAGAGCTCAGCTGAGGCTTGCCCGCCTCCTCCTCCTCACATAGGAAGTGAGCCTCAAGTGGCATCGCTACGGCAACCTGAAGGCTCCACGCTGCACAGGGCGTCATTTATTCATCGTGTCAATGCTGTAGAGCAGGGCTGCTCAAACGTTTTGCCTTCGAGGGCCATAGTGGAAATGTGCCAAACAGAGGGAGGAATTTAGCCTCATACCGCCAGTCAAGATAAGGCCCTTCCCAGCAGTCGCAAAACATTGATACAACGTTGATTGTGTGTCCATGTCCTTTAAAACTGACTTTGAAACAACGTTGCAAAATGGTTGTATTTTGTAAATTGGGACAGCGTTAGATCCACGTTGTTGGTTGGGAAACGACCAAATTTCAATGGTCAACTCAACGTCACAACCTGACATTGCATGAACGTCGTCAAAAAGCATGTTGTTTCAACGTTGTTTTTGTGTTGTAGAATATTAGTAGGGAAATGACCAAAATTCAAGGGTCAATTCAACGTCAGAACCCAACATTGAATAAACGTTGTCAAAAAGCATTTTGTTTCAACGTTGTATATGTGTTGTAGAATATTGGTTGGGAAATGACCAAATTTCAATGGTCAAATCAACGTCACAATCCAACATTGATTAACACGCGAAGTCCCAGAGAAGGGTCAATTGACATTTTTACCTAGAAAACACACAAGAGGGTCATTTGACCCCTAGTCCCCCCTGTGGACACTCCTTTTGTTATGAAAATGTGGCTGTTAGTGGCACACGGCAGGGGGCCACTTGAGCCTGTGTGGGGGAGGGGACCTTACAGCTCAAGCTTTAGTTCTGAGGTAGGTTGTGTGTGTTTTTGCAAGGATCAACAGAATGAAGGGATCAACACTCTGACATTTATTGTTAAAAAAAATACAAAACAAAACATATTTACAAAGAATGAAAAAGCAACTGTTTTCCCAGTTTTGGTGTGGAGGGTTGTTGCAGAAGCAATTGTTATTTTTGTGTGCCAAAAATAGTTTAAAAAAAAAAATTTACAAAGAAAAAAGCATATTTACAAAGAATGAAAAACCATGTCCATGTAAACGTGACTGACATACATTTGAGCAGTCACTCACAATCCTGGCACTGCCATTGCTCCTTTCGGCATTTCCCACATGTATAATTTTTCTGTCTACCTAGACAAACTGCCCCTAACAGCCTCATTACCATAACAAAATGAGTGATTAGTGTATTCGGGAAAAGCGTCGGGCCAAATGACCCCTCTCTGGGTCTTCTAGGTAGACAGAAAAATGCTGGGACTTCTAGTGTTAAACATTGTCAAAAAACATGTTGTTTCAACAATGTATTTGAGTTGTAGAATATTGGTTGGGAAATGACCACATTTCAATGGTCAAATCAACGTCACAACCTGACATTGAATAAACGTCGTCAAAAAGCATGTTGTTTCAACGTTGTATTTGAGTTGTAGAATATTGGTTGGGTAATGACCAAATTTCAACGGTCAAATCAATGTCAGAACCCAACATTGATTAAACGTTGTCAAAAAAGCATGTTGTTTCAACGTTGTTTTTGTGTTGTAGAATATTGGTTGGGAAATGACCAAATTTCAATGGTCAAATCAACGTCACAACCTGACATTGAATAAACGTCGTCAGAAAGCATGTTGTTTCAACAATGTATTTGAGTTGTAGAATATTGGTTGGGAAATGACCAAATTTCAATGGTCGAATCAACGTCACAACCTGACATTGAATAAATGTCGCCAAAACGCATGTTGTTTCAACGTTGTATTTGTGTTGTAGAATATTGGTTGGGAAATGACCACATTTCAATGGTCAAATCAACGTCACAACCTGACATTGAATACACGTCGTCAAAAAGCATGTTGTTTCAACGTTGTATTTGAGTTGTAGAATATTGGTTGGGTAATGACCAAATTTCAATGGTCAAATCAATGTCAGAACCCAACATTGATTAAACGTTGTCAAAAAAGCATGTTGTTTCAACGTTGTTTTTGTGTTGTAGAATATTGGTTGGGAAATGACCAAATTTCAATGGTCAAATCAACGTCACAACCTGACATTGAATAAACGTCGTCAGAAAGCATGTTGTTTCAACAATATATTTGAGTTGTAGAATATTGGTTGGGAAATGACCAAATTTCAATGGTCGAATCAACGTCACAACCTGACATTGAATAAATGTCGCCAAAACGCATGTTGTTTCAACGTTGTATTTGTGTTGTAGAATATTGGTTGGGAAATTACCAAATTTCAATGGTCAAATCAACGTCAGAACCCAACATTGATCAAACGTTGTCAAAAAGCATGTTGTTTCAACGTTGTATTTGTGTTGTAGAATATTGGTTGGGAAATTACCAAATTTCAATGGTCAAATCAACGTCAGAACCCAACATTGATTAAACGTTGTCAAAAAAGCATGTTGTTTCAACGTTGTAGAATAGTGGTTGGGAAATGACCAAATTTCAATGGTCAAATCAACGTCAGAACCCAACATTGAATAAACGTTGTCAAAAAATCATGTTGTTTCAACGTTGTTTTTGTGTTGTAGAATATTGGTTGGGAAATGACCACATTTCAATGGTCAAATCAACGTCACAACCTGACATTGAATAAACGTCGTCAAAAAGCATGTTGTTTCAACGTTGTATTTGAGTTGTGGAATATTGGTTGGGTAATGACCAAATTTCAATGGTCAAATCAATGTCAGAACCCGACATTGATTAAACGTTGTCAAAAAAGCATGTTGTTTCAACGTTGTTTTTGTGTTGTAGAATATTGGTTGGATAATGACCAAATTTCAATGGTCAAATCAACGTCACAACCTGACATTGAATAAACGTCGTCAGAAAGCATGTTGTTTCAACAATGTATTTGAGTTGTAGAATATTGGTTGGGAAATGACCAAATTTCAATGGTCGAATCAACGTCACAACCTGACATTGAATAAATGTCGCCAAAACGCATGTTGTTTCAACGTTGTATTTGTGTTGTAGAATATTAGTTGGGAAATTACCAAATTTCAATGGTCAAATCAACGTCAGAACCCAACATTGATTAAACGTTGTCAAAAAGCATGTTGTTTCAATGTTGTATTTGTGTTGTAGAATATTGGTTGGGAAATGACCAAATTTCAATGGTCAAATCAACGTCAGAACCCAACATTGAATAAACGTTGTCAAAAAATCATGTTGTTTCAACGTTGTTTTTGTGTTGTAGAAAATTGGTTGGGAAATGACCAAATTGCAATGGTCGAATCATTGAATAAACATCATCAAAACGCATGTTGTTTAAACGTTGTATTTTTGTTGTAGAATATTGGTTGGAAAATGATCAAACTTCAATGGTCAAGTCAATGTCAGAACCCGACATTGATTAAATGTGGTCTAAAAGCACGTTGTTTCAATGTTATGTTTGAGTTGCTCAACGTCAGGACCTAATTCAACATGTTCTCCACATTGTTTTAATGTCTTGTGCCTGCTGGGTTTTCCACAGCAGGAACTTTTTTGGGAACTTTCCCACTGACCGGGTAAATAAAGTTCCCCCTGTGTTTCCACCAAAAACTACCCGGCTAGAGTTAGTTATTCAGGAACCTTTCGGAGTTCCTCCTAGCAAGGCGGGACTTTTCCAAGCTACCCTGAATCTTTATTATTGATATATTGTTATTTACAGAAAAACACGGACATTTATTATTGAGATATTGTTATTTACAGATAAACACTGACATTTATTATTGATATATTGTTATTTACAGATAAACACTGACATTTATTATTGATATATTGTTATTTACAAATAAACACTGACATTTATTATTGATATATTGTTATTTACAGATAAACACTGATATTTATTATTGATATATGTTATTTACAGATAAACACTGACATTTATTATTGATATGTTGTTATTTACAGATAAACACTTACATTTAGTATTGATATAATGTTATTTACAGATAAAATGGACTAAAAGGAATCGCCTGACCCTTATGAATTCATCATTTACCGAGAGGACGACTTTCTGACTGTTGGACATTGCGGACAAATACGTGACTTTTTATGAAAAAATTAAAATGTTTTAAATCATATTGTATTTTATTTACTTACTTTTTAGTAAGAGAACTGTGATCTAATATTTATTTACATGGTATCATCCTCCATACGTCATCGGCCTGATTTGTAAAAACAACCTGAACTGTGAAATGCGGTGGAAACACAAACCACACACTTCTACAGGAACTTATAGTTCCAGGAACTGGAGGTTCCGGAAAACAACATTTCCTGAACTTTTGGTGGAAAAGGACTTATTGTCACAATTCGGCAGCTGCATCCTTGGCAGTGCGCAATTGTGGGGTGAAGGCTGTCCCGATTGAAAAAGCTCGAAGTGTCCCTCGATTCCGGCCAACAAATGTGTCCAGGAAAGAGCGAGTTTAAAATCTAAGTATAGCTTTATTTAATCATTTAAAACATCAAAAAGCAGACATGTCAAGCAGGGTTGACAGTAGTGATATAAATTTGTGTTAAAATACGAGACCTCGACTATCAAAATGTTGAGCGACCTCCATGGTCTTCGCTCCTCTTTTTACCCAGAGAAAGATCCTCATATTCGGCTTCTGCAGACAGCTTCGTGCCTGGAGCATTTTTTCAATGTTTGGAATTAAAACCTTACATATTTTCTTTACATTTTTAGACCTAAAAAGCTTGACTTATGTTTTAATATATGTATTATTAATGGGTGACTCTAATAATTGATCTTTTTGTACATTTTAAATCATAGTTTGTTTATAGACGCTATGTACGTTTTTATTTCATTGGAAAATGATCACTTTTATATGTTTGAATCACTGTTAGTGATCTTTTGTTTATGTTTGCTCTGCTGTTCTGTTTAAGACAAGATAGCGAATAGATATGGACATAACATATATGCAGGTTTGGCTGATCATCTAAAAAGCATTAGTATCTGTATAAACTAATAAACTGCTGAAAATTGTGTTTGCAAGTATTCCAAAATAGGGGAATATTTTCAGTCTCTCCAAATGATATTCCACTTAATATTTGCAAGTACAGTTGAAAGTACAAACATTGACAACAGGTTTAAAAAATATATATATATCAACTGCTATATTGTAGCGCCATGGGACTATTTAGAGTTTTTTTTTTTTTTTTTATAAATAGTCTGGGCTTTTACAAAAATAATTTATATGACCTATTTTTTTAAATAATATCTGAGTTGTACTGTGTGATGCTGCTGCAGGCAGGATTGTGTCCAGGTGTTTCTGAGGGTGCATATGTCCTACTACATCATCATCAAGTGAGTTTGCAAAGCTGAAGGTTGTATTACATACAACATTGTATTTAAAAACAGACTGATCTAGCTATCATCACATACTATTTCTCCATAAAATACTTCATAACTATTACTTAAGAATAATAACTTTGAAATGATTTTCCTTGCTTTATAAAGAGAATCATGGTGGTCCCTAGTTAAGAATATAAATTAATTATTCATAAAAAATTGATTAAAATGTAATACATAAAGTGTGGTATTTTAGGCTTCATAATGTGCCTCACATTTTCAATGGGAGACAGGTCTGGACTACAGGCAGGCCATGGCGTCTAGTACCCGCACTCTTTTACTACGAAGCCACACTGTTGTAACACATGCAGAATGTGGCTTGGTATTGTCTTGCTGAAATAAGCAGGGGCGTCCATGAAAAAGACGTTGCTTGGATGGCAACATACGTTGCTCCAAAACCTGTATGTACCTTTCAGCATAAATGGTGCCTTCACAGATGTTTAAGTTACCAGAATTTTTACCATAACATTTACGGTGGTTTTGACACAAAATTACAGCAAATTGAAAAACTGTACCAATGTTGTTTTTATGTTAAATTTCTGGTGACTGAACTGCCAGCTTTTTACCGTAAAATCTACATTTCGGGTTTTTACAGTGCATTATTATAAATTGAAAAACAGTTCGATTGTTATTTTTACCTGCAATGAGGTGGTGACTTGGGGGGAGATAAGCGGTAGAAAATGGATGAATGGATGTTATATTTACCGCAAAATTCTGGCGACTGAGCTGCTACTTTTTCACCGTAAAATCTACATTCCCTGTTTTTACAGTGCATTATTATAAATTGAAAAACAGTATGATTGTTATTTTTACCTGCAATGAGGTGGCGACTTATCCAGGGTGTACCGCCCGAATGCAGCTGACATAGGCTCCAGCACGCCCCCGCGACCCCGAAAGGGATAAGCGGTAGAATATGGATGGATGTTATTTTTACCGCAAAATTCTGGCGACTGAGCTGCTACTTTTTCACCGTAAAATCTACATTCCCTGTTTTTACAGTGCATTACTGTAAATTGAAAAACAGTAGGATTGTTATTTTTGCCGCAAAATGTTGGCGACTGAGCTGCTGCTTTTTCACCATAAAATCTACATTACCTGTTTTTACATTGCATTATTATAAATTGAAAAACAGTACGATTGTTATTTTTAGCGCAAAATTCTGGCGACTGAGTTGCACATTTTTCACCGTAAAATCTACGTTCCTTGATTGTACAGTGCATTACTGTAAATTGAAAAGCATTACGATTGTTATTTTTACCGCAACATTCTGGTGACTGAGCTGCTACTTTTTCACGATAAAATCTACATTACCTGTTTTTACAGTGCATTATTATAAATTCAAAAACAGTACGACTGTTAATTTTAGAGCAAAATTATGGCGACTGAGTTGCTAATTTTTCACCATAAAACCTACATTCCTGGATTTTACAGTGCATTGTAAAACAGTACGATTGTTATTTTTACCGCAAAATTCTGGCGACTGAGCTGCCACTTTTTCTCCGTAAAATCTACATTTCCTGTTTTTTACAGTGAATTATTATAAATAGAAAAACAATACGATTGTTATTTTTACCGCACAAATCTGGCGACTGAGCTGTTAATTATTTTCCGTAAAATTTATGGCTATTTTTTTTACAGTGCATTTCTATAAATTTCAAATAGTACGCTTGTTATTTTTACCGCAAAATTTTGGCGACTGAGCTGGTAATTTTTCACCGTAAAATCTACTTTCCTCTTTTTACAGTGCATTATTAGAAATTGAAAAACAGTACGATTGTTATTTTTACCGCAAAATTCTGGTGACTGAGCTGCTAATTTTTCACCGTAAAATCTACTTTCCTCTTTTTACAGTGTATTATTAGAAATTGAAAAACAGTACGTTTGTTATTTTTACCGCAAAATTCTGGTGACTGAGCTGCTACTTTTTCACCGTAAAATCTACTTTCCCTGTTTTTACAGTGCATTATTATACATTGAAAAAACAGTACCAATGTTTTTTACCGCAACCTTTTTGCGACTGAGCTGCTACTTTTTATCGTAAAATCTACATTCCCTGTTTTTACAGTGCATTATTATACTTTGAAAAACAGTACCAATGTTATTTTTACCGCAAAATTTTGGCATCTGAGCTGCTACTTTTTCACCGTAAAATCTACATTCCCTGTTTTTTACAGTGAATTATTATAAATAGAAAAACAATACGATTGTTATTTTTACCGCACAAATCTGGCGACTGAGCTGTTAATTATTTTCCGTAAAATTTATGGCTATTTTTTTTACAGTGCATTTCTATAAATTTCAAATAGTACGCTTGTTATTTTTACCGCAAAATTTTGGCGACTGAGCTGGTAATTTTTCACCGTAAAATCTACTTTCCTCTTTTTACAGTGCATTATTAGAAATTGAAAAACAGTACGATTGTTATTTTTACCGCAAAATTCTGGTGACTGAGCTGCTAATTTTTCACCGTAAAATCTACTTTCCTCTTTTTACAGTGTATTATTAGAAATTGAAAAACAGTACGTTTGTTATTTTTACCGCAAAATTCTGGTGACTGAGCTGCTACTTTTTCACCGTAAAATCTACTTTCCCTGTTTTTACAGTGCATTATTATACATTGAAAAAACAGTACCAATGTTTTTTACCGCAACCTTTTTGCGACTGAGCTGCTACTTTTTATCGTAAAATCTACATTCCCTGTTTTTACAGTGCATTATTATACTTTGAAAAACAGTACCAATGTTATTTTTACCGCAAAATTTTGGCATCTGAGCTGCTACTTTTTCACCGTAAAATCTAGATTCCCTGATTTTACAGTGCATTACTGTAAATTGAAAAACAGTAGGATTGTTATTTTTACCGCAAAATTTTAGCGACTGAGCTTCTACTTTTTCACCGTAAAATGTAGATTCCCTCTTTTTACAGTGCATTATTATACATTGAAAAACAGTACCAATGTTTTTTACCGCAACCTTTTTGCGACTGAGCTGCTACTTTTTATCGTAAAATCTACATTCCCTGTTTTTACAGTGCATTATTATACTTTGAAAAACAGTACCAATGTTATTTTTACCGCAAAATTTTGGCATCTGAGCTGCTACTTTTTCACCGTAAAATCTAGATTCCCTGATTTTACAGTGCATTACTGTAAATTGAAAAACAGTAGGATTGTTATATTTACCGCAAAATTTTAGCGACTGAGCTTCTACTTTTTCACCGTAAAATGTAGATTCCCTCTTTTTACAGTGCATTATTATAAATTGAAAAACAGTACCAATGTTTTTTTTACCGCAACATTTTTGCGACTGAACTGATACTTTTTCACCGTAAAATCTACATTCCCTGTTTTTACAGTGCATTATTATACATTGAAAAACATTACCAATGTTATTTTTACCGCAAAATTTTGGCGACTGAGATGCTACTTTTTTTTTACCGTAAAATCTACATTCCCTGTTTTTTACAGTGCATTACTATAAATTGAAAAACAGTATCAATGTTATTTTTACCGCAAAATTTTGGCGACTGAGCTGCTACTTTTTACCATAAAATCTACATTCCCTGTTTTTACAGTGCATTACTGTAAATGGAAAAATGGTACCGCTGATGATTTTACAGTACATTTTCTGGCGATTGAGCTGCCAGGTTTTTACAGTAAAATTTACAAACTTTTTTTTACAAAGCAGCCTTGCGGAGATGCCATCAATGATTGTACAGCTTGAAAGAGGTCAGTATGAATATGCATGACATTTGGCAGCCAACCTTTGGTGGGCCATATGAAATGACACAAGGGGCCAAATTGGGCCCACGGGCCTCACTTTGGGCATCCTTGCTATAAAGCATTGACCATATACTGCATAAGGGTGTCTTGATCCAATAATATCTGTTAGGGGAATATTTTACCACATTTGAGCAGACATCTTAGAAGTTACCAGCTTTGACCTCGGTTTTGCTGGAAGATAAATACAATGATCTGATCCTGTTTCTTATCTATATGCACACACACACATTATTGCCTCTAGTTTTAATGGTGTTAAGATGTACCAGGTGCGGAGAGTGAGAGTGGACAAGAATGTGTGTGTGCCCAACACGTACACCTCGTTAGTTTTGGGTTTTGATCTCCTCCGAGGCGGAGCAGCAAGATGGACAAAAACATTCGAGGAGAGCGACCATTTTAGAGACTGCTCCGGGCTTTAGACGGCTCCAGTGCTTGCTATTGTTTGTACTTACTCCTTTTTGTACAATAAATTGTTCATCTTTGATTCTAAATGGGTAATACTTGTGTAGCGCTTTTCTACCTTCTAGGTACTCAAAGCGCTTTGACACTATTTCCACATTCAGCCATTCACACACACATTCACACACTGATGGCAGGAGCTGCCATGCAAGGCCCTAACCACAACCCATCAGGAGCAAGGGTGAAGTGTCTTGCTCAAGGACACAACGGACGTGACGAGGTTGGTAGAAGGTGGGGATTGAACCAGGAACCCTCAGGTTGCTGGCACGGCCACTCTCCCAACAGCGCCACGCCGATTCTAGTCATCTTTATTCAGATAGCCTGAGAAAAGAAAAATCTGGGAGAACTCTTCCCTGTAAAAGGGAGGGTCGTAATGTATCAGAAAAGCGGTCCGAAATCAGCAACAACACAAAAAGGAGTATTATTTTCCACATTGTCATTGTCCATTCAAAACATTCTAAATAATTCGCACATTTCTGGTAATTACAATATAAGTCAAGTTGAGCATTTAAATGTTTTCCAAATGTAAAAATGTATCATACCAGCAAGACAACATTTCAGTTATTCAGAACATTTGGACTAATAATTTTCCCGATGCCAAAAGTGTCCACATTTTCCATGTAACTAATTCTGACTTAGTCATGCCATTTCAACATAAAAAAAAAAAACATTTGCTTCTTCAGGACATTAAGGCTGGCTGTTTTCCACACTTTCCATAACACAACTTTCCGCTCAATTTAAAAGAATGTTACAAATGTTACATTTCTCAACTGATCCGAAGCATTCCAAAACCAAAACATTCAGTTCATTCTAAAAACACGGAAGCAATTTCCAGTGTTCCAAAAATTCACCGTAATAATAATTCTTATCGTAATATATATAATTTTCCACATTTCTCAACCCATTCCACGCCAAGACTTTTATTTACAAAACCCAACACCAGTGAAGTTGGCACATTGTGTAATTCGTAAATAAAAACAGAACACAATTATTTGCAAATCCTTTTCAACTTATATTCAATTGAATAGACTTCAAAGACAAGATATTTAATGTTTGAACTGAGAAACTACATTTTTTTGGGGGCAAATAATCATTAACTTAGAATTTAATGGCAGCAACACATTGCAAAAAAGTTGGCACAGGGGTATTTTTACCACTGTGTTACATGGCCTTTCCTTTTAACAACACTCAGTAAACGTTTGGGAACTGAGGAGACCAATTTTTGAAGCTTTTCAGGTGGAATTCTTTCCCATTCTTGCTTGATTTACAGCTTAAGTTGTTCAACAGTCCGGGGTCTCTGTTGTGGTATTTTAGGCTTCATAATGCGCCACACCTTTTCAATGGGAGACAGGTCTGGACTACAGGCAGGCCAGTCTAGTACCTGCACTCTTTTACTATGAAACCACGCTGTTGTGACACGTGCAGAATGTGGCTTGGCATTGTCTTGCTGAAATAAGCAGGGGCGTCCATGGTAACGTTGCTTGGATGGCAACATATGTTGCTCCAAAACCTGTATGTACCTTTCAGCATTAATGGTGCCTTCACAGATGTGTAAGTTCCCCATGCCTTCACAGATGCTGGCTTTTGAACTTTGCACCTAGAACAGTCCGGATGGTTATTTTCCTCTTTGGTCCGGAGGACACGACATCCACAGTTTCCAAAAACAATTTGAAATGTGGATTCGTCAGACCACAGAACACTTTTCCACTTTGCATCAGTCCATCTTAGATGAGCTCGGGCCCAGCGAAGCCGGCGGCATTTGTGGGTGTTCTTGATAAATTGCTTTGGCTTTGCATAGTAGAGTTTTAACTTGCACTTACAGATGTAGAGACCAACTGTAGTTACTGACAGTGGTTTTCTTAAGTGTTCCTGAGCCCATGTGGTGATATCCTTTACACACTGTCAGTTTTTGATGCAGTACTGCCTGAGGGATCAAAGGTCACAGGCATTTAATGTTTATTACGCTTACGTGCAGTGATTTCTCCAGATTCTCTGAACCTTTTGATGAAATCACGGAGCGTAGATGGTGAAATCCCTAAATTCCTTACAATAGCTCATTAAAAATGTTGTTCTTAAACAATTTGCTCACGCATTTGTTCACAAAGTGGCGAGCCTTGCCCCATCCTTGTTTGTGAATAACTGAGCATTTCATGGAAGCTGATTTTATACCCAATCAAGGCACCCACATGTTCCCAATTAGCCTGTTCACATGTGGGACGTTCCAAACAAGTGTTTGATGAGCATTCCTCAACTTTCTCAGTCTTTTTTGCCACTTGTGCCAGCTTTTTTTTAAACATGTTGCAGGCATCAAATTCCAAATGAGCTAATATTTGCAAAAAATAACAAATTTCTCAGTTCGAACGTTAAATATCTTGTCTTTGCAGTCTATTCAATTGAATATAGGTTGAAAAGGTTTTTCAAATCATTGTATTCTGTTTTTATTTACGCTTTACACAACGTGCCAACTTCACTGGTTTTGGGTATTGTAAGAAAAATTACTTTCATTGTCAATAATTCTCCCCAAATGTATGTTTTGATATCGGACAGGGCATTTATTGGAGTTCTTGTGAGAATTCTTCCCTGGTCTGCTTTAACTACGGCGCGTAAACCGCTAAATTCCTCTCCTCCTTTCTCTCCCTCCTGCAGTGCTGGTCGCCGACAGTATGTCTCCTCTGCTTACCTGCACTCGTCAAAACTTCAATTTTTTGCCATGAAATCCAGTTTGTGTCCTTCTTTCTTGGCTTTTTCCTGGTTCCGTTTTTATTCGTTTTCGCTACTGCAAAAATCGAATCGTTTTACAAGGCGCTGCAAGTTTCATGTTGCGTGATTCAATCAAATAAGGTGACAAATATGGATGACAAATAGGTAGGGTTGTATGGTATACCGGTACTAATAAAGTACCCACGGTATTAATGATTGAAAAACGCTACTATACTGCTTCTGAAAAATACCTGTACTTTTTTTTCCCCCGGACATGACGCCGCACCATCGTCACTTTGCTGGTAAAATGAGCAGAAGCGCATGTTAAACAGCGCACACACACGGAGTACTTACAAGTAGAAAAAGTGTGGGAATAGAAAAGGAAGAATGGACGCATTACATTTTGGTACCGGTACCAAATAATTGGCATCAGGACAACCCCACCCATAGGAGACTTATTATATCAAAGTGAACTTTCTGTTACAGTGAGGAAGAAATGATGTCAGCCATCTTGAAAAATGTCTCAACTATAAGTTAAGTGAAGGAGCCCGGAATTGTTTTTATTTAAAGTGAAGTGAATTATATTTATATAGCGCTTTTCTCTAGTGACTCAAAGCGCTTTACATAGTGAAACCCAATATCTAAGTTACATTTAATCCAGTGTGGGTGGCACTGGGAGCAGGTGGGTAAAGTATCTTGCCCAAGGACACAACGGCAGTGACTAGGATGGCGGAAGCGGGGATTAAACCTGGAACCCTCAAGTTGCTGGCACGGCCGCTCTACCAACCGAGCTATACCGCCCCGTATAATTAAATAATAGTTAAATGTTGGCAATATTTCGGGGTTCCTCACCAGGAAACATTACAATGTATTAAATCCATAAACTGCTATAAAATTGTATGAAATTGAGTAGATGATGTAGAGCAGGGATGTCCAAAGTGCGGCCCGGGGGCCATTTGCGGCCCGCAGCTAATTGTTTACCGGCCCGCCACACATTCTGGAAATGCTATTGCAAAAATAAAATAAAAACATTTAAAAAAGTGGCCCTGTGATGAGGTGTCGACTTGTGTGTACACTGCCTTCCGCCCAAATGCAGCTAAGATAGGCTCCAGCACCCAGCGCGACCCCAAAAGGGACAAGCGGTAGAAAATGGATGGATGGATTAAAAAAAGTGGAATGAGGTGAAATCTAACTAGAAAAAGTTGCAATGTTGACACAAAGCTGTCATGCAGGCTGTTTTTTTTCTTGTGTCTATCTTTATTTTTATTTTTTTGCTATTGCTCCAAAAAAAAATAAAAAAATTCTATGTTATATTGAATTATTGACCTATTCAAGGCTCCAATTACTTAAAATATTTCACTTTAAAATGTTTTATGTGGAAAATATTGCATACATTGTGTGGTTGCCATATAAATATATCAATGTTTTCTTTGACAAAAGAGCATAAAACAAACAAAATAGTAGTTCAAATGTAAAATCGACAGATATATCTGACGTTGATCTTGAAACATAAGTGTTGAAAGTAAAACAAAAACTAATAAAAATGTATCACTTTATGAGTGGGGCACCTTTTGGTTCCCAAATATATTTAGTTGGATTTTATTTAACTTCACTGTGATTACTCAAAAATATTAAAGAATTAAAATCAATGGTGTCCTGCATTATTGATCTTTTAGGGCCCTAATTACTGCATATTTCAGTTTTACTTTAAAAAACAAGGTTGTCTTTGACAGAAAAGACATAAAACTTTTTTTTATTACTTTCTATCAACCTGAAGTTGATATAGAGACTGTAAGCGTTAAATAAATTTAAAACATTATAATTTGACTTATTTTTTACATTTTAATAACTGAGACCCTTTATGGTCCCCGGGAGCCCTAAAGGTAAAAAAAAAAAATCTATATATTTTGTTATGGTTTGAAAATGAAAAATATCAAAATGGCGCCCGCATGCTTTAATTTTTCCATGTGCAGCCCTCAGTGGAAAAAGTTTGGACACCCCTGATGTAGAGAAATCGCATATTTTTACCAATTTTCTTAGAAGATTATCCATATTTAGCGTTGTATGAAACATGACGTCGCTACTGGTGCGAAGTTTCTGAAATTTAAAAAAAACAAAAACTTAAAGCCGAGTCCAATTATTTACTGACGTACATTATACTAGTCATGTTTGGCTAACTTTTAACGCAAATGAATAACGGCTCCAAATATCTTATCGGCTTCCTTGTCTACTAATTATCGTTATCAGTCCTAAACTACTAAAACCTCTTACTCTTCCTAGACTTTTCAATTTCAATACATCTTCATCTCTTCATAAATTCATTCACACGCAATATGTACACAAATTTCCTCTTCTATTTATTTTATATGATCAAATATTACCGCTTTGATGTTGATGGGCAGCTTCTGGTTTGAGCCTCTCGAAAAGCATTTGTTGATGTTTTATTCATTATCAACCTCCATCACTATTACATCAAAGAAAATCATAAAACACTAACGTTTTGCCGTTAGAAAATAAACCCACTGAGGCTCTGTAATTTGTGTTGGAAATTAGAGATGCAGGTCAAAAACTCTGCTTTATTTTCTCAAGACTCTCAAGAAGGAGCTGTTGCACAATTAAAACCAACCTAAAAGACGGTATACTCAAACCTTTCGATGACCCGAATGTTACATCATTCACAATTTGAACAACATTTTACCAAGGAAAAAAAAAAGTCCTTGAGTGGCACAATCCCAAGGCAGAGCTTAGTCAAATGTGATTGCTTTTTCCTTGAGCAGATTGTGAATAATACATTAAAAAAAGTGAGACATGTAGGGACAGAAATGATATGCTCTCTTGTAAATAAAGAGTTTGTTTATTAAAATAACGTAAGGAACCCCTGGTACAGTCTAATAAAGTGTGGCTTGGGGGCCATGTGCGGCCCGCAGCTTGAGTTGCATATTAAAATAACAGCAAAAACTGATAACTAGGGGTGTCCTGATAGGATATTGATATCGGATATCGCTCCGATACTAGCAAAATAAGTATATAGTACAAGCAAGACGTATATAGTTAGTGTCCTTAAAGGCCTACTGAAACCCACTACTACCGACCACGCAGTCTGATAGTTTATATATCAATGATGAAATCTTAACATTATAACACATGCCAATACGGCCGGGTTAACTTATAAAGTGACATTTTAAATTTGCCGCTAAACTTCCGGTTCGAAACGCCTCTGCGGATGACGTATGCGTGTGACGTAGCCCGGCGAACACGGGTATGCCTTCCACATTGAAGCCGATACGAAAAAGCTCTCTTTTCATTTCATAATTCCACAGTATTCTGGACATCTGTGTTCGTGAATCTGTTTCAATCATGTTCATTGCATTATGGAGAAGGAAGCCAAGCAAGCAAAGAAGAAAGTTGTCGGTGCGAAATGGACGTATTTTTCGAACGTAGTCAGCCACAACAGTACACAGCCGGCGCTTCTTTGTTTACATTCCCGGAAGATGCAGTCAAGATGGAAGAACTCGGATAACAGAGACTCTAACCAGGAGGACTTTTGATTTGGATACACAGACGCCTGTAGAGAACTGGGACAACACAGACTCTTACCAGGATTACTTTGATTTGGATGACAAAGACGCAGACGTGCTACTGTGAGTATGCAGCTTTGGCTTTTTTTTGCGTATGTACGTAACTTTTTTAAAATATATAAGCTTTATGAACCTTGGGTTAGGTGAACGGTCTTTTGGGCTGAGTGATTGTGTGTGTTGATCATGTGTTTGAATTGTATTGGCGTGTTCTATGGAGCTAGGAGCTAGCAGAGGAGCTAGGAGCTAGCATAACACGTACCGTACCGTACGTGCGCGTCACATACTAACTTTTTAAAAATATATAAGCTTTATGAACCTTGGGTTAGGTGAACGGTCTTTTGGGCTGAGTGATTGTGTGTGTTGATCAGGTGTTTGAATTGTATTGGCGTGTTCTATGGAGCTAGGAGCTAGCAGAGGAGCTAGGAGCTAGCATAACAAACACGCAGGTGTTATTATGCAGGATTAATTTGTGGCATATTAAATATAAGCCTGGTTGTGTTGTGGCTAATAGAGTATATATATGTCTTGTGTTTATTTACTGTTGTAGTCATTCCCAGCTGAATATCAGGTACCGTGAGTATGCAGCCTTGGCTGCTAAACATTCGATAACTTGACCGTATGTGCGCGTCACGTACGTAACTTTTTAAAAATATATAAGCTTTATGAACCTTGGGTTAGGTAAACGGTCTTTTGGGCTGAGTGATTGTGTGTGTTGATCAGGTGTTTGAATTGTATTGGCGTGTTCTATGGAGCTAGGAGCTAGCAGAGGAGCTAGGAGCTAGCATAACAAACACGCAGGTGTTTTTATGCAGGATTAATTTGTGGCATATTAAATATAAGCCTGGTTGTGTTGTGGCTAATAGAGTATATATATGTCTTGTGTTTATTTACTGTTGTAGTCATTCCCAGCTGAATATCAGGTCACCCTCGGCTCTCACAGCATCTTCCCTATCTGAATAGCTTCAACTCCCCACTAGTCCTTCACTTGCACTTTACTCATCCACAAATCTTTCATCCTCGCTCAAATTAATGGGGAAATTGTCGCTTTCTCGGTCCGAATCTCTCTCACTTCATGCGGCCATCATTGTAAACAATAGGGAACTTTGCGTATATGTTCAACTGACTACGTCACGCTACTTCCGGTAGGTGCAAGCCTTTTTTTTATCAGATACCAAAAGTTGCAATCTTTATCGTCGTTGTTCTATACTAAATCCTTTCAGCAAAAATATGGCAATATCGCGAAATGATCAAGTATGACACATAGAATAGATCTGCTATCCCCGTTTAAATAAAAAAAATTCATTTCAGTAGGCCTTTAATTGACAACAACTACCGTATTTTCTGGACCATAAGGCGCACCGGATTATAAAGCGCACTGCCAATGAGCGGGTCTAGTCTGGTCTATTTTCATACAAAAGGCACAGGATTATAGGGCGCATTAAAAAGGAGTCATGTATATACATATATATTTTTCTAAATTGAAAACATTTCCTTGTGGTCTACATAACATGTAGGGCTGCAACTAACAACTAATTTGATAATCGATTAATCTGTCGATTATTACTTCGATTAATAATCGGATAAAAGAGACAAACTACATTTCTATCGTTTCCAGTATTTTAATGGGTAAAAAAACAGCATACTGCCACCATACTTATTTTGATTATTGTTTCTCAGCTGTTTGTAAATGTTGCTGTTTATTAAAAAAAATAATAATAATTTAAAATAAAAAATAAAAATGTAGCCTCTACGCATGCGCATAGCATAGATCCAACGAATCAATGACTAAATTAATCGCCAACTATTTTTATAATCGATTTTAATCGATTTAATCGATTAGTTGTTCTTTGGTCAAAATGTTGCATAGATGATGTTTTACAGATCATCTTCAAGCCGCTTTCTGACAGTCGCTTCCAAATGTGCCGTTTTGTGGGCGGTCTTATTTACGTGGCTCACCTTCGGCAGCAGTGTGCAAGGGCGGGAGTGGAAGAAGTGTCAAAAGATGGAGCTAACTGTTTTAATGACATTCAGACTTTACCTCAATCAATAACGGAGCAGCATCTCCTCATCCGTGGCTCACTAGTGCAATAACAACACCGAAAATGTGTCCCGTGAAAAAACGTCCGACCGGAACTCTCTAATAACTACAGTTCCTTGGGTGGATAATGTAAACTCACTACACCGTTATGTTTTAGCGCTTTCATGGCGAGTTTACTGACAGATATAAGTAAGAACTTTACACTACTTTATATTAGAAATGGCAACAGCGGAGGATGAATGTCCCATAACAAAAAGATAGAGAAAAATAAGAAGCTTATCGACCACACACGGACTACAAAGGCAGACGTGCGCAAATTTTCAGGACTTATGCAGATCCCAAATACAGATCAGCAGGTACCAAAAGGGTAGAAAAGTTGCTTTTGCATAATATTGTGAAACAAAACGCCAAATAATATGTCTTACCTTATACACACACCATAATAATACTCGTATGTTGAAGCACAGTACAATCCATCAAGCGGTGCGGCTTTCATAGCTTAACAAAGTCGTACTAAAAGATTTTGATAGATTTTTGAACGCTGTGTGTAATGTTCTATATTTTCAATGAAACATATACAATTTTGGTGTTGTTTACTTGAGTCATATTGCAGTCTACACGTATCTCTTACTGGTCACACTTATCATTTCACCAAATAAAATAGCTTCAAGGTCGGTAAGCAAGTTGGGTGTTCCAACAGGATAATGACCCCAAACACACGTCAAAAGTGGTAAAGGAATGGCTAAATCAGGCTAGAATTAAGGTTTTAAAATGACCTTCCCAAAGTCCTGACTTAAACATGTGGACAATGCTGAAGAAACAAGTCCATGTCAGAAAACCAACAAATTTAGCTGAACTGCACCAATTCTGTCAAGAGGAGCGGTCAACAATTCAACCAGAAGCTTGTTGATGGCTACCAAATGCGCCTTATTGCAGTGAAACTTGCCAAGGGACATGTAACCAAATATCAACATTGCTGCATGTATACTTTTGACCCAGCAGAATTGGTCACATTTTCAGTAAACCCATAATAAATTCATAAAAGAACCAAACTTCATGAATGTTTTTTGTGACAAACAAGTATGTGCTCCAATCACTCTATTTAAAAAAAATAAGAGTTGTAGAAAGTATTGGAAACTCAAGACAGCCATGACATTATGTTCTTTACAAGTGAATGTAAACTTTTGACCAATACTGTATACAGGTATATAGTTACTTTGCATGCAGTCTGCTTTCGGCCCCCAGCCAAATTATTTTAGCCCAATGTGGCCCCCCAGTCAAAAGTTTAAAGCACCGCTGCTCGAAATGGGAAAACGGTAGCTTTGGGGTTTTTTTACAGTAAAATTCTGGCAACTGATCTGCCAATTTTTTACCGCAAAATCTATTGTCATTTCTACAGTTACTTCTCTTGAAATCATAGGTTAAGCCAGGGGTGGGCAATTAATTTTTACCGGGGGCCGCATGAGTAACCCGAGCACTGCTGGAGGGCCACATCGACAATATTTCAATTAAATTTTGCTCAATATTATTTTTGATGTATACCGTAAGATAAATAATAATAATAATAATAATAATAATTAATAATAATACTTTCATTTAATCTAACTTAACTTTATACCAAAAGCTCTGCTTTGGAAATCATTTGTACGCCTTTCAGAGATCACATTTAGTTCCCCTTAAACATCCTCATGTTGCACAATGAAATGTAAGCATAGGATGAAGTGTGCATTCCTGTAACTTTCTCTAGTAACAGCAGTCCATGATTAATATAAATAAATTAACATTAATAATAAATGACAGTAGAATAAGCACACGTATGACTGAGGAGTCATAGTGTAACTTTGTGTGGTGTTTGAGTTGTCCGACTTTTTGTGTGGCCATAAACGCACCAGTGGTTTAGTGGTATGCGTGTTGGTGACAGATGACAAGTTGGTTTTGGCCAGGTTTGTACGGCAGAAAATGACTAGTTTTTTGAGATAGAAGTTTTTTACTCATGTTTTTGGTATGGTTATGGCCGAATATAAACAGTTTTGCTCAATAAAGTGATCGATATAATTCCTGTCCTTGAAGCATCTCGATAGACGTTACAATAATTGAACGGTGTTCAATTGAACGGTGTTGACGAACACCGTTAGGGCATACTTGCCAACCTTGAGACCTCCAATATCGGGAGGTGGTGGGGGGGAGCTTGGTCGGTGGTCGGGGGGCGTGGTTTGGGGCGTGGTTAAGAGGATAGTATATTTACAGCTAGAATTCCCCAACTGAAGTATTTCATATATATATATATATATATATATATATATATATATATATATATATATATATATATATATATATATATATATATATAAATAAATACTTGACTTTCAGTGAATTCTAGCTATATATATATATATATATATATATATATATATATATGTGACGGTCCACAACTGTATGTGGCAAAATGCAGCTCCACACTGCTGTCGCTTCAACATATCACTGGCACCAGGTGGATTATGAATTTATTTTATTACAGTGTCCTGCAAAACAGTGCAAATTGTGAGACTGTGAGTCCACTTGGGTCACGGGATTATCAATTGGAAGGCGTCACAGTTCTGAGCACTTCCCGCAGGTAAAGTACATACCACTTCTCGCCAGCAACAGGCGCTGTTGCAACACTTCATTCATTATTTAATCAAGCATAATGAACTACTGTTTCTACACAGTTACATATATATATATATTGATTTTATTATATAAATAAAAGAAATACTTGAATTTTAGTGTTCATTTATTTACACATATACACACACACACACACAACACTCATCTACTCATTGTTGTACTTGAAAGTACAATGCTTTGTTAAGGGTTGAATTGTCCATCCTCTTTCTATTCTCTTTCACTATTTTTCTAACCATGCTGAACACCCTCTCTGATAATGCATTGCTGTGTGGCACGCACAAAAGTGCTTTCATCAAATGCACGAGAGTGTGGAATCTTCCATCTCTCCCTAGCATGGCCCAAAACCGGTCAATCCTTGCTTCCTGGGGAAGATCTTCCCTGGCAAGCAATTGGTACTCCAGTACTTGTACCCGGAGGCTGGTCAGGTCCAATCGCAGCTGCGGCAGACTTTTTTTTGGGGGGGCGTGGCCTCCAGCTCCGGCTGAATACCGGGAGTTTGTCGGGAGAAAATCTCTGTCGGGAGGTTGTCGGGAGAGGCGCTGAATATCGGGATTCTCCCGCTAAAAACGGGAGGGTTGGCAAGTATGCGTTAGGGCCGCTTGTTGTCACTGTCACTCAAAGTTGCATTGCAAAATTATACAGAATAAATGTGTTTATTTTGTTTAGAATTCAGATGGGATTTGATTTGGTGCGCGGCATATATTTGCTGTGCGCAGAGGACGCTTGAGCAGTGCGCAATTGCGCAGGCGCGCACCTTAGAGGGAACGTTGCTTGGCAGTCCATGTCTTGTTGAAAACACGCCATTCGTCATCAACTTTTCTCTTTTTAGCGTCTCGGGTGTAAACCGTGCATCACTTGTCGCTGTGCACCTTCACTCACAGGTTACACACGGACATACGCCCATAAATAACACTTTTCAAAATAAAAGCAGCACAGTTGTATTGCGTGCACGACATAGATGTTTTTCAACTTTATTTTGTAATTTGTGATTGCAGCTGTTCACATTCACTCACAATCACGCACGTGCATACGCCCACACGGAAGTAATACAAATAACGCTTTTCAAAACAAAAGCAGCACCGTTGTATTGCACACTCGACATAGATACTTTTTTACATTTATTTTGTAATTTATGATTGGCCTCACGCGGGCCGGACAGGGACGCACAAAGGGCCGGATGTGGCCCGCGGGCCGCAAAAATGCCCAGGTCTGGGTTAAGCAGATTTTCTATCTTCATTTTAATCAAAAAAAAGTTTGAAATATATCATTGTATAATATTTGCTGCATTATTAGATCATATTAAAGTTTAAAAGCCCTGCAATTGCATGCAATACATGTATTTTTTCCCCACAAAATGGAAAGAAAACATTTAGTAAGAAAATGACTTTATTGCCGCATATTATTTCAAGGCTTTGGCGGGCCACATCTTCCGGGCCTTGAGTTTGACTACTGTGATCTATACACTATCATCCTATGCAGGCTGTCCTACAACTCCATGGGACTCCACTTAGCAGCAAGTGAAGCAAAACACAGGCTGGTGTTGTGACGCTCATTCCACGACGTAAACACTTCACGCCGCCGTCGCTCGCGGTAAAGACAGACGACAAGAAGAAAGAGACGCCCTGCAGGCGGCGCGGCGACATCAGTGACACTAACATGTGTTTTGTTTTCTTACATCAAAGAGGCCTCTCACGACTCTGAAGCGTTAACAGCTTGTCACACGCGTGGCACGTGTCCATAAGAGAAGCAGCTATCAGACGTCCCGTACGTTGCATTAGCATCCACGCTGAGAAGAACGAGCTAAAAAGTGACTGCTCATCACAAAAGTGTCACATTGAGACCATGTTGCAAGGCAAGCAATTCCACGGCAATTAGGAACAAATCATTTTAAACATTTACGCATTTTACAGACAATAAGAAGTAATTAGGCTGTTGGAGGAGAAATACATAATGAGAAAAGCGACAACACACATCTTCATTGTGGTATTTAGCTCAAGGCCTTGGATGTACTTTGTCATTTTTTTCCCCAGCCCTAACCCGAATCTGGTTTTAGGAGTACCAAAAAGTCCAAATTGCAACTATTTTCACCCTGGAAGATTCTTTTGGCACCAAAAGATATGAAATAACCCCAAAATTGGTCCCATATCATACTCTTTGGGCACATTTCAAACCTTTAAAAGGGGGAACTGCACTTTTTTTGGAATTTTGCCTATCGTTTATAATCATTATGATGACATGATGAAGGATGGATTTTTTTTAGAGATGTCCGATAATGGCTTTCTTGCCGACATCCGATATTCCGATATTGTCCAACTCTTAATTACCGATTCCGATATCAACCGATACCGATATATGCAGTCGTGGAATTAACACATTATTATGCCTAATTCCGTTGTGATGCCCCGCTAGATGCATTCAACAATGTAACAAGGTTTTCCAAAATAAATCAACTTAAGTTATGGAAAAAAATGCCAACATGGCACTGCCATATTTATTATTGAAGTCACAAAGTGCTTTTTTTTTTTTAACATGCCTCAAAACAGCAGCTTGGAATTTGTGACATGCTCTCCCTGAGAGAGCATGAGGAAGTTGAGGTAGGGGGGGTAGATATTTTGGAGTCCCGGAAGAATTAGTGCTGCAAGGGGTTCTGAGTATGTGTTCTGTTGTGTTTATGTTGTGTTACGGTGCGAATGTTCTCCCGAAATGTGTTTGTCATTCTTGTTTGGTGTGGGTTCACAGTGTGGCGCATATTTGTAACAGTGTTAAAGTTGTTTATACGGCTACCCTCAGTGTGACCTGTATGGCTGTTGACCAAGTATGCTTCGCATTCACTCATGTGTGTGAAAAGCTGTAGATATTATGTGATTGGGCCGGCACGCAAAGGCAGTGCCTTAAAGGTTTATTGGCGCTCTGTACTTCTCCCTATGTCCGTGTACCAACCCGTACAGCGGCGTTTTTAAAAAGTCATGAATTGTACTTTTTGAAACCGATACCGATAATTTCCGATATTACATTTCAAAGCATTTATCGGCAGATAATATCGGCAGTCCGATATTATCGGACATCTCTAATTTTTTTTAATGCATTCTGACTTGTAAATAAAAGCGCCACTATTCCGCCCATAAAATCAGATAAATAACCATTGAAAAAAAAAAACACCAACAATACTCCATTTACATTTCCTGACTTGAATATTAACCAAGTATTAGTGATATTATTATTATAAGCGCTAACGCAGACAAACTATTTATAGCGGCGCCGTAATCACAAGCTTGTGTGCCTATGTTTACATCATCGAGTGTTAAAGTGTTCCTTGCTCCCTGTATGTTTCTTCTATATCATAAATCTTGCCCGTCACCTGGAAAAAAGACGCCTGAGTAGGTATTGCGACAAGTTGGTACACTTTGACAGCCATTTAGGACCCGAAACTGGCAAGGAAGACACGAAAAGACGCCCTTCCCCCTTTTGTTTGTAAGGATTATGAATGGGAATATATGAACATCCTAGCAGTCGGCATCATAATGACAGCAGATTTTGTACAGTAAGTGATATTTTATTATGTTTGTTGGCTTTCGTGAAGTCTGCAGTGAGTAATAATCAGTCATGATGTTAAAAAAAAAGCAAATCGTCTTGATGGGTTTTTTTAATTATTGTGCCGCGTAAGCTTAAAATGATCAAAATACGTAAATATTAAATGCTATTATAAATGTGTCTGTTACTAAATTACATACATATATACATAATGTATATAAAACCTTAATGAAATAGTTTGGATGTGTTTTTAAGGGCTTTATAGGCGTAATTGCGTGGCTTCCATAGGCTCTATTGTAAGCAAACTTTTGATCGCATTTGTTTAATATTTAGAATGCAAAAATAATTGATAAATAACATCCGTTGTCGTGTCTTTCATAATAATTGTGAACAATAGGCAAAATTCCCCAAAAAGTGCAGTTCCCCTTTAAGGTTCAGTCATTTTTTACGGAATCCAAAGGATCTTTAGGGTTTTGTTCTAGTTAGTAGAGCCCTGGGACCTTCAGGGCTTGAGTCCCCTTTGAGTGAGTCTGAGGCCGTGGAATTTTTTGCGGTAAAGTAGAAAGGCCCCAAAAAAAATTGCATCACGATGGGAGTGATTTATATCGGTCATTATCGATAATTATTGATATCTTCCAACTACTTTTTGGACATGTTGTAAATACAATTTAAAAATGTGATGCATCATTTTGAAACTATATATGTTCAAATAAAACCAATCTGAATCTATGGAAAATGAGGAGCATATATTACATGTATATGTCTTTATTAGGGTCCGCCCTGTACCCTGTATAATTTAAAATGTAACCTTCAGGCATGTGAGCACCCTTTGAGAAAAAAAGAGGGAAACTGACAAAAATAAGAGGAAAATGTCTATCAGCACAAAGTGCTGCCATGCAAACCCCGAAAGAAAATCCTTAAAATCAAAGCTACATTTCCTGCAATTGGATGCATTTCTACACTATATTTAACCTTTAGATTTATACCCATCTACCAACCTCTTTTGGTTGTCTTTTTGACACCGACATGTCCGATTTAATGTACCACAGACATTTAGATTTTTAAATTACTAACATTATCATTGAAAATGTCATGTAAAAGTCTATAACATGCATGAAATGAACTCAGTAAACGTTTCCCATTTTGCAACTCTATCCTGTAGCCACGCCCCCTCGGTTCTGTTTACATCCGTCACGTCAAAAATATACCTTCTCGCTGGCTACTAATAAATACTCTACAACTACAACTACAGTTATTCCACAGTGTGGACGCCTCAAAGGTGGTGTTTTTTCCTCAAATCCTCAGTGCCATGCCATGTTTTGTTTTTGCTTTGTTATTGTCAATAGGGCAGAGTGAGTGAGTGAGTGAGTGAGTGAGTGAGTGAGTGAGTGAGTGAGTGAGTGAGTGAGTGAGTGAGTGAGTGAGTGAGTGAGTGAGTGTGTATGTGTGTGTGTGTGTGTGTGTGTGTGTGTGTGTGTGTGTGTGCGCGCGTTTTCTTCTCTTTTTCTCTTTTTTTTTTGTTCTGTTTTATTTTGTACAGCACTTTGTGTTTGCCTCTTGCCTGTGCATCAAAAGTGCTATAGAAATAAAGTTTGATTTGATTACTATTCCATTTGAGCAAAAATATGGACAAAAGTGCTTTTATAATATATCTGCACGCTAATGCGCGGAACATAAACATCTGTTCACGTCTTTGTTCCACATTAAGCGGGTGTGAATAGAAGCAGGGGATTATGTTCTTATTTGTAATTATTGTAAAGTGTGCATTAGTGAAAATTCTAAATAATCCTCTTTCCAAGACTGCTGGTAGAAGTCTAGATTGCATTCCAATGAAGCAGAATGACTACAAAGACAACAATGTCATTTAATACATTATGTGTCCAAACACCTCCATATGAGACACTGAAAATCAATAGGGTTCTTTTGTTGCTTTGCTGCTCCTTCCACCTTGCATTCTTGTCTACATTTCTTAACCAAGAATACTATCTAAGAATAAAAACTGTCATATTCATCATAGTGCTTCTGCTTGTCTGATGCTGTCCAAGTCCACGCACACACGCTAGAAAATGGCTTAAATGGGAAATGCACTTTTTTGTTTATCTTAATTATCATTCAAAATCCTTTTGTGAGACAAGAGCGTTAGTCTTTCTCTTTTCTGTATGTTCTAAAATTAGTGCCTCTTCGTTATCGCGTACAGTAACGATGTCTGTACAGCTTGCTTAATATGCAGGTCATAGCATGTACCGTATTTTCTGGACTATAGAGCACACCGGTAAATAAGCCGCACCCGCTAAAATAAAATTAAAATTAAAATTAAAGCTGCAAGCAGCGATGGACGGGACCGACTTTGACGGCACATAAAATCCAAACCGGAGCAGTAATTAAAACTCTTTCGTCAACTTTTAATCAGAAGGGTTCAATCTCTCTCCTGTGCTAGTTTGAAGCCGACACGACAAACGCGCTCAGAGGAGATAATGTTTGAAAAAAGGTGACCGGTTTTTACAAAACTTGTTTTGAAGGGGGAATTGCAAACTTCCTGTTGATTTTGGCTGGGGGTTGTCAGTGAATGAAATCTAGGTCTAAGAGAGACCTACATAGAGGTTTTTGTTTCATGTCTCTACGACATTCCTACTGGAAGTTACAGGCAGTTGTGTCAGTGTTTTCTTCCTAGGAGCAGTTTTGTCTGTGTTTTATTCCTAGGGGGCGCTAGAGCGCAATTTTGAGTTTTGGGGTTTGGTTTTTTAATAGATCGCAATTTTCCCCAGTCCTGATGTGTGTGTCCAGTTTGGTGAGTTTTGAAGCATGTTAAGGGGGTCAAATTACAGCTCAAAGAGGCAAAGGTGACTGTTTTTACAAAACTTTTGTTTTGAAGGGGGAATTGCAAACTTCCTGTTGATTTTTGCTGAAGGATGTCAATGTAGGAAATCTAGGTCTAAGTGACACCTACATAGAGGTTTTTGTTTCATGTCTCTACGACATTCCTACTGGAAGTTACAGGCAGTTTTGTCTGTGTTTTCTTCCTAGGGGGCGCTAGAGCGCAATTTTGAGTTTTGGGGTTTGGTTTTTTGATTAAATCGCAATTTTCGCCAGTCCTGATGTGCGTGTCAAATTTGGTGAGTTTTGAAGCATGTTAAGGGGGTCAAATTACAGCTCAGAGGCGGCGGTATAATAATAAAGAAATAAATAAAACCTTACAATTACAATAGGGTCCTTCAATTAAATTAAATAAATTAAATATATTAGCCACACCAAACTATAAGCCGCAGATATATACGTTATGAAATTAGTTATTTAGACAGAAATATTTTGTACATGTTTATTTACATATCTAAATTGTTTCCAACCGGTGCCTGTTACACGGCAGTAAAAGGGCTGATCAAACAAAACAAAAGTCATCGTCATGGACCCACTAGCTGCAGAAACTAGCTCTCCAATCAGCTAAACAGACTTAATAACTCCACGGTGACGTTTTGGTGAATTTACGAAACTGAAACAATACAAAAAGAATGCCATTGTAAGTTAATAATACTAACACAGACACTCGTAAACGTGTTAGCATATTAGCTAATGCTAGCAACACTAGCTTAAATACATTACCATAGCACATCCACATATGCATCAAAACACTCCTACAAACCACACATGGGACTGTTTAGTAAGTAAGAATTGTTTTAATTATACTGTAAAACTTACTAACATTGCTTGGCGTGGCGAAGAATCCTTACTGGTAAAAACGCTATGGACGATTAGAAGATGGAACGGCACTTGTACTTAAGATTAAAGATTAAAGTACCAATGATTGTCACACACACACTAGATGTGGTGAAATTTGTCCTCTGCATTTGTCCCATCCCCTTGGGGAGCAGTGGGCAGCAGCGGCGCCGCGCCCGGGAATCATTTTGGTGATTTAACCCCCAACTCCAACCCTTTGTTGCTGAGTGCCAAGCAGGGAGGTTATGGGTCCCATTTTTATAGTCTTTGGTATGACTCGGCTGGGATTTGAACTCCAACCTACCGATCTCAGGGCGGACACTCTAACCACTAGGCCACTGAGATTCCGGTTCAAACCTTTAAACTGCAGTAAACACTTGCAGCCATTCACCCGGCAGCACTTACAGTGAGTGAACTCGTCCATAAGATGGCGCCATAGCACATACGATACACCATTTCAGTGTATTTGCATGTGTTTAATGAAAACTATTTACATTATGGAAATCAGCAAAGAAAAAATCCATAAATTAGCTGCACCTTTTTAGAAACCGCAGGGTTTAAAGCATAGGAAAAAAGTAGCGGCTTATAGTTTTGAATTTTATATTTTATAGGTGTTGTTGGCCGCCTCTTGCTAGCAGTATGTCACTATTTAAGATGCACAAAAAAGAGAAAGACGTGTTCTTGTCTCACATAGGAATTGTGAATAATGGGCAAAATTCCCCCGAAAAGTATAGTTCCCCTTTAAATGGGATTTTTCAGCATTGATGAGCTTTCCTGATTTTGTCTGTATTTGGGGAGGGCGGCTCGCAGAAGCAAAGGGGATGTTTTAGCTGCAAGGGCGGAGGGTTCGGGGATATTTAACCAATCAGAAGCAGAGACTTTGCTACACTTGTGATAACAGAGGCAGATATCCTCCCCACCCAGGAAAATGTTTCAGGACATCTTGTTGCCATGGCAACATCGAGATGAGGCCCCTCTTTAGCTTTAAATAAGCCTTCACTCTAAGTCCGACGCCACAAAAATTGCCAAACAGCACTGGGATTTTTGCAGGAGATTAGTGTATTCCAAAAACACCTCTTTAAGTATGTGTGTGTGTGTGTGTGTGTGTGTGTCTGTGTTCAGACAAAAAGAGGCAGTCGGCATGGCGACTGACAGCATGCTAATAGCAGACACGTCGAGCCGAGCATTGATATTCAAAACCTGAGGGGTCCCGCTTGGGAAACGATTGTGCATCTATGCATGCGTGGGCGGCAGAGGCTCAGGCGGTAGAGCAGGTCAAACGACACTCCTCCCATCCCAGTCACTGCTGATGTTTCCTTGAGCAAACACTTACCTTGCCTCCAATGCACCCCCCACCCCCCCTCCTCGCTAGTGTATGAATGTGAACGAATGCTTGGCGGCACAAAGTGGAAGCCACTCTTCCGTCAGTCCACCCTGGTTTCAAAACCAGGGTGGACTGACTATTCAACAATTGCGCTTCTTTCACCGAAAAGGTCAGGTTTTCTCAATCAGCAGGTTTTAACGACGGCAGAGGTTTTATTTTTCTTTGGCAGTGCGGTAGACATTAAAAGTGAGGGATGGATGCATGGATGTATACACTATATTGCCAAAAGTATTTGGCCACCCATCCAAATGATCAGAATCAGGTGTCCTAATCACTTTGCCCGGCCACAAGTGTATAAAATCAAGCACTTAGGCATGGAGACTGTTTCTACAAGCATTTGTGAAAGAATGGGCCGCTCTCAGGAGCTCAGTGATCATAGGATGCCACCTGTGCAACAAATCCAGTCGTGAAATTTCCTCGCTCCTAAATATTCCAAAGTCAACTTTCGGCTTTATTATGAAAAAATGGAAGAGTTTGGGAACAACAGCAACTCAGCCACCAAGTGGTAGGCCACGTAAATTGATAGAGAGGTGAGCGGATGCTGAAGCGCACAGTGCAAAGAGGTGGCCGACTTTCTGCACAGTCGGTTGTTACAGAGCTCCAAACTTCATGTGACCTTCCAATTAGCCCACGTACAGTACGCAGAGAGCTTCATGGAATGTGTTTCCATGGCCGATCAGCTGCATCTAAGCCATACATCACCAAGTCCAATGCAAAGCGTGGGATGCAGTGGTGTAAAGCACGTCGCCACTGGACTCTAGAGCAGTGGCGACGCGTTCTCTGGAGTGATGAATCACGATTTTCCATCTGGCAATCTGATGGACGAGTCTGGGTTTGGAAGTTGCCAGGAGAACGGTACATTTGCCAAGTGTGAAATTTGGTGGAGGAGGAATTATGGTGTTGGGTGGTATTTCAGGAGCTGGGTTCAATTCAGTTTCAATGAAAGGAACTTTGAATGCTCCAGGATACCAAAACATTTTGGACAATTTCATGCTCCCAAACTTGTGGGAACAGTTTGGAGCGGGCCCCTTCCTCTTCCAACATGACTGTGCACCAGTGCACAAAGCAAAGTCCATAAAGACATGGATGACAGAGTCTGGTGTGGATGAACTTGACTGGCCTGCACAGAGTCCTGACCTGAACCCGATAGAAATACCTTTGGGATGAATTAGAACGGAGACTGAGAGCCAGGCCTTCTCGACCAACATCAGTGTGTGACCTCACCAATGCACTTTTGGAAGAATGGTGGAAAATTCCTATGAACACACTCCGCAACCTTGTGGACAGCCTTCCCAGAAGACTTGAAGCTGTAATAGCTGCAAAAGATAGACCGACATCATATTGAACCCTATGGGTTAGAAATGGGATGGCACTTCAAGTTCATATGTGAGTCAAGGCAGGTGGCCAAATACTTTTGGCAATATAGTGTATATATACATATGTACTGTATATATTGGTAAATGCATGTATTTACATGCTTAACAATGCATGTGATCAAGTACTATGATTTTGACAGAGTCCTTTCGTCTGTTTCTTTATCTTAAGATCGATTTCTTGTTTTCTTTTTTTCTCTCTATTTGACATGTACAAAGTGAATGTGGAAATTGTAGGCATAATAAGCTTTAAACTTCAGCCTATAGGTTTTTGGTCAGGAAATGTAAACCGATACTTTTATTTATTTTATCTGCTATGCACTTGAAGTGTACGGTTTACATGAACTGATGACCAAATAAAAACCACTGAATTGAATTGAATTGTGCTGTCTTCGTCTCGGAACGCGTTAGTCTCATGCTGAAGGAATCTGTGTGCGAGAAAGTTTCCTCGAGGTTTGCAGTTCTACTGAAGCCATCCTAGGTCCTTCATTGCGCGCCCACCCAGCGACATTGATGGTGCAGCTGGGTCTGCTGACACATTCGGAGCGTGTGGCGGCCACTATGGACCGGGGGCGCGCGTAGCGCTCGTCACCAAGTTGGGGATAAATTAATTATATTCGCCAGCAGTGCTGCCTCTGTGATGGACCAGTGACATTTGCACACGCGCCACACACCGGCACCACTCATTGAATCATGACGGCGCGACACAATAACTATTCTATTACAGGCTGCAACCCTGTTGAAGTGACTGCAGACAAAAGCAACTCAATGGACCTTAAAATGAGAGCTTTTAACAGCAGATTGAAGCTACATTGCCTTGTTAATTGGCCATCTACTTTAGAGGGCGGTGATTCCACAAACCTGTCATCCTTTTCAGTATAGCGCACACAGTGGTAAAAGCAGAGCAAGGCGGTGCAGTGTGCTGATTGGTGGAGGAAAGGAAAATTGTTGTCCATTGTTGACCTTTGTTTACACCGAACACTAGTTTTGGTTTTGACTAGGGATGTTCGGTAATATCGGACTGCCGATATTATCGACCGATAAATGCTTTAAGATGTACTATCGGAAATTATCGGTATTGGTTTCAAAATTATCGGTATCGGTTTCAAAAAGTAAAATGTATGACTTTTTAAAAAGCCGCTGTGTACACGGACGTAGGGAGAAGTACAGAGCGCCAATAAACCTTGAAAGGCACTGCCTTTGCGTGCCAGCCCAGTCACATAATATCTACGGCTTTTCACACACACAAGTGAATGCATGCATACTTGGTCAACAGCCATACAGGTCACACATGCATACTTGGTCAACAGCCATACAGGTCACACTGAGGTCACACTGAGGATGACCGTATAAACAACTTTAACATTGTTACAAATATGCGCCACACTGTGAACCCACACCAAACAAGAATGACAAACACATTTCGGGAGATCATCCGCACCGTAACACAACATAAACACAACAGAACAAATACCCAGAACCCCTTGCAGCACTAACTCTTCCGGGACGCTACAATATACTCCCCCCTCTACCCCCTACACGCCCCCCCCCCCTTCTCTGCCCACCTCAACCTCCTCATGCTCTCTCAGGGAGAGCATGTCCCAAATTCCAAGCTGCTGTTTTGAGGCATGTTAAAAAAAATAATGCACTTTGTGACTTCAATAATAAATATGGCAGTGCCATGTTGGCATTTTTTTCCATAACTTGAGTTGATTTATTTTGGAAAACCTTGTTATATTGTTTAATGCATCCAGTGAGGCATCACAACAAAATTAGGCATAATAATGTGTTAATTCCATGACTGTATATATCGGTATCGGATTTATATCGGAATCGGTAATTAAGAGTTGGACAATATCGGAATATCGGATATCGGCAAAAAAGCCATTATCGGACATCTCTAGTTTTGACCTTTCTTTATCAAAAGCCGACTGTCCATCGGTAACACAGTACTGTAGGCGCTAAGGTGCATAATGGCGGCTCATGGCGTGACCCCAGGATACAGAGGCGGGAGGCGACGTGCTATGGAATCAAATTTTAATGACGATCATAATGTCTGGCTTCTACGATTAAATGAGAGTGACCGTCAGCGATATTAACATTTAAAAAGCAATCTTTGCAGCAATAACTAATCAAACACTTTCACAACCAGGGGGCGAACAAAAGACGGTGGATTTAGGTGAGAGTGAAACAGATGGTTAAAGTAGTTTGGCTGGTCGCCAGCAGATCCCGAATATACTATGAAGTCAGTGCCCTCCCCTCCACAGGCACACATTTTGACCCCGAAACACACCCGCACACCTCGCCATTCTATAGGCCAGGGGTGTCCAAACTTTTTCCACTGAGGGCCGCAAACGGAAAAATTAAAGCATGTGGGGGCCATTTTGATATTTTTCATTTTCAAACCATAACAAAATATATGGATTTTTTGTATTTATTTTACCTTTAGGGGTCCCGGGGACCATAAAGGGTCTCAGTTATTAAAATGTTAAAAATAAGTCTAATTTGTATTATTATTTTTTAGTTAACGCTTACAGTAAATCTCTATATCAGCTTTAAAAAAAAAAAGTTTTTATGGCTTTTCTGTCAAAAACAACTTTGTTTTTTATAGTAAAACTGAAATATGCAGTATTTAGTAATTAGAGCCCTAAAATATAAATAATGCAGGACACCATTGATTTTAATTATTTAATATTTTTGAGTCATCACAGTGAAAAGATAAATAAAATACCACTAACTATATTTGGGATCCAAAAGGTGCCCCACTCATAAAGTGATACATTTTTATTAGTTTTGTTTTTTTTACTTTCATCACTTAAGTTACGAGATCAACTTCAGATATATCTGTCGATTTTACGTTTGAACAATTATTTTGTTTGTTTTATGCTCTTTTGTCAAAGAAAACTTTGTTTTTATATGGCAACTACACAATATATGCAATATTTACCACATAAAACATTTTAAAGTGAAAAATTTGAAGTAATTGGAGCTTTGAAAATAATTATTTAGAACATGGATTTTTTGTCATAATTTTTTTTTGAGCAGTGGCAAAAAAAGAAAAAGAAAGAAAGACAAAAGAAAAAAAACAGCCTGCATGGCAGCTTTGTGTCAACATTGCAACTTTTTCTCGTTAGATTTCACCTCATTCCACTTTTTTTAATGTTCATTTTTATTTTTTGCAATAGCATTTCCAGAATGTGTGGCGGGCCGGTAAACAATTAGCTGCGGGCCGCAAATGGCCCCCGGGCCGCACTTTGGACAACCCTGCTATAGGCACCCTCCCACTCCCACAGCCGGAAATGCTCACATCCAAACAAATCGAGTTGCGGCGACCCCATCAAGCACTGACAACATTTCCCTTTTTTCCTCAGCCGCCATCATTGAGACAAAACGTGAAGCAAGCAATCTAAATAAAGTTGTGGTTACGGAGCACGCAAAACCCTGACAAACAGCCACAAAAGCAAGGAAAAGCCGTGTAACACAGTGGTAAAAATGCCCCCGTGCCAACTTTTTTGCAATGTGCTGCCATCAAATTCTAAGTTCATGATTTGCCAAAAAAGATTTTGTTTCTCAGTTCGAACATTAAATATCTTGTCTTTGCAGTCTATTCAATTGAATATAAGTTGAAAAGGATTTGCAAATCATTGTATTCTGTTTTTATTTACCATTTACACAACGTGCCAACTTCACTGGTTTTGAGTTTTGTAGCTCAGTTTACTACATTTTCCAAGTAGCTTGCACATCACTGACTATAAGGCACCCCCGATAGTACTGTACTACAAAAGATCAATACAGTTGCCACAGGCAGGAAGGTGACACGGCAAAATAAACTTGATAACATCTCAGCAGGTCCGCTCCGCTACATCTTTCACTTCCCTGAAACTTGCCTGCACGAAAATGAAGACACAAGGGACACAATCACCTACAGCACTATTTATGCGCCGAGAACATGCATAATATAATGAAGAAAAACTCATCCAAAAGAAGGGAAAAAAAAAAATCTCTGGCCCTGTTTCGGGTCTCCAGTAATATGTTCCAATTTTTAATCTACGAAATGCACAGCGGCAATAAAGAGGCGCACGAGGACCTGGGGGACAAAGCAGGCATGTGTAAAGAGACTAGACGCTTCATTCGGAGGCGGAGCGGGGAATCACATCCCCAGTTCTGCTCTTCTGTGACTAAAGTTTCCAATGTGGGAAGACAAGCAGCACAAATGTGTTTGGCCCATTTAACTGTTGTCACTCCCCAGCAGACAACACCTTATGACTTGCAAACACACCCACACACACACACATCATACGGTCTTAATGCTCCATAACAATAGTTACAAAGTACATTTCCTTTCAAATGACAGTGCCATGACATGTTCAGTTACTTCTTAAAACAAACTGTGCAGAGATTTGTTCCAATTAATTATGAAATCTATTCATCAAATAATTTGATTCGAGCACTGTGTGGGAGTTGGCAGAGCGCATTTGCTGTTTTTCCAGGGCTCCGATTTGCTGATTAACAGAACCAATGATAGAATAGAATATTTATTTTTTTATATTTATTGTCATCTAAAATCAAGTCAAATGGATTTTGTACAGACAGAGAAATAATCGGGGGGAAAATCAAATAAAAGGTTAAAAGGTAATTTGTATTAGATTGAGGGGAATAAGTATTTGATCCCCTACAAACCAGCTAGGGTTCTGACCCCCACAGACCAGTTACATGTCCATGAAGTACACAACTTAGTCCTGTCCCTTTAAGAAAGTACTTCTAATCTCATCTCATTATGTGAATAAAATACACACAAACACTTTCTTTATTCAAACCACTACACAACCATGGACAGGATTATAGACCTGCGCAAGACTGAAATGACCTACAAGAACGGGGGTCAGCAACCCGCGGCTCTAGAGCCACAAGCGGCTCTTTAGCGGCGTCCTGATGGCTCCGAGGATCTTTTTAAAAAATGTATGGAAATGGGAAAAAAATGGGGAGAAAAATATGTTTTTTGTTGCAATATGGTTTCTGCAGGAGGACAAACATGACACAAACCTTCCTAATTGTTAGAAAGCCCACTGTTTAATATGTCTGTGTTTATGCTTCACTGATGAGAGTATTTGGCGAGCGCCGTTTTGTCCTACTAATTTCAGCGGCCCTTGAACTCACCGTTATGTGGACTGTGACGCAACAGTTTGCTTACATGTATAACTTTCTCCGACGCTGCCACAGAAAGACCTGTTTTATGCAACTCCTTCTTTGTCTCATTTTGTCCACCAAATGTTTTATACTGTGCGTGAATGCACAAAGGTGAGCTTTGTTGATGTTATTGACTTGTTGGAGTGCTAATCAGGCATATTTGGTCACTACATGACTGCAAGCTAATCGATGCTAACATGCTATTTAAGCTAGCTGTATGTACATATTGCATCATTATGCCTCATTTTGTAGGTATATTTAATTTCCTTTACTTATGTCCTCTGTGTATTTAGTTTATTTTTCCATGTTTCATGACACATTATCTGTATGTAATATTGGCTGCATTTGTGTGCCATGTTGTTCCATACCACAGAAAACTTTACCCAGCTTGAAAAGATTGTAATAAGTCCATTAGAAGAAGACAGCCTGCTGTTTCCTTTAACTTGGACACACACATCTATACCTTAGGCCATTATAAGACAGTCATTTCCAGGAGTTATCTCACCCTCTGAGAAGTTTTACTAACGTTTTCCAATGTTGTAAAAATGTGCAGAATAAATATTATATTTCAACATTTCTGTCAACGAAGATTTGCGCCAGCCTGCGACACAGTCATTTTGATAGTAGGCTAATATAGCTAATTAGCTACTTACATCTGTGTTACCATCATTATAACACTTATAAGTCTTTTAATTTTTTGCGGCTCCAGACAGATTACTTTTTTGTGTTTGTGTTCCAATATGGCTCTTTCAACATTTTGGGTTGCCAACCCCTGTACTAGACCATCAGAATCTTGGCAAGAAAGCAAGCACTATTTTGTTCACAGTTGAACCGATACTTGAATCGATTCCAGTACTCAACAGTATTTTTCGGCGTTTTTCTGTTTAGTTTGGTAATAAATGTTAATATAATAATATTATAATAAGATAACAAAAACTTATTTTAAAGTAACTTTTAAAGATGAGCTGATTACGGTAACTGTGTTGTCCAGTTGTTCTATCTTGTTTTCTGATTACATTTGAGTCTCAATTGCAATGCAGTCGCATTTCCAAGACATTACATGGCAGTATGTTGGAAGTACCAGGAAGCGTAATGTGTTATGTTGCGCCCTTCGTAGTGTTTATACTGTAAGCATTGTGCTTAATACACACAAGCTGTTTGATTGTAACATTAATTTCAGTTGTAGTTTTCATTAACCAAATTTTGAGGTGTTGAAATCGCCATGTAAAATCGCTAATGCTAATAGTAGCATGTCTATGGCAAATCCAATGTAAATTAGCATCAAGTTAGCCCATTTTGTAAGAGTGTTTTCGGTCAAGCAGACTTGCTTTGTTGGTGTTAAAAGAGGGAGCCTCGAGTGCTGCTTGAGTGATATTTTCCTGAGGCTGTGTTTAGTCGGGAACCTGACGTGAAGTCAGGTACAACAAATGTATTGAACTATGGCACCGTTTGATTTCACGTGTATTGATACCCGGTAGTACCGACAAAATTCGGTCAGTGCCTGTAAAAGCACCGATCGCATGTTAAGTGAATAATATTAATCCTGTTTAAGTTAGTTTTAATAGTGTTGTTTTAGGAAGGCCTGTATAACTGTCAAGGAGGAACCACAAGCTATACTATTAACGAGCCATTCATCAACAGAGGATACTGTGACTGGAAGTCCCTTGGGATCAGGACCAGGATTAGAGCAGTGCTGCCCACACGGACTAGGCCAGCTGGGGAGTAACGTGACACCTGAGGCTTGAAGGCTCAAAGGTTTTGGCTGCAGAAACAGATGGAGAGCGAAGAGCAGGCTGATATCCAAAACCGTGCACATGCGACTGTGGAATGGACAGAAAGATCATTTTGACCTACACGACATCAGAGAGTAACCGTGACTTAAATGTTTTGCAGTCACTTGACTTCTCTGCTTGTTAACAGCCAGAAGAGGGCAGCGGTACTACAGCCCATCGAGTTTGTTGCCTAAACGGAATAAACGGGGAAGCAGAAGAACATGGAGGGATCTATTTGATGACATTGAATGCCCAGTGAGTGAGAGGTCCATCAGTGTGGACTGTGGTGACATCCTGACCCTCCGTGTCAGGGGGGGGGTCTTTCCACAAGGACAACCTGTCAACGTGTCAGCCCCATAAAACATCGGACGACAGCAGCGTCAAGAAGAAGACAAACGATGCAGAGACAGAATGACAGGAGCAGCTTGGTCAGATGTTTGCAGGTCTCCAGAGGAAAAATTGGCCAAAACTCTTCTTGTGAGATATGGGTATTGTTCACTGGTGATTGCTCCAAGACTGAAAGAGGGAAACAATTTCCCCCAAAATGTCCCAAAATTATTGGTAAATATGTACTAGAAGGTGTTCAACTTATGGTCAGAATCAGCTACTTATCGCAGGTCACTGACGCAGCTTTCTTTTCATTCCCTCCAGTAGCATCAAAGGGAATTAAACAGTGTCAAAACTCAACATCCGAAGACTTCAACGGGAAAGCACAGAGTGGGTTGTTCCACTGTAGCAAAACTCAGTCATTGTATAAATGCTCATGTTTTGTCCCGTCCTTTGGACAATCAGGGTCTCTGGGGTTCTATGGAGCAGTTGGCTGGCCACAGCTGGTTATGATTGGATGATCTGTCGGAATAGTTTTTTACCGACGGTGAAATGGGAAAATCAGCTATCTTGAAATGTAAGCCATGGCCAGAGCACTTTTTCAAGTTTCATTCCGTTGTTCCAAATTGATATGGCGACATTTCCTTGGTTAAAAACGACTAGGACAAATCTAGCATCTTTTTCTGATGTTATTAGAGACTACACTCATGTTTGTATTATCTAATAACAACAATAACAATAATTGTACCCACTCGACATCCATTGGAGACGATCAAACTGGAAGGGGGGTCTCTTCATCTGCGATCTTTTCTCGAATGTTTCTTCTTTTTCCCAAGCTGTGGTTTTTTGCATTTTTCCTTGCCCAGATGCGTTTGTACACAGAGACATGGTTCGCACACGAAGGTATATTTGGCTCCAATCGAAAAGGTTGTCAATCGAAAAGTTTGCAAGTCGAGGTTCCACTGGATGTACGTTGTCATTGTATCTGCTGGATTTCAAAATTGTGCTTTCTTACCCTAAGAACACAAACTGCTGAGATAGTGAAAGAGGAGACTACTGCCACCTGTTGGTAGGGAGGATTACTTCCCACTACACAGTGTTAGTTAGTGTTGTGTTCACCTTCAGAGGGAGGCAACACAAAGTGACGCAAATTGTCCTAAAGTCAACTTGAGACTCACACGCAGCGCAGAAAGTAGGAGAGGAAGCAAAAACTGAACAGGGTATATTATAAAGTGTCAATCACTAAGCTTATAAAGTAGCACATCTACAGAGTCTAATTTCCACAGCTTTTGTCTTTCTGTCCTGACAGTCACCTCAGCTTTGCCTTCAAGCTGTGATTAATCACCCAACCTTCAACTTTTATTTCTTTTTTTATTCTTTCACCGGTAAAGAATCCTTTTAAAAAAAACATTTATTTCAGCTCCTGCAGATGAAACGACAGCGACGGCGGCGCGGTAAGCGGTTCTCGACGGGAAGAATTTCATCCGTCACACACGTTGTTCAGTTGGATATGAATCACACACACGCACACACACACGGGCACGCACGCACGCACGCACGCACGCGCACACACACACGCACACACACACACACAGTAAATATTTGAGAGAGCTTTAGGACGATGATCATCAATCATTGTCTGGCAGACGTCTTATTGCTGAGAAGTCTTAACGGAAGCGACGTCTTTTTACTACAACACAATTTCAAAAATACACACAGAACTCTGCAAAAGCTTTTGTTGTAGTTATATTTTTTCCCAGTCTGTCATTTGTTAGTCTGTTTTTCTATGTCAATAGCACATTGCAAAACAGAAAATAGTAGGACCATACACTTACATACAGGATTACATATAAAAGGGCTAAAATTATTGATTAAATTGATGATGAAAAAAACCTGTGATCCATATTCTGTTGCTTCAATTAATCGTTTAATGAGTGTAAGTAATACAAATTAATAGAATTGACCAGCATACACGTACATACTTTGCGCAAGGCTGCTGCAATATAGCGCACATGAAAGCAGTGGTGTGCGGGTGCCGTGATCTGTGTGGCGGCAAACAGCAGGGAGTGGTTTTTTTTTAATTCAATTTTAATCAATGCACACATGTTAAAAGTGCAATTTCAATATTTATCATGGGCATTTAGTAGAACAAAATAAACAAGATTATGGCAAGCAGAAAAATCATTGTTTATTCCAACTATTTTCCCTAAAATACCGTATTTCCTTGAATTGGCGCAGGGAATATAGTATTCGCACGTCTAGAATTACTGCCGGGTCAAACTCGTTTCTCAAAATAATTAACGCATGCTTGGCCTTATCGCCGGTTCATTATTGACGCCGGATCAAATTCGTTTCGCAAAATATTAATTTTATTATCGCATGTCTATAATTTTCGCCGGGTCAAACTCGTTTCGCAAAATATTTAGCATATGGCTAGAACTTCCACCGAGTCAAATTCGTTACGTCACGAGTGACGCTTTATCTGTCCTCATTTTCAAAATGGAGGAAGCTGCTTTCAGTAGTTTGCAATCGCACAAAGGAAAAAAGATAAAGAGCTACCGGTATTCAGTAGGATTTAAGGTCCAAGCTATTGAATACCGGTACAGTATGCTAAAAAGAACAGTAAGCAGCTATGTTTTATTAATATACCGTAGCTGCGTGTGTCAAATACTGTATGAGTCATGAAATGACTCCCGCCTCCTGGTGGTAGAGGGCGCTGCCACGCTAGTGATCCTTCTTGCAACTTCCGGTACTGCAGAAGAAGTGAACACACGTAGCAAGACTTTTTTTTTTTTTCCTCAGCCTGAACTTTTAACAAGGAGGATTACATACCGGTATCTAAAATAAAACAGTTTTCTAAACTGGACTTTCAATCGAAGCAGGAGGTAATAATTAAAGAAATATCTCCATCAAGACAGAGAGACTTTTAAAACTGAAGAAAGAAAATAAGGAAGACTTCTATAAACAAGTTATCGATGCTTTTGGTCAGAAGGAGCTGCAAATGGACTCCATTTATAAGTACAGGTAAGACCATAATAACGTTTTTTTTTATTAAATGTGCTTTTCATGATGGTATATGCTTACATCACACTCAAAGCGCACGCCTAAATTTACCGCATTCCTTTTGGTAAACGCCGGAGTGAGAAGAGGTTTTAAAATAATTACCGCATGCACGGCCATCCCGCCGGTTTCCGGTAAACGCCGGAGTGACAGGAGGTTTTAAATTAATTAGCGCCCCTGCGGCTATTCAAGGAAATACGGTACGCATTTTTGTGTGGTGTTCGGGTCTGTGGGACCCGTTTTCATTTTTTATTAAAACAAAAATTATACAATTAATACATTTTTCAAACTGAGATTCACTGACTTTGGCTCATTTTCTGTGAAGAACATATATCAGAATACATATTGAATGACCACACACCATACACCCCCCCTACACATTTCTATTACATATAAGATGTCCGGGTCCACTGGACCCGGGGCTAATAGAAGTGTGGAAATTGATGTTCTGTGTACGACACGCACACACACACACGCACGCACGCACGCACACACACACAGCAGGCTTAGACAGGAGGAGGACAGAGTGTAGGTACACAGAACATCAGAGGGTCAAATGTGCGAGAAAATGAGAGCAGAACAAACAATGTTGCAACCTTGTATGGGAACCGCAGGTGCAGAAACACAAAAGAAGAATCCCTGTGGGATGCAGCAACTGGCAGAGAAATTTTCCGTGCAACGTTCATATTGTTGTTACTCAGCCAGCGTTTGTGGGTCTGATGGACCCGTTGCATTTTGAGGCTTTTAATGCCTCACAATCAAACACTTTTATGTTAAAATACTGAACAGATGTTTACCTTATCCCAATAAACATCTGTTCAGTATTTTAACATAAAAGTGTTTGATTGTGAGGCATTAAAAACCACAAAATGCAACGGGTCCATCAGACCCACAAACGCTGGCTGAGTAACAACAATATGAACATTACACAAGGGTTAAGTGTTTTATACTAAAGCTGGGCCGATAAAACGATGAAGGCTGCAGCTATCAATTATTTTAGTAATTGAGTAATCTACCAATTAATTTATTCAATTAATTAAACCTCAATGCATCTTTTAGCGAAAATAGTTGAAATAAACAATGATTTTTCTAATGACCTTTATTATTTCTCCTTAGAAATGCACTTAACTTTGAAATTGCACTTTTATAACTGGAGCGTCACAAACTATTACTTGCGATTGAAAAGAAAACCGTAAACCTGGTAATGCATTATAAATAAAGAACCAAACTAAACAAAAAGTATGCTAAATTGAGTGACAATGTATTTTACAGTTTAAGAAATACATATTTTAAATGGTAACAATTGGATGTGTGGTGTTTAATTTTTGGATAAACAACTGGTTAGCATTAACCTTACAAACTGTACATGCTAAAATGTCCTCACCTGTATTTGAATTAAACATTCAGGTCAAACATATAAGATGTTTGTGAGCTACATAAATAGACTTTTACCTCGTTTCTACTCGTTAACTGCTCTAAAATATGCAGGATGATTTCTGGTAATGTGCTGCATAACTGAAGTAGTGCTATTCTGAAATGTCAGCTCCGTTTGATAGTGCAAATATTTCACCACAATGTCTGTCTTTTTCACTTTGAAATGATCGCAAAGCCTCTCTCATCTTCCGTCCTTGCTCTTTCCACTCGTTTTTCTGCACTCCGCCAGTCCCCCCACCCCACACACACACACACACACACACACACACACACACACACACACACACACACACACACACACACACACACACACACAAATGTAGGCCACATCATTAAATCACCAATAGGTGCTCTGCTTTCATGTGCAGTCTTACTGAAACAAAGTCTGCAAGTTTTACCCAAACGAATCCTCGGAGCAACAAAATACAAATCAATGTTTTTTTTCCCTAATCTAATTAGGGATGTGAGGATAAACGGTATAATGACAAACTTCCCACGGTTAGTTTTTTACGGTTTAAAAATAAAATGATGGTAAAACATTGATTGATAACACTTTGATAAAGTCATGGCCGGTGACACTGCTCATCTACTGGAGAAGCAAGCGAGCGCGAGCTATCTTAGATGCTAACATGAAAACAAGAAACACTAACGTCTCTCCCCATTAAAAGACGACAATCCTCACTCTAAACTTGGATAAACACATTATTGTCCGAGCAACTAATATATTCAATTGTGTGCATTGAACCTACAGGCTGTGCTCTCTTACACAGAGAGCTCAATTGATACTCGAAGCAATATGACGACAGGAAGTCACATAAACCGGACGTAACCCACTCAGCACACCTTTTTTTTCTTCATCTTTAAAAAAAAAAAAACTTTTACAAATTAAAACGAAGGAAGATGAACAACTTCAAAACCCTCCATCAACGTTTTATATACACACTGCAAGTCTACATATAATATAGTAACACACCTTCATAACAGTATGTAATATGTACAATATTTATCGTATTTTGGTCTTTTTAATCATTGCCAGAACTAATTCCTCGGCACATTTATTTCCGTTTCCATAGCAGCGCACTTCCGACTTCTGGCAACAAATGTGTGTGCCTACTTCCGGAAACAAAGGCACGTGTGTCTTCTAATCATGGCAGATTTAGTAACAAACAACGACGACGACTATTTTTGGACAAACAAGGATTCACAACCTTGTATATTTTTAATCTAAATATATGGAGGATGAACTGCTGCTTCCAGAAGCCAGCACAAAGGAAGAGTAAATCGTTGGAGTAGACGGAACCTGAGAGAGAGAGGTGAAAGTGACTCGAAGCTGCAAAATTAGGAATTTGAAGCCAAGCTATTTTGACATAAATGGAGTGCTTACCCAAATAACCCGAAAAAAATGTCCCTGACCAGCTGAACCAAACAGACTACTGTCCATCGAGTGAATCACACTTTATATTACTCATGATACACGTAGCACGTCATGTGTGTATCATGCATACGCTGTCTGGCTGGCTGTGTACAAACAAAACATGAAATGATACTTTGTAGACATTGTAATATGATTTTTCATGTTTTTCACTCAGTACAGATTGGTGTTCTATCGCATTTTGTTGTGCATTACAAACTCAAATGCGTTTCATGCTGACGTAGAAGCTATCTTATCTCTTGCCGTGGTTATAAATAAATAAATAAATGGGTTATACTTGTATAGCGCTTTCCTACCTTCAAGGTACTCAAAGCGCTTTGACAGTATTTCCACATTCACCCATTCACACACACATTCACACACTGATGGCGGGAGCTGCCATGCAAGGCGCTAACCAGCAGCCATCAGGAGCAAGGGTGAAGTGTCTTGCCCAAGGACACAACGGTTAGCTTTTGTTGGCTCTTAAAATAATGTCGCTACAGCTTGGTTATTATACAGGTTACGGAATGTAAACTAAGTATTGTTGACGGTTTTTAAATGCATTTTTAAAGCGATTTAGATTGTTCCTGTTAGCTGCATTGTTAGCCACCAAGAACGAGCCATTTTTTATATGTTAAACTGCAAAAAAAGAAAAAAAAGAAAAATACTTTTGTTTTCTTGTCTTTCGTAATAATTATGATCGTTTATCATATTTTCAAAAAACAAAACTTGGTTATAAGTGTGTTTGAGCACAATATCGTGATAATATTGATAACCGTGATATGAAATTTCCATATCGTTACATTCCCATGAATTGTTGCAGTTCTAAGTGTTGTGTCACATTCTGTCTTTGATACAATAATCCTATCGTAAATATTAAAAAAAGGATTGTTCACACCCTTAAAAAAAAATCAGCGGAGAATCAAATAATTTTCCCCACTGTACAATGAAACACGTATTAAGGGCATGTAACTGGATCTGTGTCATGACCTTTGACCAATGTCACTCTCTCAGTGCACGTTCTGGTTTACCTAAATCTCTACGCACACACACACACACACGCACACACACACACACACCACACACACACACACACACACACACACACACACTGTGTATGTTAGTTTGCAGGGAAAATGAGAAAATGATGAATGGAGAAGAGTAAACACTCTTAACAACATTTACAAAGCGCACGCAAACACACGTACACACAAACACACACACACACACACACACGTCCCCTGTTAAGCTCACCTGGAGCCTCCCGCTCTAGGCTGACCCTGCCGGTTTATGCTGGATTAGTGGACCAAGCGTCAGAGTCTGGCCGAGGACTACTTTCATTCCGACGTGCTGGATTCGAGCAAGGAATGGGGGCGGAGTCAGACCTCTGGCAGGTGATGTAATGATTAACCGCCGCTGAGCGATACGACCACGCTTGCGAGTCGACCTGGATTTTGCCACTGTTAAACACAACTCTAAATACAAAACCCAAAACCAGTGAAGCTTGCACGTTGTGTAAATCGTAAATAAAAACAGAATACAATGATTTGCTAATCCTTTTCAACTTATATTCAATTGAATAGACTTAATGTTCAAACTGGTAAATGTTATTTTTTGCAAATATTAGCTCATTTGGAATTTGATGCCTGCAACATGTTTCGAAAAAGCTGGCACAAGTGGCAAAAAAGACTGAGAAAGTTGAGGAATGCTCATCAAACACTTATTTGGAACATCCCACAGGTGAACAGGCTAACGGGGAACAGGCGGGTGCCATGATTGGGTATAAAAGCAGCTTCCATGAAATGCTCAGTCATTCACAAACAAGGATGGAGCAAGGGTCACCACTTTGTGAACAAATGCTTGAGCAAATTGTCGAACAGTTTAAAAACAACATTTCTCAACGAGCTATTGCAAGGAATTTAGTGATTTCACCATCTACGCAATATCATCAAAAGGTTCAGAGAGTCTGGAAAAATCACTGCACGTAAGCGGCAATGCCCATGACCTTCGATCCCTCAGACGGTACTGCATCAAAAAGCGACAACAGTGTGTAAAGGATATCACCACATGGGCTCAGGAACACTTCAGAAAACCGCTGTCAGTAACTACAATTCGTCGCTACATCTGTAAGTGCAAGTTAAAACGGTACTATGCAAAGCCAAAGCCATTTATCAACAACACCCAGAAACGCTGCCAGATTTGCTGGGCCTGAGCTCATCTAAGATGGACTGATGCAAAGTGGAAAAGTGTTCTGTGGTCTGACGAGCCTACATTTCCAATTGTTTTTGGAAACTGTGGACGTGGTGTCCTCCGGACCATACAGGAAAATAACCATCGGGACTGTTCTAGGCGCAAAGTTCAAAAGCCAGCATCTCTGTTTTGCAATGTGTTGCCGTGTGTTTGCCGACCCCCGTCTTAGACACATGTAATAAAGGTGTTCGTGAAATTCTCTAGAGTGTTTTGCTGCTAAATTAAACACAACATTAGCACCGCATAAAACATGTCGCTACCGGTCCAACATTTACTAAAAAATAATGTCAAAAAAAAGAACTTAAAGCCTTGTCCGGCTGTTAACTGACGTATACTATTCATGTTTAAATACATTTTACTGCAAATATATATCGGTTATCAACGTCCTTGACTAGTAATAATCGATATCGGTATCAGCCCTGCAAAAATCATACCTGTGGATCTCTAATACACACTACTGGACCACATGCATGCATAGGGTTGTACGGTATAACAGTACTAATAAAGTACCGCGGTACTACGGAATTAAAAACGGCACTATACTGCCTCTGAAAAATACCAGTACTATTTTTTTTTTTTTATGGACATTACAGAATGGATGCATTTTGGCTTAAAAAATAAAGATAAAGGTGAAGATATAACACTGAAACGCCCTCAGGAAGAGGTGCTTTAAGACATGGCTAGCTAGCTAGCGGCTCACATCCGTCCGCAGTCGGCAGTGTTTTAGCTACTTCTAAATCACCAATCCTCGCCTCCATGGCAACAAATAAAGTATGTTTCTTACAAGTATCATCCCTGCAGGATGAGGAATAGCTAAACATGCCACATTACACACCGTAGGAGGATACAATAGCTAACCGCTAACAGCAAGCTTATGCTCCTGAATGTAAACAAATGGGTGGATCTATACATACATCGACTGTAACGATACCAATTACAAGTATATAGTCGATACTACAAATATTCAAAACAGCACTTTTCTTCTTTCCATCAGCACGACAACTTAAACAGTAGTTTACGTTGTACGATTCAGTATCGATTCTCATTTTTCAAAAATCTATTTTTTTTGTTTTGTTTTTTTAAATTAATCAATCCAACAAAACAATACACAGCAATACCATAACAATGCAATCCAATTCCAAAACCAAACCCGACCCAGCAACACTCAGAACTGCAATAAACAGAGCAATTGAGAGGAGACACAAAGACGACACAGAACAAACCAAAAGTAGTGAAACAAAAATGAATATTATCAACAACAGTATCAATATTATTAACAATTTCAACATAGCAGTGATTAAAAATCCCTCATTGACATTATCATTAAACATTTATAAAAAATAAATAAAAAATAAAAATAAAAATGAACAATAGTGTCACAGTGGCTTACACTTGCATCGCATCTCATAAGCTTGACCACACACTGTGTCCAATATTTTCACAAAGATAAAATAAGTCATATTATTGGTTCATTTAATAGTTAAAACAAATTGACATTATTGCAATCAGTTGATAAAACATTGTCCTTTACAATTATAAAAGCTTTTTACAAAAATCTACTACTCTGCTTGCATGTCAGCAGACTGGGGTAGATCCTGCTGAAATCCTATGTATTGAATGAATAGAGAATTGTTTTGAATCGGAAAAATATCGTTTTTGCATCGAGAATCGCGTTGAATCGGAAAAATCGATTTATAATCGAATCGTGACCCCAAGAATCAACATTGAATCGAATCGTGGGACACCCAAAGATTCGCAGCCCCATTAAACAGTTTTGCCAGCACGCCGCCTATTAATGTGGAAATAAGTGAAGGTCGGTGGGAAACTCCTATGAGGGCATTCTATCTGAGATGAGGATTTAAAAACAAGGTGAGGAAATTGTCAAGTAGAGCACGGCGACAGCGAGGACAGAAGCATTTTAATAAAAGGAGAGGTGTTCTGTGAGTAAGTCATCCCTGCATGGTGCGCGTGTCAGACGGTCCCTGAATGCAGCCAAATGTCAGACGCGCAAGGGGATAACGCTACAGGTGGAGCATTCACAGGGTGACTCAGCCCTCGTGAGAGACTGCAGTAGGAGGAATTTTCTTTTCCTTTTTTTTTTTGAGGCTCCCAGCAACGGGAGGACTGCAGGCCGCTCTGACATGAGCCGGCTGATATGACGGGTCGCCGACCTGCCCGGTGGCCGTGGCTATGAGTCAATTCCCTTTGCCCCCCCGCAGCAAAGACCACGACGACTAACGCCGCCTCCACTACGAGCGCAAGGCCGCGACAAGGCCGACTTTATGCAAATACCGAGCATGAGCGCTCGCTCGGACGCATTTAGATCGCCGTACTTGTACGAATCTCAAAAGGGCAAGTTTGAAATAAAGACATTGCAGGTGAAAGTGTCCTTGTGTGCACATTGCATTAGGTGCAAAATAATAACAGCAAATATGTCAGCTATTCTTCTAGGACTCTTATTTAGTTTTTTTTTCTTATTTTGCAATCAGACAGGATGTCTCATCTTATTCTGAAGGTCAAAAATGCTTGGTGTTTCTGGCAGGGATATGAAAACGTAAACAAAAGTATCGTTTGGCTACTAAGGCAGGGCAAGAAAACGATATCAATACATATCGCAATAGACATGTAATCGATATCAATTAAAAACGCGGTCAATGAAACTTTAGATTTTTTTTTTTTTGTTCTTCTTCGTCTGAAGAAACCGGAACTTGCAAAGCAAGGATAGTTGCATGAACAAAGGCTCTCGCTTTCTGGTAACCGAGCAACGCAGAAAGTGATCACTGATCAGTGGGAGCACAGCCAATCAGGTAACAGTATCAACTTTCAAGTTTGGTTGCACCACTTTGTTGTCACGCGATTTATTCTTTGCATGGAGTGAGAAGAGAAAGTCAAAATGAAGAAACTGTGGATAAAAGAGGAAACGTCACCTGAACAGTATGGCAGTTTTTTGGGTGTTTTAAAAAGGACCGTAGTCAGACCAACATGGTCTGTAAATGATGCAAGGCGCTCATCTCCACCTTAGCCGCGCTCACCATTTAGAGCACAGCTGGAACTTCCTGGCACTAAACCTGCAGAAAACAGTTCTTCTCAGGTTTCTCTATGTTTACATTTTCACACTGCACTATTTTCTTACACTTTATTAAACAGTTCTTACATATTCTTTATTTTTGTACCTTCATTTTAAGAGCTTACAATTTTGTTTACATTGTTTGTTTACATTGTGAAGTATCATTTCATGTTTTGTTTGTACACAGCTAGCCAGACAGCGTATGCATGATACACACATGTGCTACGTGTATCATGAGTAATATAAAGTGTGATTCACTCGATGGACAGTAGTCTGTTTGGGTCAGCTGGTAAGGGATGTTTTTTCCGGTTTATTTGGGTAAGCACTCCATTTATGTCAAACATTGCTTGGCTCCAAATTCCTAATTTTGCAGCTTCGAGTCATTTTCACCTCTCTCTCTCAGCTTCCGTCTGCTCCAACGTCTCACTGTTCCTTCGTGCTGGCTTCATCCTCCATATATTCAGATTCAAAAATATAAGGTTGTGTATCCTCGTTTGTCCAAAAATAGTCGTCTTCGTTGTTATTTTCCATAGCTCATAAAAATATCAATAATTATCGATTTAATATAAAACACTTAAATCGTGATGCATTTTCCCTAAGCTAACGTTTGCCTAGTGTCATAGTGCTGCTGCTACTAGTGAATCGATATTGTAGAACGTCAAAATATTAGATCCATGATATATCAAATTGATTATTTTACCCGGCCGTACAATGCATATCCAATACATGCTATCAAGATCAAAAGAAAGTGTGTTGAATGTAGATTAAAATCCTCATAGGTCCTCTTTAACCTAGAATTTTGTTGCACAGCATTTTGAATCCATTAATACAATCAAGCGCTGCCTGTAATTCTTAATCAGAGTGCTGCACCTGTCCACAGGTAGTTGGAGCAAACGGCTGCAGCTCTCTCATGTTTGATCGGTGCAAGTCTTCTCCAAACTGCAAGATGTTCAAATTGGATGTTTTGGATCATTGCCCTGTCGGGTGACCGTAGACCTGCGACTAAGCTTCCTGACTGAAAACCTTGTCGAACATAAGCGAGTCTCCTCCATGTTTCACAGTAGTGTTCTTTCATCCGACTACTCTGTAAACTTAGAGCCACTGAGTTAGCAAAAAGCACTGGATTTGTGTCTCAGAAACTTTGTAACTGGTCAATAAAAAAAATGTCATATTGAAATATTTGTTACATGATCACTTTGAACAATTTTAAGTTATTTGTGTGACAATTGTGGGCTAGGGCTGGACGATTATGGCAAAAATAATATTAGGGATTCTTTTGATTGATATTGAAAGCACTATTAATACCATGATTTGTCATTCATTTGAAAACATGAGTATTTGTTGTACCACCAAAACGCAACCAAAACTACAAATGACAAAAACAACGGATATAAATTACTAACGAATAAACAACAAGTAAAATAATGACAGCCACAAGAAGAAATGAAAATAAGAGCAATAGCCATCCATTTTCTACCGCTTGTCCCAACAATAAAATTGATAAATTACGTTTTTTAGTTTTGTTAAATTCAGTTTTTACCTTTTACACCTATTTTACATAATAAATTAATATATAAAGCTGAATAGGTGGGTTGCAATCATGTGACACAGGGGCACATCCGGGTACTTCTGGGTTTCAGACAATGGCGTAAGCCCCATTAGGCTAATTTTTAAAATTTACCTGAATCAGTGCAGATTTCGGCTTAGAGGCACATATTAAAACGATCATAAAAAAAATATTTAAAATGGGATGGAGTGGATTTCTATACTCAAGAAAAATGTTTAAAAAAAGGATTTAAACCATTCAGCATCACCAAGACATTATTGCTTGCACTTAATTGGACACTCATAAGGATTTAGAAAAGAAAACATCATGTCTTTACATCTGAGGGGTCCACAAATTAAACATGAATCCGTGAAAGACAAAGTTGGACTTATTCGTGCATCGCTAAGTAACGTATTTGATTGACATAACGAGTGCGGTGCTGCTGTGATTGTGACACTAATGAGAAAAAGGATGAGGTGTTTGCAGTTGATTTCCTGCTACAAATAATAGTCTCATCTGCAATTCATGTCTGCAGTTGTTTTTATGGTGTAAAGTTCATATTTTGTCATTATTTGGCTTTAGATGTCCCTGTTGTTCAGCAATGTTTGCTAGTGATATCAATATTCAGTATATGTTGAGTCTACCAGAGATGTATTCGTCTAGCTTATTAATACTATTAAGGACATTTTGTTGATGCTAACAAATATCACCAAAGACGCTATAATGTGATCATCCGTGTCGAATGAAGCACTTGGCTTTCCTGCACAACCACAACTAAGCTTTTAGTTTCTGTTATTAAAATCGAGAAAGAAAATATGGTGGATTGGACCAATAATCACAGTATTTATTACTTAGACTCAACATGACGCTAGTTTATTTGCACAAGCAGGTCTTTGTAGTTATATTTCGGCATAGCAACCACAAAAGAACAAAAACTAAATGCAATCTCTTGTCCTTTTTTACGTTTTGTTCTGCTCTCAAACGTAACGAATACAGTAGAGAATAAACTATCACATCACAGAAAGTTTTTCAAACAAATCAAATGTTCACGCAAACATTTTACAAAGTCATCCCTGCAGACACGAGCATGGTCCGATTGTATTCCACAAGATAATGAAAGTGATATTTTTAAGAGCCATTTCCTTCGACGCACTTTCGTTTTTCCCTGACTTTATTACATTTATGAACCACTTCTTTCGGGACTCTATGAAAGCTCTTTCCTATCTCTCTATTTGAACGACTGGAACACCCAAGAACAGAACAGAAATATGACATTTTCTGCTCAAACTCTACACTCACTCTCACTTGTTTTAATGCTAAACTCAAGCTGCTTGACCATCGTGTGACTTAACCCTCCAATAAAATTCCCCGAAAAAACAAACCCATTATTACTTAAATACTTTGATCACGGCGCTACTTCTCCGAAAATAATACTCATTCATTATTGTGCTGAGAAATGACTAAAAGTAAACAAAAAGCATGCTTTTTTCCAATTTACTTCACATTGTTTGTCGCCCGAAACCATCTTGGCTAACGCTAACAGCCTACTAAGGCTATGTCTACACTAAGCCGGATAACCCCTTAAACGAATAATTATTTAGCCTAAGCCCCGTTTCAGCCACAATAATTCATCGTTTAATGTGCCCCTCCTGGGACAATTTTTTACACGGGCAAGTGCGCCGTCTATTTCTTGAATCTCCGGCTCTTTGTATGGACTCATTGATCGTTTACAAACTGAGTTCGGAGAGGAAATGACGCCAGAAAGACCGTGCCCCACACAGGAAGTGTCGTCAGAAAGAACGCGCCACAGCCAGCTTCATAACAACCGGAGCTAACCACTAGAAAGATGGATGCAAGTCATCCAGACATGCCCGTGTTTCTCATTCTTCTACATGTACAGATGTTTGTGGAAATCACACATGAATACCTAAAAAGAAGGAAACTCGCGATTGCAGCTATTTCGGATACAACACATCTCAGACGGCAAGAGAACTTTCGAATATCCAGGTCAGGTGTGATTCTACTTACCGAAAAACTTTGTCCATTTGTCGAAGGAGAGACAACGGGAATGCGGGCTACCGTGGATGTGATAAAAAAAAATGTAGCGTGTGCTTTGTGTTACCTGGCCGACGAGTGAAGACTACGGAAAACATCGAATGCATTTGGATTGGCAAAGCAGACTGTATCAGTTATTGTCCGCCATGTAGGTCACGGACTCAACGTCTAGGTCCAGAGTATATAAAGTCACCAAAAATGAATGGACAATGAAGATGAAGGCAAAAGAGTAAGGAGTGTCCTGACCAGATATCTCGATCCCTAGATTAATTGTTGTGATTCACTACAATAGGGCCCCACAGCACACAGGATTCCAGTTAATTGAAATACCACAACACCGGATATTGTTCAGATAAGTTCCATTTAATTTGAGAACTTGCACACAAAGCAACACTGGAGGTGACTATCAAGTGCGCATTTTCTGCGCATGCGTACTAGGTCGGGTTGCGCCGGCGGACGGAGGGGGGAGGGTGTCTTAAAGGACCATCGTGTGTGTGTGTGGACAAGGATAAGGTTAGGTGGGATTTACCCTGGATTATCTTAGTGTAGAAGGGGTCTAAATGTGAAACATAATAAAACATGCTTTGATTGAAACTTACCAGTGTGAAAATGCCGTGAACACGCCAACATGTACTAGGTGATGGCGTTAAAAGTCATGTTTGATCGTCTCACGGCTGCTATCCAGGCTACTCATCGTCTCTTCATTAGCTTTATAACTCCACTTCTTTCGGCTTTGCTTTCAAGCTGGAAATTAGAAAAATCTCATCAAACCCTTCCCCCCAAAGCGATCATGACCACGACTGTGGCTGCTAAAGATTCCGCACGTCCGCACCATGTTTTGAACTTAAGGGAAAAAAACAAAAAATGTAAACCATTTTGCATTCCGCCATTTTAATAAGCGATTCAAAATCCAGCAAAACCCACAATGCAATGAGTTTCCACGTCACACTTTCAAGCCCTACTGTATCCACGCCTGTATGCATCTCCTCTTCCTTGAGTGAAACTAACCACGGTGAATCAGCATCAACTGCAGCTGACAGGGGTCAGAGGTCGTATTCGACACAATAGAGAGGCGTAGGCAGAGGTGTCTCCTCAGGAAGGGTAGATTATGTTCATTTGGTTATTTGGTTATTGATGTCATTAATGTGAGGCTGGGGAGGACCAGGAGTGGGTTTGCAGCCAGCAATTAAGCGCTGAAAACAAAACGATTAACAGCACGAAGCGGCTGAACAATCACTGTTGTAATAAACTTCTGTTAACACGCAGGAAAAACCCGTTTACTGGTTCTCTCAGAGCCAAGCACATAATTAGCAAGCCCAGAAGAACCAGTCCGACCACAACTACACCTTCACCATGAATTGTCATGAATTTAATCAGACGTCACTGCCGCCGAGAGCAATGTGCTCAAGCTCTTATTTATTTGTAGATTGGACATTCCGTTTACATCAGTACTGCATGTAATCTTCTATTTCAATACGTGGTGACGAGGAACATTAGTGCCTTTGGGGATTTGAATAACAATTAGAACTGCACATACTATACAACTCAGCACTCAGACCGTCACCAAGGCCAGACAATTCAAGCAAAATGTACACTTTGAGATTCGCGCATTGCTCAGAAAAAAGAGAGACGAATGTTGAATAATCTTCCAATGTAAGCATGTTACTGAATCTTTATCTGGATCAGGATCTAGTTGACTAAAAAAATTATAAAAACATAACCCACCTTGGAAGAGGTAAAAAAAAAAAATTAAATTGAATTAAATAAGGGGTGTCCAAAGTGTGGCCTGGGTTTTGTTGGCCCTCGGGATATTGTCAAAATAAAAAACATTCACATGTAACAAAAATAAGATGTGTAATGTAATAAGAACAAGCTGAAATTGTAATACTAATAATAAAACACTTAGGCAACTATAACAAGAAGCTGAGATGTTTTGCCTTTAAATCAGTGCTGTCAACCAATATTTGTTATCAAATTAATCACACTGTTGATATTGGATTAATCACGAATAATCAGTTTCTAAAAAAAATATATATATGTTATTTCTTTTTTTTTATATATATTTTCTTTTCTGTGGTACTTTGTTGATAACATTGTCATGGGTGTACTCCGCCAGCATTGTTTGTCGTCCACTGCTAGTAGGTAATTGCTAGCGGTTGCATCAAAAATGTGTATTGCGTTTAGCATATATAACTTGTTGAGCTACGTTAAGAGAATTAATTTCTGTAATATATGCAAAGTACCTTGGTTTTATGATCTATCCATCCATTTTCTACCGTTTGTCCCTCTTGGAGTTGCGGGGGTGCTGGAGTCTAGCTAAGACACTTTACCCACCTGCTCCCAGTGCCACCCACACTGGTTTAAATGTAACTTAGATATTGGGTTTCACAATGTAAAGCGCTTTGAGTCACTTGAGAAAAAGCGCTATATAAATGTAATTCACTTCACTTCACTTCACTAAGCTGCATTCGAGCAAAGGCAGGGTACACCCTGGACAAGTCGCCACCTCATCACAGGGCCAACACAGATAGACAGACAACATTCACACCCACGTTCACACACTAGGGCCAATTTAGTGTTGCCAATCAACCTATCTCCAGGTGCATGTCTTTGGAGGTGGGAGGAAGCCGGAGTTCCCGGAGAGAACCCACGCAGTCACGGGGTGAACATGCAAACTCCACACACAAATATCCCGAGCTCGGGATTGAACTCAGGACCTTCTTCTTGTGAGGTACATGCACTAACCCCTGTACCACCGTGCTGCCCGTTTTATGATCTAGTGCTGTCAAATTATGTTTTTCTTTTTAATCAGATTAATCACACTCTTGATAATAGATTAACTAGGATTAACCAGAGTCATGCTTACATGAGTTAAATTTACAAAAAAAAGACCCCAATATTTTGACACCAATGCAATTTTACGGTCACAGTTTCAGCCAAATAGTCATTACATGTTTTACTTGAACATAAGTCATTTATTTGCTCAAAACCTGTTTAGCTAAGGTTCTGTGGGGGTTTATATTGAAGTAAACATTTGAGTCAGTCTCCTCGGTCATCTTTGCACTGCCACTGATTACTGCCCACATAAAACCCTTCAGGTAAAAGAACATGAGCGATAAAAATAAATCACATGATTCATTTGGGTGTATACATTTTGTGATCCATCACATTAGTTAAGGGGTCGGCAACCCAAAATGTTGTAAGAGCCATATTGGACACAAAATACCCCAAAAAAATCTGTCTGGAGCCGCAAAAAATGTAAAGCTTCATATAAGTGTTATAATGAAGGCAACACATGATGTAAGTGTCTATATTAGCTGTATTAGCCTACTATCAAAATGACTGTCGCAGGCTGACGCAAATCTTTGTTGACAGAAATGTTGAAATGTAATATTTATTCTACACATTTTTACAACGTTGGAAAACATTACTAAAACTGAGGCTTTTCAGTAGGTGTGATAACTCCTGGAAATGACTGGTTTAGAATGGCCAAAGGTAGAGATGTGTGTGTCCAAGTAGAAGGAAACGGAAACAAATGCATATAAAATGACCTCTAATATATCTAAAATACGAGGCATAATGATGCAATATGTACATACAGCTAGCATAAACAGCATGTTAGCATTGATTACCTTGCTCCAAATATGCACTCCACACAAGTCAATAACATCAACAAAGCTCACCTTTGTGCATTCACGCACAGCATAAAAATGTTGGTGGACAAATAAGAGACAAAGAAAAAGTGGTATAAAACAAGTCTTACTGTGGCAGCATCAAGGAAAGTTGTACATGTAAACAAACTATGGTGCTTTCAAGGACTTCCGAAAAAGAGTAGAACAAAAAGGCATGCGCCAAATACTCTCATCAGTGAAGCATGTTTAATGCAAACAGTGGGATTTCTAACTATTAGGAAGGTTTGTGTCATGGTTGTCCTCCTACAGAAACAGCATTAAAACTAAAAATATATTTTATTCCCCATCTTTTTCCATTTTCATACATTTTTTAAAAAGCTCCAGGGAGCCACTAGGGCGGCGCTAAAGAGCCGCTTGTGGCTCGAGAGCCACGCATTGCAGACCCCAGCATTAGTTAATGCAATGCATTAAAATTGCATTACGGATATACTGTATGCAATGCATGTTTTCAGCTTTTTTTTTTTTTTTTTTGATAAAATATCCAAATGCTCCTGGCATGCTTTGACTTTTCAGTATGCGTCCCTTGATCTAAAAAGTTTGGACACCTCTGGGTTAAATGAGTGCAGCATGTTTAACACAGAAGGACACTGGTTAGATCTATCCGCTAATCACTTTAAAAAAAAGAACACATCAGTGAAGCAGCGATGGGTTGCAGCCAGTTTGCGTCATAACGACTAATGAAAAAAATAAAGTGCCGTGGCCTGAATCCAGAATTTTTTTTAATGAAAAAAGGCTTTTACTGTATTCCTGAAATGGATCAGAACATCATCTAAAAACATTTGACCTGACATAAATATTAATTTGTTGGTGACATCAATAATAGGAAGTCCAAGACAAATCGTTCCTTATTAGCCCTCGGCATATTGCAAACATTTCCATCCATCCATCCATTTCCTTCGGGGTCGCGGGGGGCGCTGGAGCCTATCTCAGCTACAATCGGGCGGAAGGCGGGGTACACCCTGGACAAGTCGCCACCTCATCACAGGGCCAACATAGATAGACAGACAACATTCACACTCACATTCACACACTAGGGCCAATTTAGTGTTGCTTTCATTCATTATTGTTATCATAATATTGGATTGCTTCTAAAATCTAAAGTATAATGTGTAAAAGTGCTACAATTTTTCTGGATGTGGCCCACGAAGGGAAAACATTTGGACACTCATGACATAAATGGCAAATGTAAAGTGAATTTTGTAGTCATTTTAAGTAAGTAGCAAGTAGAGTTGCGCTATATAGCTGATATCAATTTGACCGACGACAGAGTATTTAATTGTATCGCCCTATCGTGATAATGCACGTTGATAACACATTCTGGCCGTCATCTAAGTCACTAATCCTCGCTTCTGTGGCGGCAAATAAAGCAAGTTTAGCTGAACATGCAACACTACACACTGTAGGACGATACAAGAAGGCACGCTAACGGCTAAACTAGAGCTCTTGAAAAGCAACCAGAGGTACAAACGGGTGAAACTCCAAAAATGTAAATATCGTGCAAAGCTTTGTTTATTCCAGCAATTACATTTACGAGGAGAAACCAACAAATGACATAGGCTTATAACATGCGACTCAAGATATTTCAAGCCTTCTTTTGATGTAATTTTGATGATTATGGCTTACAGTTTAAGAAAACCTTAACCTGGAAAATCTCAGAAAATTTCGGGTTTTCAAAATTGTTAAGCCATGATCATTAAAATGACAACAAATAAAAGCTTGACCAACTTCACTTTGCATGTCCATCCATCCATCCATTTTCTACCGCTTATTCCCTTCGGGGTCGCGGGGGGCGCTGGAGCCTATCTCAGCTACAATCGGGCGGAAGGCGGGGTACACCCTGGACAAGTCGCCACCTCATCGCAGGGCCAACACAGATAGACAGACAACATTCACACACTAGGGCCAATTTAGTGTTGCCAATCAACCTATCCCCAGGTGCATCTTTGGAGGTGGGAGGAAGCCGGAGTACCCGGAGGGAACCCACGCAGTCACGGGGAGAACATGCAAACTCCACACAGAAAGATCCCGAGCCCGGGGTTGAACTCACGACTACTCAGGACCTTCGTATTGTGAGGCAGACGCACTAACCCCTCTGCCACCGTGCTGCCCCACTTTGCATGTAATGAGCTTTTATCACATATTAATTTCACATTTGAAGTTTAATTGCAGACATGAATGAACTTTTGGGCGATATTCGCCTTTTTGGAGTTTCACCTGTATATGGACAGTAACGATACCAAGTATAGGAACGGCGATACAAAGTATAGGGACGGCGTGGCGAAGTTGGTAGAGTGGCCGTGCCAGCAATCGGAGGGTTGCTGGTTACTGGGGTTCAATCCCCACCTTCTACCATCCTAGTCACGTCCGTTGTGTCCTTGGGCAAGACACTTTCTCCCATGCTCCTGATGGGTGCTGGTTAGCGCCTTGCATGGCAGCTCCCGCCATCAGTGTGTGAATGTGTGTGTGAATGGGTGGAAGTGGAAATACTGTCAAAAGCGCTTTGAGTACCTTGAAGGTAGAAAAGCGCTATACAAGTATAACCCATTTATTTATTATTTATTACTAAACTCATTGTTATTGCTATTATTATTATTTTACTTGTTGTGGTTTATTTGTCACTAATGTATATCCAGTTTTGGTTTAACTATATTTAAAGTTGAGCTTTGGCGGTACAATAAATACTCATGTTTCCAAATTAATGAATAATCGTGATTAAAATATCAACCAAAATAATAGTGATTATTAGTTTTGCCATAATCGTCCATGTTTAGTATATAGCCAATGCAATAGTAATGAGTTATATTTTTTACCACAAAATCATCTTTTTCACGTTATTGTTGGAATTCAGGAAATAAGTCCCAGGACACAGGAGGCAACACCAAAATATTTCAATCAGAACTAATAGTAATTTTTGCATATTTTGACTTTATTTTGCTCCAAATTTTGTATTTTAAAAAAAGTGAATAAGGAAACAATTCAAACATTTTAGTGATTCAGAAACATAGCCAATGATCTTGAAAATGTATCAGTATCAGCATTGGTATGGCCAATAACTACTTGGTATTGGACCGATACCCAAAATTGTAGTAATGGTCAAAGAAGAAGTGCTTTTTACACTTTGACAGAAGTGTCGATAGAACCATGTTACAACAGAAAGCAAGTACATTTGAGAAAACAATACAACCAAATATGGAGCAATTTGCTCCAGCATACATCAGCCTTTGTAACCAATTTCGAAATGACTCCATTATCTATATGCCAAAGTAATATTTTGTGATACTGTAAATATCGTCATCGGGTTTAATTCCAGTGTACACGTTGAAAACCGAAAGTTAGCAATGAATCAACAACCAAGCGCAGGAAAGCCAAAGTGGAATGTAGGTATCTAGGTCGCATACCTGCACGGTCCGTGGTAGAAGGGATATCCCGGCTGAGGAATGTGATTGCAGTATCCCGACTGATTCCACATGGTGCTTTACCGACGAGTCCGAGTTTGTTTTCTTTGGCAGTTCTGACACTCGTCAGCGTCCATCAATCTTCTCCATGCTGGAGGAGTCTGACACCTGGAATGAGTCTTCCTCTTTCCGGGACTAATCCTCAACTACTCAACAGAGTCCCAGACCAGCGCCCCGGGGGAGGAGTGACATCACTTGTCAGACGTTTCCAGGTGTGTTTGAGGTCGACCCGCGTGTGTGGCCGTCTCCCCCTTCACATCTTCATCGATTTCAGTCTCGCCGAATTAGATCCACGTCACGGAAGTTCACCGAATACCGCGTCTAACTGGTCTTCTCGGAAGCTGTCAACAGAGCGACAAAAGCGCTGGCGAGATAACAAAAAAGAGCAGCAGCGGCCAGCCGGTGTACAGTAGCCGAGCGACTGCAGCCACAGGAGGAGAGGCGGGAAGTGGCGAAGAGAGAGATTGTATGAAGAGGAGTGAGAAAGGGAGAGAGCGAGAGGTAAACAGAGCGGAGCTGCCTTCCTCTTCCCGCCTCGTGCCCCATCTGGCAGGAAGCACGCCGCTAAGGCGCGGAAAAAGGACGAGGGGAGGAAAGGGGAAAGTGACCATGTTTTTTACGTGCACTCATAAAATACAACGAGGCTGAATGCGAACGTTGAGCTGTGTAAACACCTGAGATCATCCTCCACTGGCGAACGCTCGGGTTGCATAATCTCAGAAAACTGTTCAGAACCAAAAAACTAAATTCAAACAAGTTGACTTCCTGCTCGAAGGTGTATTTTTTTTGCTTAAGCTCATATCCACAGACTCTCCTTCACCTTGACTCGGTTCATAGATTTACACACAAAAAAAAAGCGCAATCATGCTGGAGAAAATAAAGGAAAAATAAAAACGTATTAAATAACAAAAAATTATGATAAAGCAAAATAAGGGAAAATGTATTAAAGTTCAGTTCAGTTTCAGTTTATTTCGAACATGCACATGATACAATGTAATTCATCACATATTCCTAGTTGTTTCATTACAGCACGTCCGAAAAGGAGTAGGAAGAAGCTGAGCTTATTTAATCCTACCCCTTTTCATACTATAGCAACTTTATCCTATTTCCTTCTTCTCCGTAACATAACAGTGAACAAATAAAAAATAAACAAATAATATACCATAGTAAGTAAACATATTAAATACAGAAATAATCTTTGTCTCAATAAAAAAATAAAAGGGTTTAAGACAGTGGTTCTTAACCTTGTTGGAGGTACCGAACCCCACCAGTTCCATATGCGCATTCACCGAACCCTTCTTTAGTGAAAAATAAAATGTTAGTTTTTTTTCCAATTCAAGACAAAGTTATATGTTTTTGGTAACACTTTAGTATGGGGAACATATTGTAAGTAACAAAGACTTCATTTAGAGTTTTTTGGACACTAGGGGAACATATTCTAAGTAACAAAGACTTAATTTGGTTAGGGTTAGAGTTAGATGGTTAGGGCCAGGGTTAGGGTTATAATAAGACCATGCAGAATAAGGCATTAATAAGTACTTAATAATGACTAGTTAAGAGCCAATATGTTACTAATTTGCATGTTAATAAGCAACTAATTAATGGTGAATATGTTCCCCATACTAAAGTGTTACCATGTTTTTTTACTGGTGCATAAAATGAACCGTGCATGAACATCACCTTGTTCAAAGAACAAAACCAACACAGTGCATAAACTCACAACAAATTACACACCTGCAAATCAGTCTGACTTCTGCTGTTGCCGTATCCGTAATTCGCCGATAGGGAGAAGTTTTTATTTACACGATGAATCGGGTGTGTTTTGACCTTCGCCGAACCCCTGAGCCCGACTCACCGAAACCCTAGGGTTTGATCGAACCCAGGTTAAGAACCACTGGTTTAAGATGTTCATCATGATTCTAGTTCTGTGTACTTTGTGAACACCTGTAGTTTGAACAGTCTCTTAAACTGAATCATATTGGTGCTTTGTTTGATTTCTTTGGTAAATCCATTCCATAATGTAATTCCACATACTGATATGCTAAAGGTTTTAAGTGTTGTACGAGCATACAAATGTTTTAAATTAGATTTTCCTCTAACGTTATATTTCTCCTCTTTTGTTCAGAAGAATTATTGTACATTCTTGGCTAGCAGGTTATAGTTTGCTTTGTACATCATTTTAGCTGTTTGAAAATGTACCAAATCGTTGAAATTCAATATTTGTTATTCAATAAATAAAGGGTTTGTATGTTCTCTATATCCAACATTATGTATTAGTCTAATTGATCTTTTTTGTAACACTGTTAGTGAATGAAGTGCACATTTGTAGTGGTTTCCCCATATTTATGCACAATAACTCAGATATGGTAACACTAGCGAGCAGTAAAGAATATGAAGTGATTTTTGGTCCAGAACATATGTTGCATATTTTTTCATTATTGACGTGTTTCTTGCTACTTGAAGTTGTATATTTTATGTTGTATAGGAAGTCAGAGGTAAAGCTGTGTGTTTAGTTTTACGGGACCAAACACGCAGAGAAATACTTGACAGATGACGAGCAGACACGGACGTCTGAAGCATTGCTATGAGGGCTGCAGGATTTTGAGGAAAAAAATCTAACTGCGATTTGTCTTTCCGAAATTGCAATTTTATACACATAATTGCATACAACTGCAAAAAAAATGAGTGAAGGAAGACAAGTTACTTTAAAGCGGGGCCGCACTTTTTGGGGAATTTTGCCTATCGTACACAATCATTATGAAAGACATGACATGATTTTTTTATAATGTGTTCTAACTCGTAAATAAACGTCTGCTAACAGTCGAGCCAATTGGAAGGTCCTCTATTCCGCCTGTAAAATCCAATAAATAACCATCCAAAAACCGTCAACAATACTCCATTTAAATTTCGTGATTTGAATATTAACCAAGTATTAGAGGTATTGTTATTATAAGTGGTAACGCAGACAAACTATTTATAGCGGCCTGCGTGAACATGTTTACATCATCGAGTGGCCTGTTGTTCCTCGCTTATCTGCTCCTTGGAAGTTTATTGTAGATCATAAATAATGCATCTCAACAGGACAGAAGAAGTCTGAGTAGGTATTCCGTTTGTACACATTGACAGCCAATTTCGACCTGGTAATGGGGAGAACGACACGAAAAGGCGCTTCGTTCCACCGGCATTTTCTTCACGAGGATTGAGACATTATTCACCTAAATGGGAATATATGAACATCCTATCAGTCGGCATCTTCATGACAGCAGACCTTGTACAGTAAGTTATGTTTCATTATGTTTGTTGGCTCTCATGAAGTCAGCAGTGAGTAATAATCAATGATGAAGAAAAAAGCGAACGTTGTGATGCGTTTTTGAAATTATTGCGCCAAGTATGCTTAAAATGATCAAAATACGTAAATATTAAATGTTATTATAAATGTGCCTGATACTACATTATATACATACTTACAGCATGTATATAAAACCTCAATGAAGGTGTTTGGATGTTTTTTTAAGGGCTTTATAGGCAGAATAGTGCGGCTTTCACAGGCTTCATTGTAAGCAAACTTTTGATCGCATTTATTTAATTATTAAAATGCATTTTAAAAAATTACATCTGTCATGTCTTTCATAATGATTGTGAACGATAGGAAAAATTACGAAAAAAGCGCAGATCCCCCTTAAACTGTCAATGAACATATTTTTACCTCAATGTGCCACACATTAGAACAAAATGCATGAATCTACTTTCAAAAATATTTAGTTTTATGAAGACAGACACAGATCTTTTGTCTACATCATGCTTTTAAACTGAATAAATAACTGATAAAAACTATACAGTGATCATGATGTAATGTAATCATAATATACCTGTATAATAATAATGCAAGTAACCATTTAAAATGATCTAAACTTTTATTTCACATTACTATGGAATTGTTACCATTATACTGTCATTGGAAGGTAAATAACTCAGTTATCCTAAATGAATAAACAAACAAATAAAATGGACTCTTCTTTCTTTATGCAAAAACTAAACTTAAATACATATTGAACATCTTAAAGTGCATTCTTTTCCAAGTTGGAAAAACTAGATTGAGTTGTCTTTTCTTTTTTGTTGCCATCACTACATTCTTCCTATTTCGTCGCTGTTGGTGGGCTCATATTGCCCATCCGATTTGAAGCTGAAATATTACCACAATGGGACATGTGGCTTTGTAATCAAATGTTTTCCTCTAATTTGTGTTCCTTTGCAAAACTAGTGAGTCGCGAGTAAGGAGGCGTGAATCCTGTGTGTGTTAGCTAGCAGTCTTGCTCTCCGCCCACCGAGACAAAGATTGTGAATGACTAAAAAGAGGGCTGACCGAGTTCAGGTAAAGCCCCACTTAAGAACTTTCAGTTTTGATTGATTTTGGCGGCGCCAGTGGACCAAAGCGGTAGTGTTTTGCCAGAAGATGAGTACATTTCCCATGAGGACTAGCGCATATAGCATCAAACTGATGTCCATTGTAATATTGTCACAAATATGACGTCTCTAATGGCTATGCTAATATTAAATAGTTCACACTATCAAGAACCGTGTAGAGGTTGCCCTCCTGTGGGTTCTCCTGACACAAAGATTCCTCTTGTGAGCCCAAAGTAAAAGTCTTTTATTTTCATTCAGGGATTGCTTTCCAGCAATATATTTTCAGACTTTTCTGTCCAGCGTGTCTCAGTCCGTGTGTCTTTCTCGGGCTCAAACTCCCACCTCGTGTCTCGTCCCGGCTGCTGCTAATAAAGGCGACAGGTGATTAGATAACAAGGCTCACTTGGGCCATCTACTCACCTGTCGCTGTCTTCAAGGCCGGTCCTTGCACACCCCGTTCCGCGGCAGGCCCGCAGGCCACGCCCCCCTCCGCAAACCGATTTTGACTTGCGCTACAAACATGGCGCTAGAATGTATCGGGGCAGATGCAAGTCCGAAGCAAAGAAAGTCCGGTAGGAGAGTTTTTTTCAAAGGAGCTATTGTGGAACTATCACGCTGGTAGCTATTTATTGCTACCACGCAAATTTCCGATAGCTAACATTAGCATTAGCATTTTGATTTGAGCATTGAAAGTCACTTAGTAGTCCAGCAGGAACAGAGCCAAGGCAGCATCAGTCTGAAATCCCTCGTGTTTCAGCTCACGCCAGCGAGTGAAAGCTGGGGCAATGTTGATCCTTGACTGGTCTTTTGTCCGGGTAACCTCCCTTTTTCTTTTTTTGTCTCCTCAAACAAAACTTTCGTTTCGTTGGTTGTTTTGGAGCTTTGGCTATGATAGCAGTAGGTTGCACAGAGGCGTTGGTTCTTGCCTCCCTCCGCAAAGTCACTAAGTGCCAGTGAATGCGATACAGACCCCTTCAGGCCATGACAGAGGTGTCATTCAAGTAGTTGTAAGTCCATGTATCATTCCAACAGTTATGAAAAGGTAGAAAATTTACTTAGTGCTGCTTTAATTCTACTGTTAAATAGAGCAATTTATCGATGCAGGCAAAGTATGTCAACTTAATTTTTATTTATTGTTTGATTGATTGGATATACTATCAATACTTCTATCAATACTTTTGTGATGTTTGTTATTAGCGAACTGGCTGCCTTTACGGCAGCGCACTCAAACTTGCAGTTTCATGTAAACACTTTTGATTGGCCAGCAGGCAAGGGATACGAGGCTCAACAATTCTGATTGGCAAACATGTCCGTCACTCTTTGGTTATGGCACCAATTAAAACCTCAATGTCGGTTCGATGTCGATTAATCCAGCCCGCCAAAGCTTTTGATTAGGCCCTCCGAACAACACCCAAATAGGCTTGATGAAACCATTCAAACTTGGGTTGATCATGTATGCAGTACTCCTGCCACCCCATGGGGGGCAATAGTGAAGCATGTGTGTCACAATGAAGCAGCAGCGGGTTAGTAGAAGAAGATGGCACTACCGACCCTGAAAAAAATCATTTAAAAAAAAATCACGAAAATCGGACTTTTAACGGCGACTGGACAACAAAGTATGAATGTATGGACATTGCTGACTTTGTGATGTCTTTTATATTCATGGTCGTGTTGTTTTTGGCTGTTTAACTCTGGCGACCAATACTGGTTAAATACATGTAGCACTCAATTTGACCAGCAGAGGGCGATAAAGCTACACCTTAGGTTTAATTGTGTTAAATCACATGTGTGCATTGTTTGCTGTGGGTATTAACACTAAACCTTCTACTTTATTTATGTAAAATACAAAATGGACATTATTAATGTAAAATACACAATGGATGTTATACTTTTGTAATGTTTATACTTTCAGTCTTACAAGCCTAAATAAAGAAAGACGTATAAAGAAATGCAATTGAGCAAGAAAACTAATTCAAAAGAAGGAACATTCATTTTTAACAAAACTTAGCTTCTGTTTCTTCATGCTGTTAACTATCTGTCGAGATGCACACGTTGGAAACGAGTACCGAGGGCAGAATAATTTATTTATTGACAGTGCAGTGTGAAAGCTGATGTGTTTACTTTGTAAATAAATCAACGCAGTCTCAAAGGAATATAAGCTGTGGAGGCACTTTCTAAAGAAACATCTACATTTTAATATCCAGTCTCTGTGACCTTGGGCTCTTGAAACTGCGGCCTTGTTCATTAGGTAGTTGAATAGCCCCGGTTTGCCTCAACCAAAGAGTGCTGAAAAGTAGGCATAAAAGTCAACTGAAAAAAAACGCTGGCAAATTTAAACTGGCTTTTAGGCACCGCTCGAACGCCTAAGTAACGACAAGGAAGATGGACCACACAGCTGGAGAGCTAAAAGGTCAACTGCTCCTCTTGATGCAGTCACGTGTACAAGAGCAGGTAAACAAGGCAGGAAGGAATATAACCGATAACCCACTAAAATATATGAGCTTCGATCACAACAGTTCTGTAGGCAGAACACAGGTGGGCTAAAAATAGATGTGCAGCACTCCTGGGGCTACAGCATGTAGGAGACTTTTTTATACATACGATACATAATAGTGCAAAGTGGGAAAATGTAAACATAGAGATACCGGGGAATAACTATTTTCTGCCCGTTGAGTGCCAGTGTTCTGTGGAATTTCACTACTTTCTTGGAAAAAAAAAGCTACTAGCAGCGTAAAACGTTGATTAAAACAAAGATGTAAAGCTATACCCCTTGTTTTGGTCAATGTGAACTTCCTCACGCTGTAATTTAAAACCTGCTTCGAATGCATCGTGCTTTGGCACACTCATTTCCACAAAATGTCAAAAAAGTGAAAAAGCGGACACAGAGTGTTCCAAAGAAAATGATCATCCTATTTTTTCACGGAAGCGAATGGGAAACCAAATATCTTTGCGAGCAAGTTTTCTCTGTAATGAGCTTCAATAAAAGAAAACTACGCTCAAGGCTCACGCACAAAAGCACTTGAAGAACATCCTGAAATTGTTGGCCACTCAAGATGACACACCTGATATTGATGAACTAGCGAAAGCTAAAAAATTCCAGGTTTCAGGAGTAAAATAAACAAATGGTAACCCCATTTAGAATGCTGCATGAGACGCCGCACCTTGATATAGTTCTATGAAAACTATAGTCTTCTGTGGAAATTTAAAGAAAGTGAACAGTCTGTGATTTACTGCAAAACTTATTAGTTCATACGTTTGGTTTGTTGAAATTCTTCATGCATTGCACTGCTTTTATTTTTCTATCAATACACTGTGATGCCTACAAGGCAGAAAGTAAGAGTTTTTATTCATTATTTATTTAGTATTTTCTTCGATCCCAGATAGGCTGTGACTTACAGCTCAATGGCTTTGTAGATAAACCAAAACAAAGTCTAAGTTCATTGTGTTCTTGCAACTGCGCCAATTTTTTCGTCAGAATTTTCAACTAACTTAAAGTTTTTTGTCAAGAGGATTATTTGTGATATGTACATTTTCAGAATGCGCTTATTTTGGGCCAAAGTAAAACAAAGTTTTCTGAAGTTGTCGTAGCTGTATTTTTAAGTTTACTATGCCATGATTTTACCAGTCTGGCCCATGCAGGATTAGATTTTCCTCCATGCGGCCAATGAGCTAAAATTAGTTTGACACCCTGTGATACAATAAAAGGAACATCATTTAAAAATCACTACCTACTGGCACACGAGGCGCATGGACCAACTTTTTTCGATTAGTATTTTGTTCGAGGCAAATATTTCAGTCTGTGCGCATTCTCAGTAGCGTTGGGGAGCAGACATTGACAGAACTGTGTTCGCAAGGGTGAGCAGCTCAGGTGGTGTGATATTACTAATTACGAGCGCCTTGGTCTGACTACTGTCCCTTTTTCAAAAAATAAAAAAATCTGACGTACTGTCCAGGTGACTTTTCCTCTTTTATCCACAATTTCTTAATGGCCTACTGAAACCCACTACTACCGACCACGCAGTCTGATAGTTTATATATTAATGATGAAATCTTAACATTGCAACACATGCCAATACGGCCGGGTTAACTTATAAAGTGCAATTTTAAACTTCCCAGGAAACTTCCGCTTGAAAACGTCGCGGTATGATGACGTATGCGCGTGACGTCACGAGGTCAAGGGAAGTGTTTGGACCCAATTCAAATATCTCTGTTTTCTTCGACAAAATTCCACAGTATTCTGGACATCTGTGTTGGTGAATCTTTTGCAATTTGTTTAATGGACAATGGAGACTGCAAATAAGAAAGTTGTAGGTGCGATCGGTGGAGCGGCGGACTACAGCAACACCAACACCAGGAGGTTGTGTTGTGTTTTGAGCAGGATAGCAGATGCACTACAGTGAGTAAGCCCGCCGCCGCATCTAAGTTAGCTTCTGTTTTTTTAGCTTCGCCAAGCTGAATATTATTAATCGTGTATTTACATGTTCATGGTTTAATAGTATTTTTGATCTTCTGTCTATCATCCAGTCAGGGTTTTTTTTAATTTAGTTTCTATCTGCATTTGAGACTGATGCTATCACGTTGGCTACGTAGCTAGGTTAGCTTCTATTTTTTTAGCTTCGAAAAGCTGAATATTATTAATCGTGTATTTACATGTTCATGGTTTAATAGTATTTTTGATCTTCTGTCTATCCATCCAGTCAGGGTTTTTTTTTATTTAGTTTCTATCTGCATTTGAGACTGCTATGCTATCACGTTGGCTACGTTGCTAGGTTAGTTTCTATTTTATTAGCTTCGAAAAGCTGAATATTATTAATCGTGTATTTACATGTTCATGGTTTAATAGTATTTTTGATCTTCTGTCTATCCATCCAGTCAGGGTTTTTTTTAAATTTAGTTTCTATCTGCATTTGAGACTGCTATGCTATCACGTTGGCTACGTAGATAGGTTAGCTTCTATTTTTTTAGCTTGAAAAAGCTGAATATTATTAATCGTGTATTTACATGTTCATGGTTTAATAGTATTTTTGATCTTCTGTCTATCCATCCAGTCAGGGTTTTTTTTAATTTAGTTTCTATCTGCATTTGAGACTGCTATGCTATCATGTTGGCTACGTTGCTAGGTTAGCTTCTATTTTTTTAGCTTCGCAAAGCTGAATATTATTAATCGTGTATTTACATGTTCAGTCACTGTGAATGTCCATTTCGCGTTCTCGACTCTCATTTTCAAGAGGATATAGTAACTGAGGTGGTTTAAAATACAAATCTGTGATCTACAATACAAAAAGGAGAGAGTGTGGAATCCAATGAGCCAGCTTGTACCTAAGTTACGGTCAGAGCGAAAAAAGATACGTCCATCACTGCCTCTCAAGTCCTTCACTGTAATGTTCCTCATCTACGAATCTTTCATCCTCGCTCAAATTAATGGGGTAATCGTCACTTTCTCGGTCCGAATCTCTCTCGCTCCATTGTAAACAGTGGGGAATTGTGAGGAATACTAGCTCCTGTGACGTCACGCTACTTCCGGTACAGGCAAGGCTTTTTTTTATCAGCGAGCAAAAGTTGCGAACTTTATCGTCGATTTTCTCTACTAAATCCTTTCAGCAAAAATATGGCAATATCGCGAAATGATCAAGTATGACACATAGAATGGATCTGCTATTCCCGTTTAAATAAAAGAAATTCATTTCAGTAGGCCATTAATTTTTATTTTCACGTCTCACTCCATGCAAAGTATCAACCGCGAGAAAAAAAGATGGCGCAATCAGACCTGATTGTTGATACTGTTACCTAAATGGCTGTTAGCATGTCACTCCCACTAATCAGTGATCACTTCCTGTATTACTCAGTTACTACCTTGGTTCATGCTACCAACCTTGCTTTGCAACTTCGTTTTTTTTTCGACGAAGAAGAAAAAACCTATGTATATGGCACGTTTTATTAAACACATTTTTTATTGATAACGCAATATATTGATATCGTTTTATTGCCCAGCCCTATTACACAGGGTGATTAAAAAAGAATACGGCAAAATTATAAATTATCACTTGATATTTCAAAAATGAAAAACAATAGAAAACCTAGCTTGACATTGAGTATTTATTTCATGCTTTACAAGTGCTCAATATGGCCACCACCAAATTATGTTCTAAAAGCACACTGCACTGTGACAATGGCATTTGTTTTCGCAAACTTAAACACACAAAACGCCTTCTGTTGAGCAGTCGCCACTTTGCGGATAAATAAACACGAGGTATTCCTACAATTGAACGGCACAGACAGGATTACATGTCCACTAGGGTGAAATTGTAACACAATAAAACTTGGATAACTCCTGTATCAAATTGATTCAGTCTATTACAATGCTTTAGAACTGAATACATGTGTGATGATTTTGGCGTATTATTTTTTAATCACCCTGTATTATATGGTATTTTCATCAATATTGGAATACTGTGTGCATGTAAACGTAGTGACATAGCTCACAGCTCACGCGTATTCCAGACACAGCAAATCTATGCAGCGCATAAAATCAAATCCAACCTCAACTGTAAAAATAAACACACAATTTATTCTGTTACATTTTGCTAAGCAACTATACAAGTGAGAGACAACAAGTGGAAACATTAAATAAGACAATGACGAGCACTGTCCAGCCAATTATTTTTACCTTTGCAGTGACATCAAAAGGACAGTGAAAAGGTGTGCCCATCAACAATCGCTTATTCAGCAAAACTGCTAACCGTAACGTCAACCCACTATTATCTAGCAAAACTGGTCCATGTCCGCTGCAACCACGCCAAAACAAACTGTAGTCTCAACAGCAGCCACTGTCGCTGTTAAATATCATGGCCATAATCAGTTAGCACAAACACACACACACACACACACACACACACTTGGCTCAGCCACTGACGCGTTCAGGTGACACAAACAGTCAGACATCTTAAAGTACCGGTAGAGTGGAAAAACAACTTGCCTCTGTATTGGAGCTATTATCTTAAATATATCTGATTTATGACAACAAAAGACTTCCAAAGTTTGCAAACTAATAGATATGATCAATATAATATCAATCTCACTGAGATTTCCGAGCCATTTTGAGAGATAATGAGGAAGCTAGTCACGTGATCCGTGACGTAGAGGAGGAACCACAGATCCCTTCATCACCAACAACAATGCTAATCAAGCAGACCTTGTGAGATCCATTAATTACTAATTTGGGAAAAAATTATGATCCAGAACTTTATATTTTTGAGCCCGAACACAAAGAGGATGAGCAACAAATTTTAGAAGCCGAGTGCTAAACGCATGCAGCTTTATATTTCCACTCTCGCTGGGATGCCGACCGACGGAGCGCTCACATAATCCCGTTTACATGAAGATTCAGGCGCAATCCTCACAAAGGGTTAAAAAGCATCTATTTGTGTCTTTTTCGCCATTTGACATGAGAGTGGCCCAGCCTATCGGTCCATGGCCACATTTGTCTACTACCAGGTGAGGTGAGAGATGCATCAATTATAATCTAGAATTTACTTTTAGCAAGTTTGAGACGAAACAGAAGCAGCCGCCAGCTCAGTGTGTCAACAATAGCAGCGTAAGCCAGCGTTAGCTTATTGCTACCAATGCGCCGCTAAAATAGTCCGTCTCAATGGCGCTTATAATAACAATATCACTCATATTTGGTTAATTTTCAGGTCATGACGTGTAAATGGAGTATTGTTGGCAGTTTCTGGATGTTTTTTAGAGAGCATAATGAGCTCAACAGAGGACCCTCCATCTGTTGACTCAACTGTTATCTATTTATTTACAATATCAAATGCATAAAAAAGACAAGCATACTGTTTGTGTTCCAGTCTTACATAAAGATTGTGAATGATAAACAGCACATATATTTCCAATGTTTGTGTACTTTCAGTATGACTGATCTGATAATATGGTCAGAGTGCAGAAGCGTTGCTCGAGTGATGTAGAATCTGCGGAAATTATCGAAGGTGTTCGGAGCGGAATATTCATAATGGCCGACTGAATTTGTGGCATTTTGTGACACATACATTTGGCTATGGTTTAATGCGAGGGTCGGCAACCCGTGGCTCTAGAGGCTCTTTAGCGCCACCCTAGTGGCTCTCTGGAGTTTTTTCAAAAATGTATGAAATATTGATTGAATTTTTGTTTTTAATATGGTTTCTGTAGGAGGACAAACATGACACAAACCTTAATTGTTAGAAATCACACTGTTTGTATTAAACACGCTTCACTGATTAGAGACTATTTGGCCAGCGCTGTTTTGTCCTACTAATTTTGGCGGTCCTTGAACTCACTGTACTTTGTTTACATGTGAAACTTTCTCCGACTTTCTAAGACGTGTTTTATGCCACTCCTTTTTTGCCTCATTTTGTCCACCAAACTTTTATTGTTGTGCGTGAAGGCACAAAGGTGAACTTTGTTGAGGTTATTGACTTGTGTGGAGTGCTAATCAGGCATATTTGGTCACTGCATGAATGCAAGCTAATCGATGCTAACATGCTATTTAGGCTAGCTGCATGTACATATTGCATCATTATGCCTCGTGTGTAGGTATATTTGAGCTCATTTAATTTTCTTTAAGTCCTTGTAATTCAATTTATATTTGCATGTCCCATGACACATTGTTTGTATGTAATATTGGCTGCATTTCTGATAGTTGTTTGTGTGCCATGTTGTTCCAGACCACAGCAAACGTTACCCAATCCATTAGAAGAAGACAGCCTACTGCTTCCTTTAACTTAGACACGCACATCTATACCTTTGGCCATTCTAAACCAGTCATTTCTAGGAGTTATCTCAACCTCAGAGAAGCCTCAGTTTTACCAATGTTTTCCAATGTTGTAAAAATGTGTACAATAATTATTACATTTCTACATTTCTGTCAACAAAGATTTGCGTCAGCCTATGACATATAGTAATTTTGAAAATAGGTTAATATAGCTGATATAGACACTTACATCATGTGTTGTCTTCATTACAAGGCTTTTAATTTTTTTGCGGCTCCAGACAGACTTTTTTTTTGTATTTTTGGTCCAATATGGCTCTTTCAACATTTTGAGTTGCCGACCCCTGGTTTAATGGATACAATGAAACACAAATAAGTAAAGATGTCCAATAATATCGGGCTGCCGATATTATCGGCCGATAAATGCTTTAAAATGTAATAACGGAAATTATCTGTATCGGTTTCAAAAAGTAAAATTTATGACTTTTTAAAACGCCGCTGTACGGAGTGGTACACGGAAGTAGAGAGAAGTACAGAGCGCCAATAAACCTTAAAGGCACTGCCTTCGCGTGCCGGCCCAATCACATAATATCTACGGCCTTTCACACACACAAGTGAATGCAACGCATACTTGGTCAACAGCCATACAGGTCACACTGAGGGTGTCCGCATAAACAACTTTAACACTGTTACAAATATGCGCCACACTGTGAACCCACACCAAACAAGAATGACAAACACATTTCGGGAGAACATCCGCACCGTAACACAACATAAACACAACAGAACAAATAACCAGAACCCCTTGCAGCACTAACTCTTCCGGGACGCTACAATATACACCCCCTGCTACCCCCTAGAAACTCCCCACCTCAACCCCGCCCCCCCCCAACCCCACCCACCTCAACCTCCTCATGCTCTCTCAGGGAGAGCATGTCCCAAATTCCAAGCTGCTTTTTTGAGGCATGTTAAAAAAAATAATGCACTTTGTGACTTCAATAATAAATATGGCAGTGCCATGTTGGCATTTTTTTCCATAACTTGAGTTGATTTATTTTGGAAAACCTTGTTACATTGTTTAATGCATCCAGCGGGGCATCACAACAAAATTAGGCATAATAATGTGTTAATTCCACGACTGTATATGTCGGTATCGGTTGATATCGGAATCGGTAATTAAGAGTTGGACAATATCGGAATATCGGCAAAAAAGCCATTATCGGACATCTCTACAAATAAGCATATAAAGTCAAGTTGTTTTTCCACTCTACTGGCCCTTTAAACTCCCAACAACTGTTAGCAAACAATACGCGCAGCTATAATGTCCTCCTGCAGGGGGAGATTGGGGAGGCGTAGCTGGTTACTTGCAGGGAGCAAAGAAAAAGAAAGTTACAGAAGGAAGCATCCTCCCCTGGGAGGAAGCAACGAAAGCGGGGTTTGTAAAGGATGAAAAGAAAAGAGAAAGTGAAGGGAGAGGAGGGGCCGTGTAGCTCCCGCTGTTTGTTTTTGCTGGCCAACGTAATTCCAAGTGCATCTAATCAGGCTTAGGGGACACACCTCCTTCCTTCCTTCTTGCTCGTCCACACCGTCCTCCAGCAGTGCCTCTGAGCCTGCAGCTCGGCTTGTCGTCCTGTCACATCAGGTACCCCCGACACGCCTCCGCCATCAAGGCCACACCTGAGACCTTTGCAGCCGCGTTAACCATCAAAAGGTGCTTCGACTTTCTTCTTTAGCGCCTGATGAAAAGCAGCTCGGCTTTGTGTGAGAACAGGATTTGGAAAGAGTCATTCACTGCTCGACTGGTTGATGTTTTGTTTGTGTAATCTTCGTTTTTATCTCTTGGTCTCACACACACACACACATGCACACACACGCAACGATTTGTCAAATAAGATAAATCACCATTTAACAATTTGTTTCTCCTTCTTCCGTCATTTCCTTTTTAGTTCTAATGCTGCCTGCCGGGACTCCTTCCCCTGGAGAACCTGATGAATCACACACTGGCTCAATTATTAAGCCCATAGGAGTGTATGCGTGTGTGTGTGTGTGTGCCTGTGTGTGTGTGTGTGTGTACAAAGCCAGATGAACTAGCTGTGACGTTGCATATTTGGCTAATAACTCAAATGATGCAATAAGTTGTGTGATTATCCGTTTGTGTCTTCATGTAACTGCAGAGTCTCCTGATCCAGATGCACACACACACATGTTCTACTATTAATACACCTCCTCTGAGCTTGCTCCTTCGGGCGTCGCACCGTTCCATCTTCCTCGCTGCTATCTGACACTACAATTAGACCAAATCTTTCTTTCTTTTTTTCTCCTTCTACTGGATGGTCTCCAGGAGCTGGAAGAAGCAGCAGGTTCTGGATCAGCTGCATGGATGTTGTTCTATTTGCATGTGATGAGCAAACATGGAAGAAGCGAGCCTCTAAATGAGATTCTTAGTCCCTTTCAGTTCTTTAATGAAGTGATGAAGAATAACAAGGTTGGTCTATTAGGATATTTCGGTATCACATTGTGAATATTGGGCAGTTAAATTTGGTATGTTTTTATTTATATAAAAATATGGTGTTATTTATTAGTTTCAAAAAGGGCTGGGCGATACTGCTAAAAACTGTATCATGATATAGGTGTTTTATATAGATCGATAATTATGGATATTTTTTATGACCAATCGAAAATAAGGACCTGGAAAAAAATAATTTTAAAATTAAAAAAAAAAAATCCCAAAATGTAACCTTCCTCTGATTGTAATCCCCTCAGCTATCAAGGCATAAAATAAAAGAAATGTTAACACGAGCATGTAAACAAAATTCTAAAATTGAACATTTAACAATAAGCTCTTAAAATGAAGGTGCAAAAATAAGGAATAAGTAAGAAATACTGAATAAAGTGTAACAAAATAGTGCAAAGAGTGAAAATGTAGACATAGAGAAACCTGAGAAGAACTATTTTCTGCAAGTTTATTGCCAGGAAGTTACAGCTGTGCTCTAAAGGGTGAGCGTGTCTAAAGGGACGACCGCCTTGCACCATTTACAGACCACATTGGTCTGACTATGGTCTGTTGGAAAAAAAATTCAAACAACAGCCATACTGTCCAGGTGACTTTTCACGTTTTATCCACAATTTCTTCGTTTTTACTTTTTCTTCTCACTCCATGCAAAGAATCAACAGCCAGACAACAACATGGCGCAACCTAACATGATAGTTGACACAGTTCCCAGATTGGCTGTTAGCGTGTCACTCCCACTGATCATTGATCCCTTCCTGCCTTGCTCGGTAACCAAAAAGCGAGTGCCTTTGTTCATGCAACCAACCTGGCTTCGCAACTTTCGCTCGTCCCCACCAAGACCGCTAATAGCACAAAAAATATCAATTATCGATATCCATCGATACAAAACACTGATATCCTTAAACAGTTTTCAGCTATATCGCCCAGCCCTACCATGTTATATTAAATTTGTAGGTGTATCATTAAAAAAAATCTTAATCTAATATTTGAGCTGCACTATGGGATTATGCGTGTGTAGCTAATAAAGTGGACTTAAAGTGTACATAAGAATTTGATGCATTGGGTTATACGTTATTGTTTTCACCATTGCTTTATTCACAAATTAAACATGACTTAGAATTGCCATAAGTGAAGTTATGGCAGGTGTTTGTATACATTGATATATTTACAAAACAAATGATAGAAGTCCAACTTAAGGTTGTTGTCTGCAGAGACAAAGTGAAACTAACAACAATTCTGTGGCAGCAAATAGAATATCTAAAAAAAATTATCGGAAGCCTGGTGAATTACACAAATGGAAACAACAAACAAGCGAAGCACTCAAAATGCTTAAGTGCACTTTTATTGTAATGAGATCAGCTGGTCTGCATGTCTACTAGCTTCATGCTTATTATGTCAAATAAAAATATGTAATATATTAAACTTAATATAAAAAATTGTTTTGTGACCGGAAAGAACACAAGCTTGTTTCGTTTCCCTCAATAAACTTCTTGCTTAAAGGCTGTGCAATTGTTATGTATTGTTTTATTATCACATTTCTGCAATTCACCTACAGTTGCAAGCCTAAGATGTTAGGTGGCAGTAGTGTATAGTTTATGGTGTGTTGGCTAGTCAGTTCAGTCTTTGCTAAATCTAGTCTTTTGTTGCGCCCTAAAAAGAGTTAATACTGTAAGTATTATACTTATTACGCAACAGCTTATTATGCATCTTTGCGGTTTTCATTAACGAGTTTGGAGGTGTTGAAAACGCCACGTAAAAACAGCTAATGCTCATCAGTAGCACGTCATGTAGAAAAGCCAATGTATATTTGCATTAAGCTAGCGTGGTTTTTGGAAAAAGTGGAGCCCTACTTTTCTTACGTTGGAGCAGTTGGAGACAATTTCCTTGTTGGCATTGAAAAATTGCAACATTACCAAGCGGTAGTTTGGCAGTAGTTTTGATGCCTTCAGTGACAATCTACAATGTAAATAATCATGAAAATTTAAAAAAACGCATTGAATGAGGAGGTTTGTCCAAACTTTTGGCCTGTACCGTACATATACATGTGTATACATACATTTTATATATATATATATATATATATATATATATATATATATATATATATATATATATATATATATATATATATATATATATATTAGGGGTGTAACGGTACACAAAAATTTCGGTTCGGTACGTACCTCGGTTTAGAGGTCACGGTTCGGTTCATTTTCGGTACAGTAAGAAAACAACAAAATATAAATTTTGGGGTTATTTATTTACCAAATTTGCAAAATCTTCCACCAAAAATATTTTTCTTACTGGAATACTTGATGTGAAGTAATCCAAACCTTGGATAGGTCAATAATTCATAATAACATTGATTTTGATTGAATATTATGTTTTGAGCAATGACAGTTTGAAAGAAAAATAGCTCGGTTGGTAGAGTGGCCATGTCAGCAACTTGAGGGTTGCAGGTTCAATCCCCGCTTCCGCCATCCTAGTCACTGCCGTTGTGTCCTTGGGCAAGACACTTTACCCACCTGCTCCCAGTGCCACCCACACTGGTTTAAATGTAACTTAGATATTGGGTTTCACTATGTAAAAGCGCTTTGAGTCACTAGAGAAAAGTGCTAGTATATAATATAATTCACTTCACTTACCAATATACAATATAATAAATTAGAGATATAGAGTATAAAAAATGTACTTATAATCGAATCGTAGTTCCTGAGTTGTAATCGTAATCGAACCGTGAGGTGCCCAAAGATTCCCACCTCTATAGACCACACAACACCGCTCTGTGTTTTAAGTTCCGGGCACGCCATGTGGTCTGGATTTTATGAATTTTAATAAGTTAAACTCAAACGAATCATTGAAGAAAAAAATTTCAAATGCGAAAATTACTTCTGATTGAACTCATCAATTTGATTGATTAATTGTTGCAGCTCCGCACGCACACACAGAGTTGACTCATTTAAATCACACAATATGGTGGCGTTGAATATGATGGATGTGCAACATTGCTCGCTCATCCACACGTAGATAAAAAACACGAAAGTAGAGCTTGTTAACTCCATCAGCAGCCTGTTGTGCTTCATCATCGCGGCACCCTGGCAGCCCTTTGCTCGGCTAATGGACTGCTTTTTACTGCTCACCTCATTTTGTCGCACTCACACGGTGCACAACGACGAAATAATAGGTGGCTGGCATCTGAATACAAAACAGACAGCCGGCAGACTAAAATGATTATTCATCAGTGGGTTTGGAGCGTCGGTGCATCTGCTGGCAACCATGCAGAGACAAAACATTAGGCGCACATCAAAAAAAAAATCTGAAGTGCAGTTAATTCTGCTGTCTGTGAGACGTGTCAGAAAAGTTCCTGGACTGTCCATGGTTGACCATGAGAGGCAGTGTCGCCAGCAAGTCTCCAAAAAGATCCTCTGACGCTTGCTTCGTGCAGTGTACAATAAGAGGCGAGAGTTGTGGCAGGACAACTCGTGACTGCATCACACTGGCAACGTGCCTGCTTGGAATGTATCAGAGGCTTCCTGTTCGAGAGAAGAAACCTCCAAACTTAGGCTCCGTGTGAGTTTGTTCCTCGTTCCCAACCTCAACGGAATCATCAAGGTGAATCGTTTTGGAGACGGAGACGACATCAAAGATGAACGGGATGCCAGAGTTGTGGAGGATCACGGAAAAACCCTTCCACAAGTAATGAAATATACCTTTTTTGACACACCTCTTGGACGATTATGGCAAAAATAATAAACACGATTATTTTGATTGATATTGAAATCACTATTAATAACACGATTATTCATTAATTTGAAAACATGAGTATCGATTGTACCACCAAAATTCAACATTAAATATAATTTTAATGAACAATATAAATTAGTAACGAATAAATAAGTGAACTGATAATAATAATAACAACAACAAATTTAAATAACAAAAGTGATATAATAAAACAACAACATTCAGTTTTTCTGTTTACATTTTTTTACCTTTTACCATAGAGAGTGTGCTTTTATTGTGCCATAAATAATATTTGATAAAATGCAAAAATCCTCACATGTATCCGTGCAACACATCTTGGGACGATTTTGACCAAAGCATGAATGTTTTGTAAATTGCTTGTGTAAGGTACCTTTTTGAAACCTTTATTTGGTTAGCGCAATCAGACCGCATGTTGCTGCTGACAAGTAAGGAGACGATTTGAGGCTATTTAAAAAACAAAAAAAAGAGAAAGCCACTCAAGTTGTGACTATTCTTTGTACATGTATCTTACATGGATGATGTTGTTCACAACAACACAAGCAGATAAGATGTGTTGTGGGTGTATGGATTGGTCTTTTTAGGTTCAGCTTCGTAGTTTAGTTGCTCTTTCAAGTGACCGTCTCGACATTGTTTAGTTCAGGACGGGACTGTTCAGTGTTTCGGGATGAATGAGCACTACCGGACACATTATTTTCCCCAACAAATCTTTCCGTTTTGTTTTTAAATACGTTTTTTACGTTGTACACGTATTTAACCACCGTAGAGTGAGTGCTTTTTGTGCCAAATAAAATGTAATGAAATATTTATTTCAATTACAAAAATCCTCACATTTATTGGTGCAAAACCTTTTTGGACAATTTTGATCAATATTTTAGATCAAAGCATAATAATTGTATAAATGTATGAATACGTGCTTTAAGTACATTATGCTTGTACAAGGTACTTTTTTTAAACTTTTATTTTGGATGTGGCACACCACGCTATTATTTTGAAGGCAAAAGTGTGCGGTGTTGTTCTCAGATTGACGAGTAAAGAGGCGACTCACTTGGGTTGTGGCTGTTTAAAAAAAATAAGAAATAAAAGAGCGAGCTTCTTTGAGACTGCTCTATTGTGTTTTTATTCCCTGCCTTCTCTTTTGTTGTGATTTGTTTCCTCAGCTCGTTAGTCTCCAGCGAGGGGCGGACACTAAGGCACACCTGCAACCTATTTCTACCGAGGACTATTTAAGCTCGCCTCCCACAGCTGGCTCTTGTCGGTTAATTTTCATCCTGCACCTTCCACGTGCACGCGCCTGCTGCGCCTCGTCAAGTTCTGGTACGTTGTTTTTCCTTAGACCTGTAATTCCTAACGTTGTTGTGTTTGTTTTCTAGCCTCCTTGAGGCAACAAGGACTTTTCCCTGTGTTTAGTGTGCACTGGCTTCTTCCCCTGACGACCACTAAGGAACCTGTTTCATTTAAGTATTTATGGTGTGCACTAGTGATGGGTTGATGAGGCCTCATGAAGCGTTTCGACACATTGCAAAACTGTATTGATACTGTGTCGATACTGTGTCACTAAATACTGACATCTGCTGGACATTAAAAATCCCTACAGGCAACCTATGGACCGACTCAACTGACACTGATTTTATGACCTAGTATATACAATAATATAAACCAAGTCATTGTATTTCATTTAGGATTATTTCATATCTTCATTTAAATAAAAATATATTTTTTATCTTTTTTAGATACAGTCAAATAATGTGAACATGTATCGTGACTAGGATGGTAGAAGGTGGGGATTGAACCCCAGTAACCAGCAACCCTCCGATTGCTGGCACGGCCACTCTACCAACTTCGCCACGCCGTCATTCCTGTACCTTCTCTAGTAACAGTAGTGATGGGTCCGGCAACACAGATGCATCGGCGCATGCGTCGAGCTCATTGAGCGAAACCCTGTGTCGGTGCGCGTACCCCTTTTAGAAAGTCACGTGACCGATCGTGAGCTGCTTTGGTCACGTGACCGATACGCGAACTGTATCGCACTGACGCCTCCTCTGTGCCCTGTGAGCAACGTTCCCTCTAGATGCGCGCCTGCGCAATTGCGCAGTGCTCAAGCGTCCTCCGCGCACACCGTGCGCCGCACAGCCAATATATGCCGCGCACCAAATCAAACCCATCTGAATTCTAAACAAAATAAACACATTTATTCTGTGTAATTTTGAAATGCAACTTTGAGTGATTTCCTAATAAACACAGTTTGGCGCGCAGGCATCAGTGCAATACAGTTCATGAGCGGTCACGTGACCAGAACAGCTCATGAGCGGTCACGTGACTTTCTAAAAGCGATACGCGCACCGACACAGGGTATCGCTCTATGAGCTCGACGCATGCGCCGATGCATCGGTGTTGCCGGACCCATCACTAGTGTGCACTTCTGCCCCATGGCCTTTTGTTACACTTGTTGGACTTATTAAATTGATTCCCTTTTGTTTTACAAACTTGCCTCCCGTCTCTGCATCCCGGGGTCACCCCCTTGACCAGTTCGTAACATGCTCTCCAGTTTGTATGTTTATCTTACATGGATGATGACGTTCACAACAACACAAGAAGATGAGATGTGTTGTGGGTGTATGGATTGTTCTTGGTTACTTTAGCTTCATAGTTTAGTTGCTGTCTCTTCATTATTCAGACATGTGATTTGAACTTAATGAAAAAGACTGAAAATAAGCCAGTGGTCTGGGAGCCGCATGTCGGGAACAAGGCGTGCAACCCCCACCCTATCTTGCCTCTGATTGGCCTGTCAGTAATGTTTTGCCCTAATCTTAACCAAGCGTGACTCATCATAGTAAACCAACCAAACAATCATGGATTTTCTTATACATAAACCAACCGATCATCACTGATGTATAGTTTGTCACCTATCCATGGAGTTGCTTTGCTACGTAGCTTTGATTTTTAAAGGCCTACTGAAACCTACTACTACCGACCACGCAGTCTGATAGTTTATATATCATTGATGAAATCTTAACATTGCAACACATGCCAACAAGTTTTATGTATTTGTTTACTGTTTTTAATGTAACCTTGCTGCTGCCCTCTTGGCCAGGTCTCCCTTGGAAAAGAGATCTTTGATCTCAATGGGATTTTACCTGGTTAAATAAAGGCTAATAATAATAATAAATACGGCCGGGTTAACTTATAAAGTGACTTTTAAAACTTCCCGGGAAATATCCGGCTGAAACGTCGCGGTATGATGACGTATGCGCGTGACGAAGTCAGAGTAACGGAAGTTATGATACCCGTAGAATCCTATACAAAAAGCTCTGTTTTCATTTCATAATTCCGCAGTATTTTGGACATCTTTTGCAATTTGTTTAATGAACAATGAAGGCTGCAAAGAAGACAGTTGTAGGTGGGATCGGTGTATTAGCAGCGGACTACAGCAACACAACCAGGAGGACTTTGTTGGAGCGCTAGCCGCACTAGCCGCGCTAGCTGCCGACCTCACTTTGACTTCCTACGTCTCCGGGCCGCCAAAGGCATCGGGTGAAGTCCTTCGTCCTTCTGACGATCGCTGGAACGCAGGTGAGCACGGGTGTTGATGAGTAGATGAGGGCTGGCTGGCGTAGGTGGAGAGCTAATGTTTTTAGCATAGCTCTGTGAGGTCCCGTTGCTAAGTTGCTAAGTTAGCTTCAATGGCGTTGTTAGCACAGCATTGTTAACCTTCGCCAGCCTGGAAAGCATTAACCGTGTATTTACATGTCCACGGTTTAATAGTATTGTTGATTTTCTATCTATCCTTCCTTCTATCCATTATTTTTTTGTTTCTATATGCAGTTAAAGCACGATGCTATCACGTTAGCTCGTAGCTAAAGCATTTCGCCGATGTATTGTCGTGGAGATAAAAGGCACTGAATGTCCATTTTGCGTTCTCGACTCTCATTTTCAAGAGGATATAGTATCAGAGGTGGTTTAAAATACAAATCCGTGATCCACAATAAAAAAAGGAGAGTGTGGAATCCAATGAGCCAGCTTGTACCTAAGTTACGGTCAGAGCGAAAAAAGATACGTCCATCACTGCCTTTCAAGTCCTTCACTGTAACGTTCCTCATCTACGAATCTTTCATCCTCGCTCAAATTAATGGGGTAATCATCACTTTCTCGGTCCGAATCTCTCTCGCTCCATTGTAAACAATGGGGAATTGTGAGGAATACTAGCTCCTGTGACGTCACGCTACTTCCGGTACAGGCAAGGCTTTTTTTTATCAGCGAGCAAAAGTTGCGAACTTTATCGTCGATTTTCTCTATTAAATCCTTTCAGCAAAAATATGGCAATATCGCGAAATGATCAAGTATGACACATAGAATGGATCTGCTATTCCCGTTTAAATAAAAAAAAATCATTTCAGTAGGCCTTTAAATTAATCCTTTTTAATGGAAAGCCGTAGTTTTTACCACTGCAGGCGTAAACCGGAATGGATTAACAAAATCCGTACTCTATACGGGAAAACCGGAGTTGTTGATAGGTATGGCAAAGAGACGGATCAAGATTTTAACACACATTGTAATCGGAAAAAACGAAAACGGAAAATATTTTTTTATATTTTTACAGACACAGATTTCCAATTATAGACGGAAAAATCACATGCCTGATTATTTGGTTCAGGACGAGGCGGTTAAGTGTTTCGGGAAGAATGAGAGAATGGTACCGGACACACGATTTTCCCAAACAAATGTTCCTTCTCCTCACAATGACAAGATTTCCCTCACATTTGTGTAAATTTCCCTGATATTTTGCGTTTAACTGCGTTTGAACTCTGTCCGCGGTTACGTTAATTTGCGTAATCATATGCCATACTTCTTCTATTGAGTTTTGTGGGGGGGGGGGGGGGGGGGGGGGGGAGAAGATCATAGTGAGAAACAAAACTTCAAGTCGACATGCTATTTTTTAAATCGTAATATTTTTATGGTCGCCAAAAATCCAAATTTCGATTGATTGTCCAGCCCTACTCTCAAGTCAATAAAAGCAGCATCAATGGAGAAAAAAAAAACAATATGAGAGACGCGTGTAAGCTAGTGTAAACCTAAGGAGGCTCTGTGACACTCACTGCTCATTTGATGAAATCCATATTCCTACCAAGATTGAGTGAAAGCGTAACAGGGAGGTGGAACGTGACCGACTGCAAGACAATCATTAAAGGGTGTTTCGTGAAGAGGCCACTGAGCAGCTCAATCCTCCTCCTGAATAATTGACTGCGTCTTGGGACACAACAGAATTACACGCCTCCACGGAGAAACCATCGGAATAAAGGAGGTTCTGCAGTCAAACATCTTGTTCTGCAGCTCTCGCTGCTTATCTACATATCAGTACGAGGTTTCATTTGGCATGCACTGTGCACCATCAGTCCCTCAAGAGTCACTTGCTTTTTGAATGTTTCTGATGAAGGCCTACAATCCAAACATGCAAACTACCAAGCGGCATGTAGACAGTAGGTGTGTAACGGTACACGTATTCCTAATCAGATTTGTTTTGGTAAAGAACAACAGCCTTTGGCTAGCAGGATTAATGCCGAGCGATAGTGCAAAGAAGGAGCCAGAGCTTGTAAACTAGTGATAGGTAAATGACACCTCACGGGCTGTATTGCTTGGATTTTACTGACGTCAAGCCAGCTCTGTTCTCAACGGGTACTAAACGCCATTTAGCCTATCTCGAAGAAAAAATGCCCGATGCTTGTGTTATTTTCGGCTGTACGAATCCTTCAAACCGCGGAAAGGACAAACGTTTCTTCACAGATCCCCGAGAGGTTATCAAAAAGGGCGGAAAAATGCAGGGTTTTAGGAAACGACGAGAAAGTCCAAGGGTGCATGAAGAATGCATGAGTTTTCAGTGATCACTTCATTAAAGGTTTGTTTGATATACTTTAAACATTTATTATTTCCCCTTTAAGAATTATTTTGATATTAGTATTTCTTAAAGACATGTTTGCTACAAGTGTTTCCAAAAGCAGACTCGGCGAGTCTAAATAAAAGAAAGCAAATGTGAGCAAAACGTAAAAGAGTTAAGTTTTTACCAAAGGCAGCAATCATAAATGAATCTTTCAGCACATACACAATGTTGACATCTATAGTTACATTTTGATAAACAATCATAAATAAATATTTCAGCACATACTCAATGTTGACATCTATCGTTATATTTTGATAAACAATCATAAATAAATCTTTCAGCACATACACAATGTTGACATCTATAGTTTCTATAGTATCCGGGAGAGTCTTGATACCAATTTCCTTGAGCCAGCCACACACAAAGAAGTTGTAGACCTCCATGCTTTTCCAAGTTTTCATCTGTTTTGTCGTGTCGAATGACGTCTCGAGCACAATAGTTCGATATGTATAATCCTTGATATCACTCCACAAATCTTTTTTTGATGAAGTATAGGGATCTAGTTAGATTTTTTTGCTTGTATCTGCTTTATGCATGAAGATTTAAGCCTCTTTTGTACACAGATAGTTCCCGCGCTGCTTGCTGCACAACAGCCATATTAACTTGGTCGACCACCACTGCATTTCACTTCCAGGAAGAACTCACGTGACGGAATACAAGCAATTGATACAGCATTGATGTTGTGTTGGGGTCTGTTGGATTAAAAAAGTCACTACATTTGATGCACAAATAAAACAGGAAAAAGTTAGCGGAAAGAAACATGAAACAAGCAACTGTGGTCGACAAGCGATAGCAAAGAGAATTTTTTTTTTTTTAATTTACCTAAATCCGTGCAAAAATATCAAAATGATCTCACACTTTGTAATTGTTTCTGTGTCTTAGTTGTGTCTTAGTTCCTTCAATGATGGCAACAAAAAACCATCCCAAACCTGGTACGCTCCTTCTCCGACTTCTCTAAGTGCTTCCTGATAAACACAGTTTGGTGGGTCACAGCAGCTGTATTGGTGAGGCATCATTTTGTCTTAAAGCGACACGCACACGTCGAGGTAACGAGGGACACAGTATCACTCCTGGTGCTTCAGTATCGTCCGACCAATCGCTGTTGAAAATGTTCTGCCGTTTAAGTCTCCTGTTGGGGAACACCTGGTCTTCCCGGTGAAATAAGTAAATAGACAAAGTGGATAAGATAAAAGCAGGGTTCCGCCATTGTTCAGTAGTGATTGGAAACAGTGCTACGAGCGGGATCTAATATTTCTGCACTTCAAACAAACCTCAACTTTACTACCAAACATAATGATGTATATTAAATATTCACCGGGGGAGAGTATAAAATATTCACCAGTGTGTGTCTAGGGATGGGTTTGTCCTTTTGAACCGATACTGGAATAGTAATTCCCGGTACCTGGAAATCAATGGTACCAATTTTCGGTACTTTTGCGTCTGTTAATAAATATGAATTGTTTTAATGATAAAATACTTTTTATTGCAACATTTAAAAATGAGCTGATTATGATAACTGCTGTCCAGTTATTATATCTTCTTGTCCTATTATCTATCACATTTCTGAGTCTCATTTGCAAGTATGACAATAATTTGCAATTACAGTTGCAAGTCCAAGACATTAGATGGCAGTAGTGTATAATTAACGGTGTTTTTTTGTTGCATCCTAAAAAGTATATGTGTCCAAATGTAGTGAAGTGAAGTGAATTGTATTTATATAGCGCTTTTCTCTAGTGACTCAAAGCGCTTTACATTGTGAAACCCAATATCTAAGTTACATTTAAACCAGTGTGGGTGGCACTTGCAGCAGGTGGGTGAAGTGTCTCGCCCAAGGACACAACAGCAGTGACTAGAATGGTGGAAGCGGGGATCAAACCTGGAACACTGAAGTTGCTGTCACATTATTAATATGGAAAATGTAATGTAAAATTCTAGAACATGCATGCAAAGAACTCAAAAAACGTTGGTAACTCTAACAGCCACGCTCCCTCTGAAAATATACTTCCGGTGTTGGGACCTTTGTTTACATCGTCATGTCAAACATGTATTTTCTCGCTGGCTACTTATAAATGCTCTAGAACTACAACTGGTACGGAACTAACAGTGTTCGGATTGTAGTCATCCGTATATGATTAGCAGCAAAATAGAAATCCATCAATGTTGTGGCTCCGAGAGCGAATGCAGGCGACAACAAGTAAGCTAGCTAGATGATGCAAACTATGCTAACTAGCCAAACTGTTTTGGCGCCGTGTCATCTCCCTGCCCCTCAACTCAGTGCAGCATTTCAAAAAAAAAAAAAAAAAAAGAACAGCGAATTCCAGCAGGTTTTTTGATATCGTAGTGAGTTTACATAATTCACCCACAGAACTTTTGTTATTGTTAGAGTTTTTACTCTGGTTTTCACGGGACACATTTACGGTGTTGTGTGTTGCACTGAGAAGCCACAGATGTTTATGTACTGCTCGATTGCTGGTAAGAAAACAAAGTTACCTCCATCTTTTGACACTCCATACTTCCATCCCTACACGCTACAATATTTCATTAAAGCAACCCAGAAGTGATATTTAGACATGGAAATGAAGGTTTAAAAATGCGGATTTTCGCTTTTCTGCCGACATTCCTAAAATTGCTAATGCTAATCAGTAGCAAAGCTAGCGCAATTTTGGAAAAGTTGGAGCGTTTTTGAGACAATTTAATTCTTGGCATTGAAAATGGCAACATTACCCAAAGGTAGTATGGCTGAGTCTGCTGAAGTGGCAAGGCAGGTACCGTAACATGGCACCATTGATTTTTACGCGAATCGGTGCCCAGTAGGACCGGCGGGATTCGGCCCGTGCCAAAAAAAAGGGGAAAAAAAGTACCGGATTCCGTACCCATCCCTAGGTGTGATGAGCATCACTGTCACAGATTTGCGATTTTGCGATATCAAAACATGATTATTTTCTCATTTAGAGTAAAGCTGTCTTGCAGACAAAAAACTATCACTTTTTTTTTTTTCTTTCTTTTTTGGCCGTGTACAACCGCAATATTAAGTGTTTTGCTTGCCTTCATTTGAGTTCCACAGCCACCACGCCGCGTGTACAGTATGTCCAAGCAGGCTAAAACGTCAATCACGGACACCAAGACGGGACAAAGCACCCAGGAAACACTCAATTGCTGACCCAGCAGCCCGGAGATGAAACAATACATCCGAATCATTGATACAGTTGACAGCTGCGATACCAGAGCTGCAGAAAATCATTCTAAAAAAATACATTTTTATTTATTTTAATGCATGCAAAGTTCTAAAAGACCTCAAAGTACACCTGCACTGTTTTGTGACCCAGCCAAATGAAAAAAAAAGTTATTCATGTTTGAGTCATACACTTTGTCACAGTTTCATCTCGTTATCGTGACCCCAATACCGTCTTTCGTCTCATCTCGTGGAATCAATATCGTCACACCTTTGATATTCGCATTGTTCAAACTCATGCTTTGCTCTGTTGCATCTTCCTGACAAGAAACATTGCACTGTCAGGCTTACATACTTGCATCAATGATGTTTTATTTAAACTGTGTACACAAAAAGTTGAGTAGTTTTATGTTTTGCATTTTGTTCCCTTACTTTACCCAAGTTAAATGAGATTACTGATGATGAACCAGAACCTTATATTTTTTAGCCTGAACATAAGGAAGTTGAGCAGCAAGTTTTACAAGCTGTGTGATAAACAGATCCAGCAAGTAGCTGTATTGCTAAGTGCTAAACAAGAAATACAAACTACGAACATAATAAAACAATCACTTACTGTACAATGTCTGCTCTCAATGGGATGCCGACTGCTGGGATGTTTATATCTTCCCGTTTAGATGAAAAGTTATTCATAATCTTCACGCAGGGTAACAAATAAAGTGACGCAAATAAACATATTTTCCTGTCTCGCCATCTCCTGGTGTAAGTTGAATGTCAAAGTTGACGAAATTCTCGGTTTATGTCCTCATCCTTCTACTATCCAGGTGAGAGGCATGATTTATAATCTAGAATTAACTTTCAACAACTCAGAGGCAATGCAGCGGCTCAGTATGTCAAGAGAGCTTCATAAACTAGTTAACTCTCTGTGATCATGGCGCCCCTAAAAGTAGTTTGTGTTCGTAGTTCGTCCGCGCGTATAATAACAATATCGCTAATACTTGGATAATATTTAGGTAACGATAAATAAATGGATTATTGTTGGCTGTTTTTCAATGTTTTTCGAAGGCTCTTTGGGCCCAATAGAGTAATCCCATTAGCTGCACCGTTGGCCACCTCGTACTTGCGGTATTTTATGACTTAGAATGTATAAAAAAACATAGGGATTGTGAATGATAGGCAAAATTCACAAAAAGTGCAGTTCCCCTTTAATGACAGCTTCACGTGCCAACTACTGAGTCGCACATAACCAATCAGTCCTCACAGAATGTTTGTTTTAAAGATGCTGCCTCTAACTATCATCATGTCAATGAATGATATCCCTACTGCAGAGTTATTGCAGAAGCATACAGAATGTTGTGTTTTAGCGTCCACTTCCATGCAACATTGTTTCCAGAAACAAAGTCCCAAAGTGCATGAGGCAATTGTCAACATGTTTTGATACATCATCTGGATGTGCTGTTGTGGAAGTAATTGCCTGTTTGATGATGACAGTTTGTGTGCATTTCACTTCAGCTCTGAATGTGAAACAGGTGTGATTCAAATGGATGCAAACAGGTGTATGTAAAAAAAAAGTTCTGCAGGCCTGTGTTTGGCTATTCGATGTTAAAGGTAACTTGTACAACAAGAGTGCAGATGCTTGAGTGGTAGCTATTTTTCATTCCTTCCGTGTCACCAGAGAAAAAGCAAAGCTGAGCAGTCGGGGAAGATTTGGGTGGTGGCTTTAAACTGCACTTTTTTTATTTTGCCTATGATTCACAATCCCTATGTAAGACAAAAAACACGTATATGTTTTTCTTTTTTATGCATTATGTGTAATTTAGCGCATGTATTAGGTGGCCATTAATACTGCTAATGTAAATACTCTATTACATCCATAAAGCCCTCGAAAAAACATCCAAAACCGCCAACAATACTCCATTTACATTTCGTGACCTGAATATTAACCAAGTATTAGCGATATTGCATGTAAGCATTTTATCATTCCTCATCCCGGTGAGAGCATATATTGTACAGTAAGTAGGGGTGTAACGGTACACAAACATTTCGGTTCGGTATGTACCTCGGTTTAGAGGTCACGGTTCGGTTCATTTTCGGTACAGTAAGAAAACAACAAAATATACATTTTGGGGTTATTTATTTACCAAATTTGCAAAATCTTCCACCAAAAATATTTTTCTTAGTGGAATATTTGATGTGAAGTAATCGGAACCTTGGATAGGTCAATAATTCATAATAACATTGATTTTGATTCAATATTATGTTTTGAGCAATGACAGTTTGAAAGAAAAAAAAACAGCTTTGTTTTATTAGTCAACATTGCAACTTTTTCTAAATTACATTTAACCTTTAAGCTTTTTTATTTCACTTTTGTTATGTTTTTGTTTATTTTAAATAGTATTTTTAGAATGTGCCGTGGGCCTTTAAAACATTAGCTGTGGGCCGCAAATGGCCTCTGGGGCACACTTTTGACATCTCTGCTATAGATAATAAAAAATAAAATCTGATAAATCTATGGATAAAAAGCAGAGCCTGGCGACGCATGCGCGTTTATCATAACTCTCTCGCTCTCTCTGTCTCTCCCTCACGAATGCTGCTGCGCGCACAATTTATTTTGTTTTTAACCCCTTCTTAATCCTGAACGTACATTGAAAATACACGCAACCCTAACTCAAAATGCAAGACATTTGAGGCATTTAAGAAACTCCGCCCTGACAGCTCCGCAAAAGAGGACATGTCCGGTGAAAAGAGGACGTAAGGTTAGTCTATCGTAGCCCGTTAGCTGCTAGCATGCCGTGTGTTGTGCCTCGGTGTGCATTGTTTACACAACGTGCGTTACGCTACTTAATATGTCCGTGTGGAAACTCGTTCGGTACACCTCCGAACCGAACCGGAACCCCCGTACCGAAACGGTTCAATACAAATACACGTACCATTACACCCCTAACAGTAAGTGATTGTTTTATTAGGTTCATAGTTTGTTTTAGCACTTAGCAATACTGTCACAGCATCTAAAACTTGTACATCATCCTCTTTATATTCAGGTTTAAAAATGTAAGGTTCTGGATCATCATTTGTCCCAAAGTAGTCTTTGCTGACACTCATGAAGTCTGTCATGAATAATAATGTTGTTTTTGTAGGAAAAAGTGAACGCTGCGATACGTCTGGGAAATTAATACGCCGCTGTATGCTTAAAATGAGCAAAATACGTAAATATAAAATGTTACTATGACTGTGCCTTTTACTACACTACATATATACTTACAGCATGTAAATAAAACATTTATGGATGTTTTTTAGAACGCTTTGTAGCCGGAATAAACCCATTTTTAATTCCCCACCCCACACACAAACTGTTCACTCTCCTACCATCTGGCAAGCACTACAGCAGTATGCGTTGCAAGACTACCAGACTCAGCAATAGCTTTTTCCCACAAGCCATCAGACTGCTCAACTCATTTATGAAAACTGGATTACAAATTCCCCCACAACCGCCACAGACACACAAAGACCTGTGGAACTGTGAAAAAGACAATGAAATAAGTTTACAAAACTATTCATCTCCATGCTGCTGTTCTGCACTTTGCATCTTTGCCATATTGCACTACAGTAATTACTAGAGGCCGATATTATCGGCCGATAAATGCTTTAGAATGTTATATCGGAAATTATCAGTATCGGTTTTTTTATTATCGGTATCTGTATTTTTTTTTATTATTTTTTTTAAAAAATTAAATCAACATAAAAACACAAGATACACTTACAATTAGTACACCAACCCAAAAAACCTCCCTCCCCCATTTACATTCATTCACACAAAAGGATTGTTTCTTTCTGTTATTAATATTCTGGTTCCTACATTATGTATCAATATATATCAATACAGTCTGCAAGGGATACAGTCCGTTAGCACACATGATTGTGCGTGCTGCTGGTCCACTAATAGTACTAACCTTTAACAGTTCATTTTACTCATTATCATTAATTACTAGTTTCTATGTAACTGTTTTTATATTGTTTTACTTTCTTTTTTATTCAAGAAAATGTTTTTAATTTATTTATCTTTTTTTTTTTTTTTTAAAAAGGACCTTATCTTCACTATACCTGGTTGTCCAAATTAGGCATAATAATGTGTTAATTCCACGACTGTATATAATGGTATCTGTTGGTATCGGTTGATATCGGTATCGGTAATTAAGGGTTTGGTCAATATCTGAATATCGGATATCGGCAAAAAGCTATTATCGGACATCCCTAGTAATTACCTCATCCTCACTATAGTCTTGAACAGTATGATAGGTTGGTAGCTGTAAGCTCACTGTCTGTCATTTGTTTATCTGTTAAATATCTGTCCTATGTTTAGTCTATTGCAGCGTTTCTCAAAGTGTGGGGCGCGCCCCACTGGTGGGGAATAGAGACATGACAGGTGGGGCGCGAGGAACGGGAGGAAATTTCACTTTGATTTTTTTAATTTTTTTATTATTATATTCTTTGATTTTTTTTTTTACTATGCTTTCATTTTCTATACACACTGGAAATCACTTTGTGATTCTGTCTGTGAAATCCGCTATATAGATAAATGTAAATTACTTATTGTTCCTCTATGCTTTACATTTCTAGGTAGGAGCGAAAGTTTGACAGACAGCAACAGTAACTAATGGGGGCGGGGCTAAGCGGAAGCTTTGTGAATGGCAAGTCACTGTGCGAGGATTTGCTGTTTTGCAAATACATAAAAAATAGAGCCACTGCTGATGAGCTGTTCAAGATAATGGACATTTTCCTCAAAGAACACGACCTTAAATGGGAAAACTGTGTGGGCTTTTGCTCTGATGGCACGCATGGCAAAGTCAAGAAACGGGCTGCAGGCTCTAATAAAGAGGGTTGCGCCAAATGCGCATTGGACACAATGTGTCATTCACCGGGAAACACTCGCGTCAAGGCAGCTCAGCCCCGAATTCAATGAGGTTTTAACAGTGGCAGTGTCAAGCCTGCAACCCCGATTTGAAAAGCTGTGCAGTGCAAAACAGGCTCATTGCAGCCACTAATGCTGGAGTACTGTAAAACTCATGTTCACTTGCCCTGTCCTCCTTATTTTGGCAAAGATTGCAAAGTGGCACTTTTATTTTCATTTATTATTGAACTTGATGCAAGTTATTTGATTTATTATTGAACTTGATGCAAGTTATAACACTTTTATTTGATTTATTATTGAACTTGATGCAAGTTATAACACTTTTTTTTATTTATTATTGAACTTGATGCAAGTTATAACACTTTTGTTTTATTTATTATTGAACTTGATGCAAGTTATAACACTTTTATTTGATTTATTATTGAACTTGATGCAAGTTATAACACTTTTGTTTTATTTATTATTGAACTTGATGCAAGTTATAACACTTGTGTTTTATTTATTATTGAACTTGATGCAAGTTATTTGATTTATTATTGAACTTGATGCAAGTTATAACACTTTTGTTTTATTTATTATTGAATTGATGCAAGTTATTTTATTGGATATTGAACTTGATGCAAGTTATACCACAGCTGCACAGTTATTTTATTTATTATTGAACTTGATTTTATTTTATGTTATTGAGTTTGAATGTATAAAACTTGATGTTACTTGATGTTCGATAAATTTGAAAATGTTAAGCTTGGCATTAGCGTTCTGTTGGGGCGATGGGGGCAGGTGGGGCTTGAAAACTCCCCCTTGTCCAAAGTGGGGGATGACAAAAAAAGTTTGAGAACCACTGGTCTATTGTTTTGTTTATGCTTAATGTGTGTAAAAGGTTGTTTTAACCTTGTTTTAATATCGCACATTGGAGTATGGGAGAAACGAAATTTCAGTCTGCTGTGTAATGTACTGTTGCATGGTCTGATTGACAATAAAGTTGACTTGACTTGTTAGCTGAATTTTGCTAGCGTTTATTTACGAGTTAGAATGCATAAAAGAAGACAAACATTTGTGTGCTTGTCTCACATAAGGATTGTGAATGACGGACACATTTCATTGCAGTTCTCCTTTAATTATGTCTAATTTACTGAACCACAACAAGAGACATGATAGGCAGCATACCTCAAGTCACAGAGTTGATGGTCAACGTTTGACACCATCTCAGTCGTCCTAGGCAGGACAAGAAGGTGTTTGACAGGAACGGATTGGACGCCCTCCTCCTGGCTGCGGCCTCTGCTACAGCAGGTCCCCATCCTTCCTAAAAACTAACTCTTTCCTAAATTATTCGGAACTTTGCAAAAGTCCTGCTGCTCCTAACGTTTGGTGACATGACTTCCAAAGCCCCTTCTGAATGTTTTGGTGTGCCCGTCCCTGGCGACCTCGCCCATGCCTTTACACTGACAGAAGGGTGATTGTCTTCGACAAGCGGGCTGACTTTGAGCGGAAAACATTGTTTCAACCGTCTAGTTGTCTCTCCCTCGCTCCGTGCGCATCAGCATCCTTCAATCTGTCCATTGTGTCTGCCCTCCTTTGCTCCGGGTTGGACACAGATGGACACCCCCGCAACTTCCAGTTCCAGCACCCACGCAGAGCAGGGCCAGACAAACAGGCTCTCAATGTTTCTGCTCGCACGAGGCTCAGAAATGTCAGTCTTTGCCATATCATGTTTTCTACCCAGTTTGGTGCCATCGGGAGGGGCAATATGGCCTAAAATATATATTGCCATATTTATTGCAACCTTCTGCGACAACGATCTATATCATGATGTATTATTTAATATAAAAATTATGATAAAAACTATTGAAAAACAGGCTACAAAGGCTCCTAACTTACTTCCTGACGTGTGCGGCAACATATTGCTTCATTTCCAGTTAGATTATTTTCTCAAAACTATTATTAATCTATTTGCTAAATTACTGTTAATATATGTATATATGCATGTATATGTATACACACATACATACACACATACACTACCGTTCAAAAGTTTGGGGTCACCCAAACAATTTTGTGGAATAGCCTTCATTTCTAAGAACAAGAATAGACTGTCGAGTTTCAGATGAAAGTTCTCTTTTTCTGGCCATTTTGAGCGTTTAATTGACCCCACAAATGTGATGCTCCAGAAACTCAATCTGCTCAAAGGAAGGTCAGTTTTGTAGCTTCTGTAACGAGCTAAACTGTTTTCAGATGTGTGAACATGATTGCACAAGGGTTTTATAATCATCAATTAGCCTTCTGAGCCAATGAGCAAACACATTGTACCATTAGAACATTGGAGTGATAGTTGCTGGAAATGGGCCTCTATACACCTATGTAGATATTGCACCAAAAACCAGACATTTGCAGCTAGAATAGTCATTTACCACATTAGCAATGTATAGAGTGTATTTCATTAAAGTTAAGACTAGTTTAAAGTTATCTTCATTGAAAAGTACAGTGCTTTTCCTTCAAAAATAAGGACATTTCAATGTGATCCCAAACTTTTGAACGGTAGTGTATGTGTTATAAATCATAAGTACTTATTCTTCGGTTCTTGAGTTAGTAAACAATATATAAAAACAACAACAAAATGCTGTGATAATAAAAATATCGATCTAACCACTGTAGTATCTGCAGTATATAATTGGTGTCGTTACTGTCGATATTTGTATCGTTCCGCCCACACTTGTCAACATTTAGGAGCGTTAACTTAGCGGCAAACTTTGCTTTTTTGCATCCTCCTACAACGTTTAGTGTAGCATCTTTAGCTATCCCGTGTCCTCTAGTCCTCCAGTGATATTGATACATGTAAGAAACTTAGTTTATTTTCCCCAATGGAGGCGGGAGGCAAGGAATATGGTGTGTTCCATTTGTACTGATTTCAAAGTTTCGAGAATTTCAACTGGAACGCTCCTCCAGGTCGGATTTCCTTCTCGGAGAGGCAGAGCATTGTCACCACCCCCGAGTTGGCTTCAAAGATGTCTGCCTTGAATGCAAACAATAATATAAGCCTCCGTAACATCCATTATCAGCACTTCTGATTAGTTTTTATCGCACTAAATCAGCCATATATACGATGGATGGATGACGTTATATATCGCTGACAATAGTGTCTGTGTTTCCTCTTCATTCACCGTGTTGCAGAAAGAGTGCAGCATTTCTCATTAGTTGTTTGTATTCAGACAAGGCAAGCACAAAATTAACTTTCGTGAGTGTGGCCATTTTGATTTTCGACATCGGAACAGGAACGCTCATAGCTCAGCTCTGACTTTTCAACTTCCCATGTTGAAAGCAAGCGATTTCGAAGCGGCTCCGCAATGTGGAGGCCCATTAGCCGTGCTCACTAGCGAGGATGCTACGTTGTGTTAAGGACACGGTCTTGTAGAATGTGTCGGCAACATGCGACATAGCGATGGTAGTAAAGCTCTGTTGTCAGCCACATTTATATCATATATCACACATTTATTCGGATTTTGTTCCAAAATAGCCCCAAAGTTAGGACATGCACATCAAATAGCACTAGTAGATAGCGGCTGTGTTCTTAGTCTAAGATGAACTATCAGGTACTGTAGGAATTTATGACAACCTTCTGTGGTCTGAAACAACAATGTAACGCTTGGAGGCAAAATAGCAGACATGCTGCAGCTTTTCGCAGGTAAGCTGACACAGATGTTCCCAGCCTGCCATGCGCACAATTCTGTTGACATTTTGACTTGCGCATGAAAGAGATGTCTCTCGATGGACGGAAGTGCAGCAGTGACATTTATTTCAAGCCAAATGCGGCACAAAGGTCAGACAGTCTCTAGAAGACTTCATGCATTTTGTAATTTAGCAAGTTTACCACCTTACCATTTCATTTTTATGGTAGGTTTATTGTTACAGAGACATTTAAAGAAAAATATCCATTAGAAATAACATTCGAAATAAATAATTTGTTGGTAAGCATAGATGTTTCTTGTACTTGTTCACATTTGAACTGATACGATACCAGGAATCGATACCGGTATTTAACAGTACTAAATTGCTGTATTTTTGTGTGTGTTCATATATATTGTTTCTGATGATTGAATACCATTTTTTATTGCAACATTTAAAAATGAGCTGATTATGATAACTGCTGTCCAGTTGATACAGTATATCTTCTTTTTTTATATATATTTCTGAGTCTCAATTACAGTTGCAAGTCCAAGATGTTAGATGGCAGTAGTGTATAGTTTATGGTGTGTTGGCTAGTCAGTTCAGCCTTTGCTGTCTAGTCTTTTGTTGCACCCTAACAAGTGTTTATACTGTAAGTGTTGTACTTATTATGCACCAGCTGTTTGATTGTAACATGCATCTTAGCTGTAGTTTATTAACTAATTTCAAAGTGTTGAAATTGCCATGTAAAAGCGCTAATGCTAATCAGTAGCATGTCAATAGCAAAGCCAATGTATATTAGCATCGAGCAAGCGCATTTTTGGAAAAGTGGAGCCTTACAACATAGCATTTTTTGAGTCAATTTCTTCATTGGCAATAAAAATTGCAACCAGGAAGTAGTTTGGCTGACTTCGCTCTCAGTGCTGCTGGAGTGATCGCCAAGTGCCGAAGTGCGAACAGCCGGCTGAGTCGGCAACCGGGCGCGACCTCACGCGCAACCCAGGTACTGTAACATGGCACCGTTGGATTTGACGTGAATCGCAATAAAACCGGCGGGATTTGGTCGTTGCCGAAAAAATACCAGATTGGTTACCCATTCCTTGTTGTAGTACTTGTAGTTTCTTGTACTTGTAGTTTCGAGTAGTATTTTTTTGTAGTTTCTTGTATTTGTAGCACTTGTAGTTTCCAATAGTAGTGTATTTAAGTTTCTTGTAGAATTAATATTGAAATGTTCTTGTAGTAGTATACTTGTATGTTATTGTAGTGGTAGTGCTTGTAGTTTCTTGTACTTGTAGTTTTTAGTAGTATTTTTTTGTGTTTGTAGAACTTTTAATTTCTAGTAGTAGTGTATTTAAGTTTCTTGTAGAATATTGATAGTTTATTGTAGCAGTATACTTATATTATTGTAGTTGTAGTACCTGTAGTTTCTTGTACTTTTAGTTTCTAGTAGTATTTTTTTGTATTTGTAGTACTAGTAGTTTCTTGTAGTAGTGTATTTTGATAGTTTATATCAATACATGTATGGTATTGTAGTTGTAGTACTTGTCAGGGTGTACTTGTAGTTCCTTGTGGAAGTTTCTTGTTTCTTTTCAAATATAAATAAAAGCTAAGAATATTTTTCCCCCACAATGATCCCTCTTGTACATTGTCGTATAATCTTCTGGGAGAGCCTGTGACATTTCCAATCAGGGAAAAACTTGCTAGTTGAATAAAAGTAACTTCAAGTACAAAATGACGGAGGTATGAATCATTTTTGGCTCTTGACTGTACTTATTTTCCTGACTGTATGAGAACCCAATTCTAGCACTCGCAGTGAGCGTCTTGAAGAGCCAAGAGTCATCCTGACAGATGTGAGCTGAATTCAGATCCTCTGTGAGATTCTGACGATTCATTCTGTAGCCCGAGGGGCAGGGTTAACTATTCAGAACCTTTTCTTTTCAGGCAAACTTCAAAGACACAAACTGGAAACACCTGAAAGAGTTGGTTTCATCGGTACAAAAAAGCCTTTTTAAAAAGTAGGATTGTTGCTTAATTTCTCACTAATTAGCCTCATTCTAACTTAAAAGCAGAGCTAAGAACCGTGAAAAAAGTACACAAATTGGCGGTTTGTTTCACTAAAAAAAGAACGTACCAAACACACATTCACTAACGCAACAGTAATTAATGCTCTGCGATATTACGATATATATCCAAGTACGACATAAAAATGTCTATTGTTATTGTAAAATTAATATTTCAGATTTATCTTGTCTAACAACATTTTTATGTGCCATATGTTGTATTGCTTCACCTTAACTGCCTGGTCCGGTTGTCTGACAAAAATATAAGACACTTTTATATCCCCCTGCTGCATTCTTCTGGCCCTGCTCAGGTTCCCACACCCGTCCAACACCTTCCAAAAATATAAGGCAAGGACTGCAATTTATGTTGCATTTGTCTTTTGGTCAAAGGTTACTCTCCAAATGGATTTCTCTTGTGATTGATGCTGTATTGCTGCCTTTGCTATGGTTTTGCCAAATCATTCCTGTTTTTGCTAATATCACAATCAGAGTCTGTCTTTTGCGTATCCTCCCTCCGAAAAACCTAGTGTGGGTGTGACAATCATTGGTACTTTTACTTAACTTTAAAACAGGCCAATTAGCCTCAACCCTTCACCTTCGAAAGGGTCTGAAAGTGTATATGTCTCTCTCTCTCACTTTCTCTTTTCTTTCAGTTAGCAGCGTAGACTTGCTTCTCTGTAACCTGATGTTATTTGAGGCCTTAAATAAATACTTAAAGGACCTTAACTTGGGGCAGCGTGGCTCGATTGGTATCTACATATATAAAGCTGTCAAACTATTTAAATATTTAAACACAATTGCATTGTTTCATAGTTAACTCAAAATTATTCGCGATTAATCGCAGATAGGTATAATTTTTTCATCATCAATAAGTGTACCCTAGACAGATAATTTTCAGGGGGGTAGCTTTATATTGCTGCATGAAAATGTTTTAACCTTCTCAATTAATAAAGAGTAATATTGAGCCTGCTAATCATTATGTAATTGAGGACTCGACCAGAACATGTTATAAAATAATTTACACAATATTTCAGCGAGCCTGAAAAATCCCTCCCCCGCCCCCATATTCCTAAACTTATGTACTAACATTTGTTTAGGCGCAAATGTCACAGAATAGCATTATAAAACATCTCTGACAAAGCATGATCGTAATGTAAGACATTTAAAAAAAATTGATGTTAGGGTTTATATATGTATACATATATATACAACTATATATGTATACATACATATATACAGGGTTTCCCCTATATGCATCTGATCGTGGCGTGGCGCCACAGCTGAATTGAAGTCGCGAAACCTTAAAAATTTGGGTTTTTTAGGTGGAAATAGGGCTGGGCGATATATCGATATACTCGATATATCGCGGGTTTGGTGATATATTTGTGCGATATAGAAAATGACTATATCGTGATATTCGAGTATACGTCTTCACGCAGTTGCTTTTAGCTGCGGGCATTACACTACAGGCGTTTCTCACTCTTTCTTGTCTGCTTCTCACAGAGAGTTAAAACAAGCGCACCTTCTTACATACGTCACATATTGTCCCGCGTGCAACGTCACACGCCCTCGCCGAGCAGAGAGGTAGCGACACGGGTAACGTTAGCAGTGGTGCTAACGGAGCGGTGCGAGTGGTAATACAAGAGAAAGAAGGTGCGAATCTGGTAACAAATGAAGGAAGAATTAGATCCCAAGAAAAGCAGCACGGGGTCCATCGCCTGGCGGTGGTTTGGCATCAAGTGGGAAGATGTTTTACAAGTATGCGGCAAAAGCGTTGCTACAAAAAGTAGCAGCAATGCTAATGTGTAGCACAAGTTGAAAAGTCACCCGCTAGAGAATGAAGAGTGCTTGAAACTCTGCATGTCAACATCCCCGGCCGGTGCCACAGCCAACAAAATGCCCAAGCAACCATTTCCACATGTACACCGTATAAAAAAATAGTCTAAAACAGAAGGAGATAACGTCCGCAGTAACCTATCACATAGCGAAGGACATACACTGTTTGATTTCCTATTATGCAGCTCATTTTTATTTGACAGTTATTGAAATATCTTGTGTGACATCATGCACAAAAGTGTGCTTTATATGTTTTAAACTATTGTAGTGGCGTTCTGTACAAAAAGTGCACTTTAATTTAGTGTTGTTTTGATATGTCATCTTAGTGACATCATGCACAAAAGTGCACTAATAGCTTGTTTTAAAATGTCTCTGACAATCTTGCACTTTTTGTTTTGGAATGTACATGAATGTTTGTGCCACTGCTAGATAACTGTTTAATAAATACAGTTTTGGTAAATTGACTTAGTTGTTATTTCCCTCTCTGCATGAAAGTTTAAAATGAGCACATATTAATGCAGTATGAAGAAGAATGTTTTAATGTAGACACATAGAATCATCATACTGCTGTTATTATATGCATCAAGTGTTAATTCAAGGCTAAGGCAAAATATCGAGATATATATCGTGTATCGTGACATGGCCTAAAAATATTGATATTAATAAAAGGCCATATGGCCCAGCCCTAGGTGGAAACATATTAAAGTAATATATTGCATTGGATGATATTTAGCATATTATTTAAACGCTATTGACAAGTGATGCGCAGAAAATGTGATCACTGAAAAACTTTAAACAACCGTAAGCAAGACGCACGTGAGTGTCTGGAGCCTCGGCGGCAAGACGAGGCGCCACACGCGCATCCCTGCTTCGCACTCAAGCCAGACCTAAACTTTGGCATCTGCAAAACAGCAGTGATGCTTTACTAACACACAGCAAGCGTACAGAGCAATATTACACAAATCTTCGATTGGACTGTGGGCGTTAAAGGCGTGTTCAAAGACATCATCTCCTAAAGTTCAAGTTCACTAAGTGGAGAGACATTAGAAAGGCGCCTTTTTAGGTCGAGACGCTCTCTTTCATCTCGGTTTGTTCGCCATTATGATCCAATGAAAAGAATATGTCCTGTTCCAACACAGCAGCTCGCACGCACACACACACACACACACACACACACACACACGGATAGTGCTGTCGATAAATCACTAGACAGGGATGCTGTGAGCTTTCAGCATGAACACAGTGAGTCAGCCATAAACTGTGACTCATCATCGCTCGATGTCTATGCATGACTGAAGCTTTAAATCATATATGTCTTCAAGCGTTTCATAGAGGATTTGTATTCCCGATATGGCTAAATAAATTCACACACTAAAAGTTTCTCGCAACCTGTGAGTATAAAAAATGTAGCGACATCCAGTGGTGACAAAATGGCTTACACATGGACGGCAAACCTCCGTACAAAGTGGAATTTAGACTGTCTTTGTTTTGCCGTATACTACTATTAACACTTCTTCACTTCTTTTTACATTTATGTTTGTATAATAGTTAAAATGTAGCTAGAGATCGGTATCAGTCGATTTCCGTGAAAAAGTATGTGATCGGCCAATGCAGAGTGACGCCTTCCCAGCAGGCATTAAAACAACGTTGTGCAACTCAAACATAACGTTGAAACAACATGCTTTTTGACGACGTTTAATCAATGTTGGGTTCTGACGTTGATTTGACCATTTAAATTTTGTCATTTCCCAACCAATATTCTACAACACAAATACAACGTTGAACGACATGCTTTTTGACGACTTTTGTTTAATGTCAGGTTGTGACGTTGATTTGACCATTGAAATTTGGGTCATTTCCCAACAAATATTCTACAACACAACTACAACATTGAAACAAAATGCTTTTTGACAACGCTTAATCAATGTCAGGTTGTGACGTTGATTTGACCATTGAAATTTTGTCATTTCCAAACCAATATTCTACAACACAAATACAACGCTGAAACAACATGCTTTTTGACGACGTTGATTTGACCATTGAAATTTGGTCATTTCCCAACAACAACGTGGATCCAACGTTGGACATTAACTTTGTCTCAATTTACAAATGCAACTATTTTGCAACGTTGTTTGAAAGTCAGTTTAAAGGACATGTATGTATAATAAACATTGTATCAATGTCTTGTGCCTGCTGGGTTTCAATGTCGATCACAAAAACAGATCCTCCCCTGGCTGATGCATTTTTTTGGGGGTACCCTGGCTGTCTACTAGCTAACCATAAGCTCCAATAAGTTAGTACTCATGTATTGCCACCTCGCTGTGCAAGATTATTGGTGAAAAAAGTAGTACAAAAAGTGGACAGTTAAAAAGTAGAGGGCATTTTTTTACATTTAGGCGGAAAGAAACTTGATCCACTTTCTGTACAATTGCTATATAACTTATGAATTATTACCGTCACCTAGTGCAGTGTTTCTTAACCATAGATCGCCCACTAGAGGGCCGCCAAAAAAAATCAGTTTCACAGCTCTGGTTTGTATGGGTCGCAGCAATACTCCTTTGTAATACACTTTTCCACCATTTGTGGCAGTAATGACAATCCTAAACAAACAGAAGAAGTCTGGAGCTACAGTCCTAGAGAAGTTTCTTTAGTGCAAAAATGATGACTAAAGCGGTGAAGCTTTATTTGCATTTGCGGTGGGAAATAACCCTACAGTTTATAAAGCGGAGCGGATAAATTATCGATTTTTTTATGCTGGCGGCTATAATAAAAATAATTTGAAGCAAAAACAGAGGGTGTTTTGTTTGCGCTATGGTGCCATCTTTTAGACGAGTTTGCTTACTGCAGGTGCTAGAGTGTCTTCATTTAACGGCAGTGCTTTTTTTTTTTCCAACCAAAGTGTCTTTTAGCCTTCCATGGCGTTACTACATATATTGATTCTTCATTCATCACTTCCAGCAACGTTTGTAAGTTTTACAATATAACTAAAACTGTTAATACTTACTAAACCGTGCCAGGTGTGTTGTCTGTAAGAGTGTTTTCATGCATATTTGTATGTGCTATTGTAATGTTATGACGCTAGCGTTGTTAGCATTAGCTAATATGCAAAAAAAATGTACGAGTGTCTGTGTTAAAATTATTAATTTAAGTTGGCATTCTTTTTGTATTGATTCAGTTTCACAAATTCATCAGTAAATTTACAAAACATCACTGAGGAGTTATTGAGTAAGTTTAGCTGATTGGAGAGCTAGCTTCCACAGCTAGTGGGTCCATGACGATGACTTCTGTTTTGTTTGATCATCCGTGTAACAGACACCGTTTGGAAACAATTAAGGTATGTAAATAAACATTTACAGAATCAGAATATTTCTGTGTAAACAACTTATTTCACAACGCATACATCTGCGTTTTCTTCTCAAATTTAGTGGGTGCAGCTTCTATACTCCGGAAAATACGGTATGTTAAATACAAGTATTAAATATGATTAAAACAAGAGTAAGGTTATTAATTTAGTGTTAATGAAATGAAAAATAAAATAAAGTTGGGCCCAGAGGTAAAAAAAATGTCAAGAACCCTTGACCTAGTGCACATATACAAAAATTTTTACATTTATCGGTGAACTACTATCGCAATATACCATAATTCTGTATCGTATTGTGCCTCAAGTACCGTGATATGTATCGTATTGTGAAGTCCTTGCCAAAACTCAGCTGTATTTACAACTAATATTATCAAAGGAGGACTGGAAGGCAAGGCATGTTACAAAACGAGAGCAAGCCAGGAACAGACATGCTAATCGCTAGGTTAGCCGCTAAACTGGCATGAATAAACGGAAGACATAAGTGCTCAGTAAAGTTTAAGATGTGTAGACGGAAGCGTAATACAGCAGAAAGTAATCAGATATGAACAGGAAATTAACAAGTAGATTAATAAGAGTCTAAGGGAGGATAATAAAACTGTTGATGTGCAGCAGTGAGGCGTACACTTAACAAGATGGCAGATTGATCCATATACCGTATTGCTAATGTTGATAACAAGGGTCGTATCAGTATATGACAAATACTAAAGCAGTGATTCTCAAACTGTGGTACATGTATAACTGTGGTACACAGGCTCTATTTAGTGGTAAGCCAAAGATTCACTGGATTCAAATACAGTTTTTGATTTTCCTACATTCAAACACAGTGTTACTGTTCAAACTGTGTGTAATGTTACAGTGGCCAAAAACAAATAAATATACTTGTTAAATAAAACCTGTGCCTTGTTTTTAAAGGATACTTAGGCCTACAACGCTACCGTATTTTAATGTTGGTCATTATGGTGGTGCTTGGAGAGCAAAGTGTTTTTCTGAGGTCAATAGATCAATATTTTTATTTGCACAGAAAAAAATGTCCGTTTTGTTAATGTTTACAAATTCAGGGACTAATTGACAGGAGGACACAGGAGGATTTTTAGTGGAAAAACCAAAAGATTTCAATGAGCAGTAGATAGTACTTATTACTTTTGTTTATTGTGTACGATTGACTTTGTTTTGCTCAAACAATCGTATGTAATAAAGAGAATAAACTACTTTGAATATTTTCTTGATATTGTTACACTGCCACCTTGGGTTTTTTTCTGAAATTAACTGTGATTAAAATGTACAGTTCATAGTCATACATGTGACCAGTATCAGCCAATCTCAAATCATTTGTAAGTATTGCTATGACTTCCTACTGTATATTACCTACATATTCTTGTACTAAATATTTCTGATCATTGTAAGTCATTCACAAACAATAAACAAAAGCATTCATGCTGCTCACGTCTATTAATGATCCACCTTTTTCATCGTGCTTGGTACCAGACGAGAGGCGGGGTTAGTTACTTATTTACACTCACAGTTCAAAGTCTACAGGACAAGTCTGAGGCCAAAGTGTGTGAAATAAAACATTGTATCCTGATGTTAGTAGACAAGTTGGAGGTATAACAGGTTTAAAAATGTAAATACTAAGAGCACACTTGGGCCCACTTTGCACCTGAAGCAGGTTTTAGTAGAGCAGGGGTGGCAAACCAGGTGATTTTTGGGACTATACCGCTAGCTACAGAAAATATTAAGAAAAATAAATCATTATATCAGTGCCTTTCCCTCCTAGAGACCAACCAACAGCCCTGCAATTTAACCCCTGAACACACTCTCCAGGCACTCTTCCCAAAGGCAGTCCCCCCAAAAAAGACAAAGTTCCCATGCCAAGGCATCAGCGTACACCGCACAACACGCACATCCAGAAAAAAATAATTGAACTGCTGCCGACTGTTATGAGTTGCAAAGCATCGATCATCTCCGGCCGTGACAGCGCTCTCTCTCTTCTCCTCTCAACCACCACCCCACAGGAAGCCAACAAACCAAACAGAGTTGTGGTTGCTCACACAGCCGCCACACACGTGAAACTACAATAAAGGGTCACAAGTGGGCCATACCTTACCTTTGGTTCTCAGCCAAGACCAATAGGGATCGTAAACCTCTCAAAAGGTTGGTGGCCAACAGTCTACAGTAGTGCAAACACACAGATACTCACTCAGGCATGGTACACTAACGGTGGCAGAGAAGAGGACTGTGGAAAAACTAGTGAGCATCCTGGATGATGCCAATCACCCTCTGCATACCGTTATCAGTAGCCAGAGGAGCCTGTTCAGTGCTGGACTGCTTCATCCCAAGTGCAGGACTAATAGACTAAAAAACTCCTCTGTCCCACACGCCATTAGACTGTACAACTCCTCTCTGGGGGGAGGGGGGGTACATGGATGACAGGGGATGCATAACAATAACAGTGCAATACTTTTTCATAACATGGTCACTACTGCCTAGTTTCTCTTGTTATATTCTGATTTCACTGTTATATTTTTATTCTCATTGTTGCTTTTTATTTTTATTCTTATTGTAATATTTTTCTATTGTGTTTCCATTTCATGTCATTTCGGACGCAATTTGACCCGTAAGCAGACAGGATGACAGGATGACATGATGTCACCAGTGCTTACAGAATTAAACATGGCTCCAATTTAATTAGGTCTCAATCCTGGCGCATTTGTTGCAATTCGAAGGATTGTGCAATCAAAGTGAACATTTTCTGAACCGAAATACTGCGTTTTGAAGATTAAAAAGGAATAGGGCAAGCATTTAATTGATTTTACATTGCAAAACAGGATAACTATTCTATTTTTCTAGTTATTCTACTGTTCATGTTTTTCACTCAGTACAGACCAGTGTCTTATCGCGTTGTGTTGTGCATTACAAACTCAAACGCGCTTCGTGTTGACGTAGAAGCTAGCTTATCTCTTGCCGTAGTTAGATTTTACGGCTAATAACGAAGCATGCCGATGTGTTACGCTAGAAAAATAGTTCCTCTGTGTTCGCTCTTACAATAACAATTAATATACAGATTACGGAACGTAAATGAGATATTGGTGGCGGCTTTACAATGCCTTTTTAAAGTGATTTAGTGGTATAATTGATTGCTTCCATTAGCTGCATTGCTAGCCACTGAGAACGAGACGATGTTGACATGTTAGAAAGCAAAAAAAGCAAAACCCTTTTGTCTTCTTGTCTCTCATAATGACTGTGAATGATAGGCAAAATTCCAAAAACAGTGCAGTTCCCCTTTAAGTGACAATGAAGTTAGGACCTTCTTAAACAAATTGCAAAGTAACAATATAAACGCTACAGTTTAAACAGATGTATTAACAGCTCATGTGCAAAACTAAATTAAGTTTGGCAAATTCCGTGTGAGGAACACCGACATAACATGACAACATGGCAGCACTTTTAAAAAATGATCGTTTTATAACAGTATTGTATGGCAGCACGTCTTTGGTGATGTATTTAACCACACTTTCTGTGAGCGCACACCATTTTGCACTGTTTTGTTTACACTGACCTGGCTTGTTCACCAAACGCGAGGTGAGTGTGGACTGTCGAGTGTGTTTCATGTGGGCGTGCAGGTTTGTTATAGTCGCGCACATTCGGCTAACTAGTTTTGATAGCCTCATCTTTTAGAAAGGTTTAAACTGAAATATTCCCACGTTGGTGCGGTGGCATTTGTTTTTGTGATCATTTAGTCTTTGTTAGCTGCTACATGCTAACTAGTTGCAATGCGTGATGCTAGCGGGCCAACGGCCCCGCGCCACTGCACAAAGATTTAAAGACATCTAATGAGGACAAGATAACTCACCCCTTCTTTTCATTCTGCTATGGTACAAATGTCCGAAAAGAGCAAATGCTTTTGAAGCATACACGTCATTTATCGACGCCTGAAAACTTTACAGACTTTAATTTTCATTTATCGTCGGTTAATTTAATTATCGAATATCGGCCCAGGCCTACTCATTAGGGTACCAAATTTTATGCCATCGTATGTGTCTCATGTGTGCTGGTGTGACAATAAAGTTCCTTGAATCCTCAAAAGACACACTTTGAAATCACGGGAATATTCCAGCCAAGTTTTGCAGTAGCCTTGTTGATATCTTCAATTGCCGGGCTACAAGTCCACACTCCTGACATTATGTAAGCTGATTTAGAATAAGCCTCTTTGTCGTGGCCTCCTGATACCATCATCATCGCACTTGCCACCGCACACATTCAGCCGCTTTCCAGGTTTTTACCCTCAAACACGCTGACGTTGACGTGTCCGCTTTCCTGCGTGAGCATGAAGTGATAAAACTGTTTGGAAAGACTGGCAATGACAGCTTAGCAAGCTTTGAAGCAACACTAACTTTGCTAACATCTCTTTCATTACACTGCTCACCCCCGATGCTTCGGTTTTAAAAGTTTCTAATGTTGGTGGACCAGCCTGAACAACTTTCATGTTGTGCTGTTACTAGGGCTGGGCAATATGCCTGAAAACTGTACCACAATATTAATGTATTATATCGGTCAATATCGACAATTATTTTTTTATGACCCATCATAAATAAGGACCAAAAGAAAAATTTATTACCGTATTTTTCGGACTATAAGTCACAGTTTTTTTCATAGTTTGGCCGGGGGTGCGACTTATATTCAGGAGCGACTTATGTGTGAAATTATTAACACATTACCGTAAAATATCAAATAATATTATTTAGCTCATTCACGTAAGAGACTAGACGTATAAGATTTCATCAGATTTAGCGGTTAGGAGTGACAGATTGTTTGGTAAACGTATAGCATGTTCTATATGTTATAGTTATTTGAATGACTCTTACCATAATATGTTAAGTTAACATACCAGGCACGTTCTCAGTTGGTTATTTATGCGTCATATAACGTACACTTATTCAGCCTGTTGTTCACTATTCTTTATTTTAAATTGCCTTTCAAATTTCTATTCTTGGTGTCGGATTTTATCAAATAAATTTCCCCAAAAAATGCGACTTATACTCCAGTGCGACTTATATATGTTTTTTTCCTTCATTATTATGCATTTTCGGCCGGTGCGACTTATACTCCGGAGCGACTTATACTCCGAAAAATGCGGTAAATGTAAAAATTGTTATTTCAAATGTAACCTTCCTCTGATTATAATCCCCTCAGCTATCAAGAAAGGAAAGGAAATGTCAACACATGCATGGAAAACACTCAATGTAAACAAAATTTTAAAATCACACTTTACAATAACATCTTAAAATGAAGGTGCAAAAATAAGGAATATGTAAGAAATGCTTAATACAGTGTAACAAAATAGTGCAAAGTGTGAAAATGTAAACATAGAGAAACTTGAGAACGTTTTTCTACAGGTTTAGTGCCAGAAAGATACAGCTATGCTCTAATGGGTGAGTGCGGCTAAGGTGGTGTGGTATTGCCGGTCTTGGTGGGTATGAGCGCCTTGAATCGGAACACAATAGTCTGACTACGGTCCTGTTTTTTGTTTTTTTTTAAACCCCAAAAACTACCATTGTGTCCAGGTGACTTTTCGTCTTTTATCCACAATTTCTTAAATTTTACTGTCTCTTCTCACTCCATGCAAATAATTAACCGCGAGACAACAACATGGTGCAACCAAACTTGATAACTGATACTGTTACCTGATTGGCTGTTAGCGTGTCACTCCTACTGATCAGTGATCACTTCCTGTGTTGCTCAGTTACCAGAGAGCGTTTGCCTTTGTTTATGCAACCAAAATTGCTTTGCAACTTCCGGTTTCTTCTGACCAAGAAGAAGTAAAAATAATGGAACATTTAATCCAACACATTTTTTATTGATATCGATTACGTGTCTATTGCGACATGTTGTATATTGACTAGGGATGTCATGGTATCATAAATACCGCAGCACTTTGGTTTAAAAAAGTTCTCAATAATACCGTGACACGTGACGTATCAAACAAAAACTTGGTGAGTGTAGTTTTTTTCTGGCGTTTTAGTGTTGGCCGGGTGTGTGAGTAAACTACATCGCCGAGAAGCCACTGGGCAGCGCGGGACCAGCAAGGTGGGAGCCGTGGAACGCCTTAAGCAGGAAGTGAAATGTGTTTGTAATCGTCGTAGATACAAGGAATTGTTTTTTGGACATTAAATTGTCCATAACTGTTTGAGTTATGTTGCTAACAAACAGACAATCCCAGGACAAAACATTACCTCTTTGGCGGAGGTAAGAAAGTCTGCGTTCTGCAAAGCGAAGCGCGCCACTTTCGTTTCAGCCGGTCTCGTCGCACCGCACGGCGGGAAATCACCCCCAAAAAAATGTTCAACGCGGGAAATACGAGTAAGCTAAAAAGCTACTTGATCCATCCTCCATAAATCCATCTATTTTGTTGGGGGGCTGGAGCCTATTCCAGCTGCACTCGGGTGCAAGGCAGGGCAGGGCTCAAACAGTCACACTGAAAACATATTTAAAGCCAGCAAAGCCAAACATCAGTTTGTGAGGTATTTACATTATTAATTGTTAAATTGTTAGTTTACCTTTCTTGGAAACAACATTTTCCAGACTGATATAAAAAAAAATGACCACTGTCGAGGACACTGCATCCCATAATGTAAAGTTGAAAGACACTAAACTAAACATTATTGTTTTGCACTTGTTACACTGGATGTCACATTAAAGACATCAAATGTAAGTTTATTCTTGCACGATTATTTGCACTTAGTAATACTTGCTTGTAGTAAATTATATGTAATATGTACAGTAAGTGTGTATATCCTAAACATTCCTGACACCTCATTTTACACACAATGGCATTTTTAACAAGCTTTTTTTTTTCTGACATGTACCACAATAATATCGTACCATGGCCCTAATACGGTGTTAATCTCGTACCGTGAGATTTGAGACTGTTGCATCCCTAATATTAACATTGTATTATTGCCCAGCCTTAATTGTTAGTTGGGCTGCACGATTATTCAACATCAACATTCGACATTGAAGTTTTAATTAGTGGGAAAAATAACCGCAGAAGGCTAAGGGGGTTTTTTTCACCAGCATTTGAGTTACAGACATGTTCGCCAATCAGAATTGCTGAACCTCACGTCCTTAAAAGCATTTAAGGAAACAGCATGTTTTTGTGCGCAGCAATAGAGGCAGCCAGTACGTTAGTAACAAACACCACTTGCTCGTTAGAAAAAGTTTTGACGTGACAAAGCCAGGGCCGATAGTCAATATTTCAATCAATCGAACAATAAATGAAAATTAAGTTGTATTTTTGTTTTCTTAGTCTCTCGCTTGAGAAAGAGGTCTCACTCTATCCATCGCTCTCAGCACCGGAGTGTCTTTATTTAACTGTAGGGATAAACTGAACGCAGTTCTTGAAGAGTCTGAGGCTGATGGTGTTCTTCTCAGAACTCTCTGGTCTTTCTGTGCCCCGACTGGATCACCTCCTCTGGAAGGCTGGCGAGGCGAGCGGCGTTGAAGCCGTAGCTTTTGGGGCAGGCCCACCCGCCCCAACTGGAGCCAAGTATTTCGGAGGCTAAAAACCCAGATTCCAGTCCACCGAGAAGCACTCACCAGCCCAACGATGAGGAGACACAATCTCCTGTCGCCATGTTTGCTTCTCCTCCTCCTTCTTCTTCTTCTGACCTTTGTCGAAGGTCAGAAGGTCAGATTGCCACCCGGCAAGCCCGATTTGAAGCGAGATCTCTTTTCAGTCATCCACAATCTTTGTCTCGGTCGGCGGAGAGCAAGACCGCGAGACAGAACCTCCCTACTTGCGGCTCGCTAATGAGAAGTTCGATAAAGGAGTAAAAAAATGTGATGACAGAGCCAAATATTTCAACTTAAAACGGATGGGCAATATGAGCCCATCAACACGGACGAACTAGCGAGAATGCTGTGATCAAGTGACGGCAACAAACAAAGAGACAAATGCACTTAAAATGCACTTTAAGATGTTTAATATTTATTTAAGTTAAATGTTTGCTAATGGAAATTAGTCCATTTTCTTTTTGGGTTTGTTTATTTAGGATTACAAGTTATTTACCTTCCAACTACACTACAATAGTCAACAGTTCAACAATAATGACAAATACAAGTGTATATCCTTTTAAATGGTTAATTGCATTATTATTATTATGTGTTATGATTACATTACATTATAATGTTACACTGTATAGTTTGTATTCATTATTTCTTCGGTTTAAGAACATGATGTAGACAAAAGCTCTGGGTCTGTCTGCATAAAGCCCAAATATTTTTAAAGTAAATTATTGCATTTGGTTGTAATGTGTGGCACATTTAGACAAGAATATGTGGATTGACAATCGAAAAGTAACATGCCTTTCTTCACTCGTTATTCTTGCAGTTTTATGCATATTTATATGGATAAAATATAAAAAACGCAAATCTAATCACAATTTTGGAGATTCATATGGCATTAGATTTTTTCTCTAAATCATGCATCCCAAATTGTTAGCACTAGCAGCTAATCATGTTCAGTGTTTCCTCTAAGTTTGCAGCTTCTTTTTTGGGGGGGTGGAGGGGCACACACATCAAAGCCGACTGTAATGCGATCGCTTCTCTAGAGTATCGCAATCGCTGTTGACACAGAAATGACATTCTTTCGTGTAACCAAAGCAAATAAGACAAAGGTATTTCATTTGTTAGACTGGTCCTACGTGAACTGTATCCTTAAATTACATCTGTTGTCATCTGGCGTTATATTAAAAAAAAAATTAAGAAAGTATAAATAAACAGTGCAGTTAGTTTACTGTGTTGGCGCAACAACACTGTCATGCACTTTCAGCACTTTCTTGTTGTTTGGCTCCCTTGCTTCTCACCAAGTCTTTGTCGCCCGTGTCAGGAAGTTGTGTTTTTCGAAAGGCTGCTGGGAACGAACCCTCTTTCACTCCTGAGTGTGATCGTGTTTCTTTCTGCCCCCTCTATTCCCTCTGTGATGCCGGCCATGCACACAATTTCCATCCCTCCTCCTCCAGGAGAAGAAGAACCCCCTGTTGAGAGTCGGTGAGGGATAGTGGGCGACTGGCAGAGAGGCCAACATACGTCATGTACAGTGTGTGTGTGTGTGTGTGTGTGTGTGTGTGTGTTCGTGTGTGTGTGTGTGTGTGTAATAGTAGACTAAGACCAACAGCGTCTATGCACCTGACCAATAACAGAGGTAGTTGTGCGTTAGCATGCAGAGCTTGTCATACAAAACAAACAGTGCGGGGTGTTATTGAACAAGTCCAGGCAAAGTAAAGTTCACAGGAAGATAAACATACTAGCAAATAGCCAGAGTCTAACGAACATTGTGTGTGCCTTTTCGCTAGATTGTGCATTTGTATCTCACGTGTAGGCCAGAGGGTGAAAATGTATAATGCAAAAAAAATACAAAAAAACACCAATTCAAACAAACACGAGATCTCATTTCTAAATGATCTAAATCCAGGGTTTCCCCTAGATTGCCAATATACCTGTGATGGTAGGGGTGTGGTCAATATGACATCATCATATAATTTGCATAATCGACTATGATGCATATATTTTCTTTAAAAAAGGCAAAAGAAAGTTATACATACATTTAAAAACAAATCTGTTTTTATTCATTAGTATTAACATATATTTTTTATATCGTTGTGCTTTATTTTTCAATTGTTGCGGCTTATTTTTTTACAATGTACTTTGTTGAGTTTTTAGAGACTTCTCCAATCCCTTTGGTGACTTTTTCTTTATTACAAAACAACGAGCAACAAATCTAGCATTTTTTCTGGTGTTATTGGAGACTGTACTCGTGTTTGGAGACTCTTTACTTACGCCGCCCCCGTCCTCTTATTATTTGCACATTGCCCATTTTGTAGATGGCTAGTATATCTCGGATGGATTATTAAGTATATCCACATCGCAGACATGCTGCCTATGCTCCAGACAATACAGCTGTTGTGATGCTTACGTCATCACAACATCCTCTTCCGGCAGGACAAAACAAAAAGTAACTATATATTAACAGTAAATGAACAGGTACAATATTAATAGTTTTGAGGAAAAAAATACTACAGGAAATGACGTAATATGTTACCTCATACGGCAGTAATTAAATTGGGAGCCTTTGTAGCCCATTTTGAAATGCTTCTATTATCATATATATACCAAATAATACATTGTGATGTAAATCATTATCCCAGGAGGCTGCAGTATAATCCCACGATATATAGATTTTAGGCTGTATCGCCCATTCCTAATGTATGTGCATGTCATGTATAGGCCTGGGCTGATAATCGATAAGTCAATTAACCGAACGGTAAATGAAAATGTAGTCTGTCATTTTTCCAGCGTCAATAATCACCATATGCATGCGTTGTTACTCTTAGCAGCAGTTGCGGGTGTTTGTACTGCATGCACATAATCGGTAGTAATGATAACTGCTGTAAAACTCCTGACTGTTAGTAATGCCGTATTAAGTTAAAATGATCGAAACATCTTGATTGATAACTGCACTTTGATAAACTTATGGAAAGGACTAGCGTTAGCTTGCTAGATAGCTTAAATGCTAACAAGAACAAGAGACATTAACAGCTTTTCCCATTAAGAAATGTCACGCCCCAATCTAAACGTGTATGAACACATTACTGTCTAAACCAATAAGGTACATTGTTCACATTGAACTTAAGGGCTGTGCTGTCTTTGCACAAAGTGATTGATATATACTCTACAGTTGAGTTGAGACAGACGGACATCCGTTCAACAGGAAGTGAGATCACGTGACGTCACATAAACCTGAGGTAAACAAACTGATCAACCAATTTGCATTTAATTAATAAAAAATGTTAACAAATTAAAATGGAAAAAGATGAACCTATTTAAAACACACAAATAGAAAAAATATGGCTCTTTTGAAGCCAGAACAATATTTTCCTCTGCCAAGAAAGTACAAAAGATTTTAGTGTTTGTGCAAGTACTTTTTGAGCACATTCAACAATACCACGGTAATAATAATAACTGTGATCATTTTGGTCACAATAATTTTATTTAGCCATTTAATTTATTGTTTTGATTGTGTATATTTGAGGGTCCCCTAGCCCCTCCTTAACAGAGATAGAACGTATTGTATTGCTTTTGGTTGCAATTTTTATTCAAGTGCAAAATTTTGCTCAAACTAAATTAGATTTTTATATTTGTTTGTTTTGTTTAACTTGGATATTCAAAAGTTTACATTTCAATTACAATGTTAAAATATACGAGAAATACAAGTTCATTGCATTTGAAAGGGTGTACTTGCATTATTGTTATATGTTATTCAATCTGTGGTTAATTTGGTCTCAAAGAAAGGGGAATCACTGTGGAGTTTGCGAGGAGTACATTAATGGCGCTCGCAAGTACGGAAAAATCGACGAAGCAGGATTCGTTTTTATTGTAATGAGACCCGACTTTTCTGGAAAAATATACCAAATCAGACTTATTTTACAGCGGAGGAGAAGAGCTAATCTTATTCAGCGCACGCACGCACGCACGCATGCACGCACGCACGCACGCGCGCGCGCACGCAGACGCACACGCACACGCACACGCTCGCTCGCTCGCCCCACCCTCTGTCTGCTTTTTTCTCGTCAGCTCCTCCTTTGCTGATGTTAATTTAGGTGGATCTTACCGTTTTACATGGTTATTATTGTGGTAATATGCATAAGGTAAGGATTTTTTTGTGATTTCTGATCATTTGTGAGGACACCGACGGGACTTCTGTGTGTGTGTGTGTGTTGGCAGAGCAGCACATACAGGACAGTTGAGCTTGTCGTTGTTTTAGCTTGATAAAAAGAGACAAAAGACTTATCTCCTTGTTACGTTTTTCGATACACAGCACTCTACGTGGATGCATATGCAAAAGTGCAATATATTTATCTGTACAGTAATCTATTTATTTATATCTGCACCTTATTGATTTTTTTATCCTGCACTACCATGAAATTTCATTCTTATCTGTACTGTAAAGTTCACATTTGAATGACAATAAAAAGGAAGCCTAAGTCTATATCACTTCATATTGTGTTCTGAGTGTACAAATATTCACTAAAATATGGACTTTTGTCGAGACTAGAACCCATTATTCATATTTACATTGTTTCTTATGGAGAAACTTGCTCCACTGTACAAACTATTCGATGTACGAACCCCTATTGAAGAACCAATGTCGTAAATCAAAGATCCACTGCATGTATTTGATTAAATACCAAATGCTGTGGATATCAACATTAAATGCATGAATGCAATGAGGTCCTACAGGTGATGTTTAGCCTGTGGCTTGTGTCACTCCTGCAGGCCACAGAACAAAGTAGAAACAACGCCTCATTTGAATAAGGACACACTGCCTGCCGGGCAAACAAATATCCACATGGCTGATGTCAAATATTGACGTTGTTACGACAACAGTGCTGAATACGCACAACAACCTCTTTTTGCCATCTTTTCATGTCAATAACGCTTAATTGCAGCCTACATGCTACCCATAATTATCCCTTGTTGACAATAATTACTAACCTGTGACAAATTAATAAATAGTTTCGGTGCAAGCAGTTAAAGTCATTTATGTTCCAGCAAATGAATCGAAATACAAATTACAAGCTTAGCTAGATAAATCTAGTTTTAGATTCTGGCTATTGACAATGGCTTCACAAAACGTATCACAATAGTCATGATACGATACAGTATTGCAATATTGTGACACATTGCGATATTTTACATAGTTCACATACAAATGTATGTGTGTATATATATATATATATATATATATATATATATATATATATATATATATATATATATATATATATATATACACATACAGTGGGGCAAAAGAGTATTTAGTCAGCCACCCATTGATTGTCAATGGGTGGCTGACTGAATACTTTTTTGCCCCACTGTATATATATACATATACATATATACACATATATATATATACACACACACAAACATATATATACACATGTGTGCGTAAGTGTATATACATATATATACACGTGTGCGTAAGTGTATGTATATATATATATATATATATATATATATATATATATATATATATATATATATATATATATATATATATATACACATACTGTACATATTATACATATATATATATATACACTAACTAAATATATTGCATAAAAAGGCACTCATGAATAACTGACAAATAATACATTTACATTCAAATGTGTGCTAAAATAAATAAACTAAATTAATGATGAATATGTTTCTTAAATAAGTGGTCAATAAAACTAAGGTGCAAATAAAAATACAGTTTCACCACTTCAGTCATAATTTTTGCGCTTAAGAAACTTCTCGATGACTTTAGTTTAGACTTCTTCTGTCTGTTTGATGTATTACAACTGAGTATCGCTGCGGCCTATACGGACCAGAGCTGAAAAACTGATATTTCTTGACGCCCTTCCAGTGGGTGCTTGCGGCCCAGCAATCGGTTAAAAAACACTGCATGAGATGACAGTAATAATTCATTGTACAAACGGAGTAAAAATAAAACTATGTAATTCAAATGGTAAATGTATATTTGTTGCAATTGTACAGAAAGTGGATTAATTTTTTTCAAATATAAATGTACAGAAAAATGTCCTCTACTTCTTGCAGAAGTTGTCCTCGGGTGATTTTAAAAAATGTTTTTTGAAATGTTCACAATATTAAGATCAAATCAATATATCATTACAAAAAGTATGTTAATATTTTTTTCCACCACAACTGAATTAGCTAGGAACTACCAAAAGAAAAGTTCCAAATAGGCGTGTTACGATCAGGGTTTAATGCTGCCGATTCTGATGATCTATGAGTGATATTGGCCAATTTTGATCACAATTATAACCAGAAGAGAAAAAAAACAACCAAAGCAGATGCATTTTATTAACCACACATTAAAACATTACTTACAACACAAAATAGCTGTCATATTCTCTTTTTGCTAGCTGCTGCTCGTGACAGATACACGTAGCATTCTCTTGCTACATGCTAAAACGAGCTGAAGCGATCACAAGTGCCCCCTATTGTATAAAGAGCACAAAATACTTGCCTCGACTTAGAGGTAATGCTTAAGAACAACTTGAAAAATGGAAGAAACCAACTAATACAATTCTAGTAGTCCGCCACATGTTAACTTTCGACCTCTATAAACAGATTATACACATATAGCTCATAAACATATAACGCACCTGGTCTGCCAGAGAATAAGAAGACAGAGCACGAGGGAGCATTAGTGTTGGATCACCAAACATGACCCAAATGTAAAAACCTGCCATCAAACTACAGATGTACTAGTTTGTGCAGTACATTCTAGGCTCTGCAGAGGACCCCAGCGAGCCGCATGCGTCAATATGAAGCTGCCAGCAGCGGGAAAATAAGACGTCTGGCATCATGCCAGTGGCATGTAAACAAACAAACACGCACGTGTGTGGCTGCACAAATGAAACCAACACTGGACACACTAAACAACTTCATACTTTGGAGTTCAAGGGGCTGTTTGCAACCTTTTAACAGATGCCTCGAGGTGCCATCGTTGAATGTACATTTTATCAGAACAACATGACTGCAAATTGTTAACTGCTTCTCTTGGACTGCTTTTGTGTACGTGCACACGCTCCCTTGTGTACATTTTTGCAACACAGCAGTGACTGACAAGCCTCAACGCCAGACGAGTAAAAAATAAAGCTAACATAAGCTAGATGGTTGTGTTTTTAGATTTTTTTGGTTCCAAAAATGTAACTTTGCATAAGTTGCACACAGCCCCTTTAATCAAAAAATACAAGGGCTGGGCGATAAAACGATATCCATATATATCGCAGTAGACAAGTAATCGATGGAATCGGAATGCGTTATTTTTCTTCTTCGTTGGAAGAAACTGAACAAAGCAAGGTTGGTTAATGAACAAAAGCAGGAAGTGATCACTGATCAGTGGGAGTGACATGCTAGCAGCCAATCAGGTAGCAGTATCATTTAGTTGTGCCATCTTGCTGTGTGACGGTTGATTGTTTGCATGGAGTGAGAGGAGAAAGTCAGGATAAAGAAATTGTTGATAAATGAGAAAATGTCACCTCGACAGTATGGCAGTTTTTTGGAATTTTTAAAATGGACCGCAGTCAGACCAATGTGGTCTGTGAATGATGCAAGACGCTCGTCCCCACCAAGACCGGTAATACCACACCACCTGAGCCGCGCTCACCCTTTAGAGCACAGCTGTAACCTTCTGGAACTAAACCTGCAGAAAATAGTTCTTCTCATGTTTCTCTATGTTTACATTTTCACAATTTGCACTATTTTGTTACACTTTATTAAACATTTCTTACATATTCCTTATTTTTGCACCTTCTTTTTAACCCTTGAGTCACCATCTTTTGTCCCCATCCTGGAGAAATCAGTTAGGGCAAAGACAGACAACATTTACACTCACATTCACACACTGGGGCCAATTTAGTGTTGCCGATCAGCCTATGCCCAGGTGCATGTCTTTGGGGGTGGGAAGAAGCGGGAATACCCAGAGAGAACCCCAACAGGGAATATGCAAACTCCACACAGAAAGACCCCGAGCCCGGAAGTCGAACCCAGGACCTTCTCGCAATGAGACACAAGCGCTTGCCACTGCTCCACCGTGCTGCCCTGTGCCAAGACATAATCTCCACTACTCCACTTTGAAACTGTTTTTTGGAAAATATTGCATATTATGTGTTTTTCTGAATAAAAAGTTGTTTGGGGTTTTTTTTTTTACAAAAAAAAGAAAAAACATAAAACAAAAATAAATAATAAAAACGTAATATCTATAGATAGATCTGAAGCTGCTAAAAGATTTTAAACATTTAAAGTCCTAAATAAAAATCATAAATGACTTACTTATAACACTTTTATGAGTTTGTAAATCTTTCAGCAAGGAGGGATAGGGAGAGTTTCTCGAAATACCTGTCATTGTTCCAAAAATAAATCAAAATCAATGTTGTTATGAATTATTGAACAATTAGAGCCTGTTATTAAGTATTCCACTTTGCAACTCATTCTTGGAAATATTGCATACTTTGTTTTATTTCCATCATAAAAAAAATGTGTTTTGTTTACAAAACGAGCATAAAACATAAAAAGACATTACAAATATATAAAAACTGTACATCTATGGATAGGTCTGAAGATGTTGAAAAAAAATTTAAGCATTGAAAGTCTAAAAAAATATTATGTATGACTAACTTTTTACTTTTTATATATGACTTACTTTTTTTAACCCGTCCATTTTTCATTCGTTTTTTTAAGCTGTTGGACAATTTAAAGCGTTTAAAGTTTTAAAAAAATAATATATGACTTACTTACAACACTTTTTTGAGTGCGTCCGTTTTCTGGCTGAGGATGGATAGTGTGAGTTTTTGGGAAAAAATGGCATTGTTCCAAAAATAATAGTACAACAAAATCAGTGTTATGAATTATTGATTTATTAAAGGCTATAATTACCTCATCTAAAGTATTACATTTTGCAACTCGTTTTTAAAAATTACGCAAATTTTGTGTTTTTCCCAAAATTAAAAAAGTGAGGGGGTCTTTTTATACAAAAATAGCATAAAAAAACATTACAAATATATAAAAACGTTATATATATATATGGATGGGTGTGATGCTGTTGGAGAATTTATAAAGTTGAAAGTTTAAAAAAAATTAGATATGCATACTTTTTTGAGCGTGTCCTTTTTTCAGCTATGAGGGATAGTATATGACTTTTTGGGAAATGGCATTGTTCCAAAAATAATACAGCTTCAAAAACAATGTTGTTATGAATTATTAACTTATTAAAGGCTGTAATAACTTTATCTAAAGTATTCCACTTTGCAACTCGTTTTTAAAAAATTATGCATATTTTGTGTTTTTCCCATCATATAAAATATTGAGGGTTTTTTTTTTTTTTTTTACAAAAAGTGCATAAAACATAAAAAAATTAAAAAACGTCACAAATATATTACAATTTTAAATCCAAGGATAGGTCTGAAGCTTTTGAAAGAAAAAATAATATTACGGATGGACTTACTTATAACACTTTTTTTTTTTTTTTAAGTGTCCGTTTTTCAGCTAAGAAGGGATATTGTGAGTTTTATGGGGAAAAAAATGTAATTCTTCCAAAAATAAAAAGGTTACAAAATCAGTCTTGTTATGAATTATTGACTGTTTTTGGTCATTTTGACTGTAATTGTAATTACCTTATCTAAAGTAGTCCACTTTTCAACTAGTTTTTAAAAATGATGCATATTTTGTTTTTCCCATTATATAAAATATTGAGGGGGTTTTTTTGTACAAAAAGAGCATAGAACATAAAAACAAAAACATTACAAATATATTAAAACTTTAAATACAAGGATAGGTCTGAAGCTTTTGAAAGTTACAAAAATAATAACATATGACTTGCTTATAACACTTTTTTTTAAAGTGTCCGTTTTTCAGTTCAGGAGGGATAATGTGAGTTTTATGGGGTGGAAAAAATGTAATTCTTCCAAAAAAGAAAAAGATATCAAAATCAGTCTTGTTATGAATTGTTGACCTATTAAAGGCTGTAATTACCTTATCTAAAGTATTCCAATTTGCAACTCGTATTAAGGTATTATGCACATTTTGTGTTTTTCCCCATTATAAACAATGTTTAGTTTTTTTACAAAAGAGCATAAAACATTAAAAAAATTATATTTGTTTTAAACTATAGTAGTGGCGTTCTGTACAAAAGTGCACTTTAATTTAGTGTTGTTTTGATATGTCATTATGCACAAAAGTGCACTCATAGCTTGTTTTAAACTGTCTCTGACAATCTTTCACTTTCTGTTTTGAAATGACATGAATGTTTGTGCCACTGCTTAATAACTGTTTAATAAATACAGTTTTGGTCAATTGACTTAGTTGTGATTTCCCTCTCTGCATGAAAGTTTAAAATTAGTATACATTAATGCAGTATGAACAAGAATGTTTTAATGTAGACACATAGAATCATCATACTGGTGTGATTATATGCATCAAGTGTTAATTCAAGGCTAAGGCAAAATATCGAGATATATATCGTGTATCGTGACATGGCCTAAAAATATTGAGATATTACCGTATTTTTCGGACTATAAGTCGCAGTATTTTTCATAGCTTGGCCGGGGTGCGACTTGTACTCAGGAGCGACTTATGTGTGAAATTATTAACACATTACCGTAAAATATCAAATAATATTTAGCTCATTCACGTAAGAGACTAGACGTATAAGATTTCATCGGATTTAGCGATTAGGAGTGACAGATTGTTTGTAAACATATAGCATGTTCTATATGTTATAGTTATTTGAATGACTCTTACCATAATATGTTACGTTAACATACCAGGCACGTTCTCAGTTGGTTATTTATGCGTCATATAACGTACACTTATTCAGCCTGTTGTTCACTATTCTTTATTTATTTTAAATTACCTTTCAAATGTCTATTCTTGGTATTGGGTTTTATCAGATAAATTTCCCCAAAAAATGCGACTTATACTCCAGTGCGACTTATATGTGTTTTTTTCCCTTCTTTATTATGCATTTTCGGCCGATTCAACTTATACTCCGGAGCGACTTATACTCCGAAAAATATGGTAAAAAAAGGCCATATCGCCCAGCCCTATTTGAATTAGGGCAGGGGTCGGCAACCCGCGGCTCCGGAGCCGCATGCGGCTCTTTGACCACTCTGATGCGGCTCAGCTGCATACTTGCCGACCCTCCCGGTTTTCCCTGGAGTTTTACGGACGTCAGTGCCTCTCCTAGTGATCTCCCGGGGTTAATATTCTCCGATTTTCACCCTAACAATTAAATTAAGAGTGTACCTTAGCGGTACTGCAATAATTGTCCTCTATAGCCTGCACAAATCGCATGACAGCCCAGGCACATGTTGTATGCAGCTTCTGCTTGCTAACGTAGGAGACAGCAAGGCATACTTGTTCAACAGCCACACAGCTTACACTGACGGTGCCCGTTTAAAACAACTTTAAAACTGTTACGTTACAAATATGCGCCACACTGTGAACCCACACCAAAAAAGAATGACAAACACATTTCTGGAGAACCTCCACACCGTAACACAACAAAAACACAACACAGCAAATACCCAGAATCCCATGCAGCCAGTCTACATTATACACCCCCGCTACCACCAAACCCCCCACACACATCAACCCCCCCGTGCGTCGGTTGAGGTGGGCGGGGTTTGGTGGTAGGGAGGGGGGGTAGACCGGAAGAGTTAGGGCTGCATGGGATTCTGGGTGTTTGTTTTGTTGTGTTTATGTTGTGTTACAGCGCGGATGTTCTCCAGAAATGTGTTTGTCATTCTTTTTTGGTGTGGGTTCACAGTGTGGCGCATATTTGTAACGTAACAGTGTTAAAGTTGTTATATACGACCACCGTCAGTGTAAGCTGTGTGTCTGTTGAACAAGTATGCCTTGCTGTCACTTACGTGTGCACTGAGAATGCTGAAGCTGCATTCAACATGTGGCCGAGCAGGTACGCTGTTGGAGCAGGCGGTAGAGGGCGCTAAAGGCAGTACCATCACGCCCTGGAACTCGGGAAACTCACGGATAAATTGAGAGGGTTGGCAAGTATGACGCTATCAGGCGCAATCACGGGTCGCACTATCATTAAATTTTTCTATTAAGGTGCGGGCCGGGGCGTGTGTCTGAGACCCCTGGTTAAAACATAGCACAAAGCAAAAAAAGCTTTGTATGCAGTGTTATTTCGTTTTAAATTTTCAAGAGTTTTGTGGCTCCCATTGTTTTCTTTAATTTGTGAAACTTGTCAAAATGGCTCTTTGAGTGGTAAAGGTTGCCGACCCCTGTCTTAGGGGATAATATTCAGAGGAAGTTTACATTTGAAAAAAACATTTTTTACATTTAATATATTTTTCTCATGGGCCTTACTTTTGATAGGTTGAAAAAAATCAATAATTATCGATATTGACCAATATAAAAACACTTATATAGTGATGCCGGTTTCAGCCGTATCGCCCAGCCCTAAGAGATGATAGTGTCACATTTTTAGGACAAAAATTTACAATTAAATTAGATATGTCCGATAATTATCGGCCGATAAATGCTTTAAAATGTAATATCGGAAATTATCTGTATCGTTTTTTTTATTATCGGTTTCGGGTTTTTTTGGGGGTTTTTTGGGGTTTTTTTTTTATTAAATCAACATAAAAAACCACAACATACACTTACAATTAGCACACCAACCCAAAAAACCTCCCTCCCCCATTTACACACATTCACACAAAAGGGTTGTTTCTTTCTGTTATTAATATTCTGGTTCCTACATTATATATCAATATAGATCAATACAGTCTGCAAGGGATACAGTCCGTAAAAACACATGATTGTGCGTGCTGCTGGTCCACTAATAGTACTAACCTTTAACAGTTAATTTTACTCATTTTCATTCATTACTAGTTTCTATGTAACTGTTTTTATATTGTTTTACTTTCTTTATTATTCAAGATTATTTTTTTTAAATGTATTTATCTTATTATTATTTTTAAAAAGGACCTCATCTTCACCATACCTGGTTGTCCAAATTAGGCATAATATTGTGTTAATTCCTCGACTGTATATATCGGTATCGGTTGATATCGGTATCTGTAATTAAAGAGTTGGACAATATCGGAATATCGGATATCGGCAAAAAGCCATAATCGGACATCCCTAATAAAAACACTTATATGGTGATGCCGGTTTCAGCCTTATCGCCCAGCCCTAAAAGATAATAGTGTCACATTTTTAGGACAAAAATGTACAATTAAATACAGCAAAATGTTTTAGAAATGCATGTATTTGTGCGAACATGGCCTTATTACAGCCAATAGCCGAACACAGTATAAAAAGAGCGGGTGAACAGGTGAGCAGTGCCCTAATTAGCAGCGCCCCTGCTGAGCCGCCGCCATGATGCATCTCACTTCCAACTTCAGCCAACTTACTTGATGAAGTAGCATGCTCCGTCGTTCGTAAAACCTTCCTCCCAACCCTGCGGCAGGTCTGCAAAGAAAACAAAAACAAAAAGGAAACTTGAAAGTTTTGTCCCAGAGCCCCTTCCCCCCCCCGCCCCCCTTTTTGCTGGGCCGAACCGAGCCATGCTAGCTTACCTGAGCGGATCATGTGCCCTGAGTTGACCGGCTCGGAGGAGCGGGGATGCAGCCAAGAGGTTTCCCGGGTCTGGTCGCTGTCGTGCGGGTACACAGGAGGAGGAGGAGGGCGGGGGAGAAAACAAACACCTGTTAGAGCAGCGCCGAGCACTCCGCCAAAGCACCGGAAGACACTCACTTGATGAAGAACACCCTCCCGTCCCCGCACACGCCGTACGACCAGTGCTCCGGTAGGGAGTCCCGGCCCAGCGGCGCCGCCATGATCCGCTCCGGTGTCCTCCGGTCCTTTTTCGCCTTCCTGTCTTCCTGTCCTACTTCACCGCCACACGCTGGCGCTGCCTTCACGGACGCCACCGAGAGGCGGACATCTGACGACTGATGACTCACAGCTAACGAGTGACGTCTTTTCCACCTGTTTACACATTTATGCTACCAAGAAAATTACTTTATCTACGGACGGTCAAATGGGACTAAATTAAATAAATAAATACATCTTCAAAAAATTTATTACATTTTTTTATTAATTAATTATAATTAGAAATAAGTACATACGTGTGGATATTTAAAGTAATTTAAAGCAAAAACACATTAACTTTTTTAACCATTTTATTATTTAAATATTTCATTATTTATTTGAATATCGCACAATTTAATTAATTTATCTGTCAAACTCGACCATTAAATTCAATGGGCGGGGCTAAAACGCCCAATCATAGCTTTGGAACTTTGGCGGTCTTTGCAAACATGGCGGCTAAAGAGGATATACTCGTACTTTTTGGGGAGTTGCTGGTAGATATTTTGATCTTGCGCAGATATGGAAGAAAAACCTGCTGACTTAGAGCATGTAGCAGTTACAGTAGAGGAATTTTAAAATTGTTGGACTTATTTACGCACTTTTAGACCAAGATATCGACCTGGGGCCGTATTTATTAAGCTTCTTAGAATTACTCCTAAGAAGTCTGCTAAGAGTTGACTTATGAGTAAAGAAATTCTTCGCTGAAAGCTGCACTTAAAAGTTAGTTATCAAGCGTCTTATTCACACTTTCAGCGAAGTGTAGGACTGAATCTTAAGTGTCACACTCAGAGCTGAATTACGACATTACTATGTGCCGTAAACGGAATTTTAGGTGACGTCGTTTCTGTGTCCATAGAAATGACCAATCACGGAAGGGAATCCCTTGTCTAAGAATAAAGAAATATCTTAGAAATATTGAAGTGGACAATGGGAGTGTATATTTTGACAATAAACTACAAAATAATACAAAACAAACAAACAATATTGGCAATTAATCAAAAATAAATGTTTCATTTTTGTTGCACCTTTCCTGCTTCCTGCTCCCAGACCGTAGTCGAAGAGCGCAGGGGAGAGACTTCTCCAGGATGTATGCTCGGGGCAACACCCTTCACTTTACCCGGCAGTGGGTCTCCACAGCGGACGACTTTAGAGTGAATGATGAGTCCGGCGATTAGTTGCAAATCTTGCTTTATTGATTGCTTGCACACAGCCAATCCAACACAAAACAAACTAGTCCCCGCCCGCACTCACGCTACCGCTCCCTCTCTTCTCTCGCCCACACACTCACTGACGTCACTCACCTCACATGCTGTCACCTATTAAAGGGCCACACACACACATACGCTACTCTCATAACATTTTCTTTCCAATTCATTAATTAGGCAACTAATTTGAAACTGGTGTGGGTGGCTCTATATATACTAGCCCACTGCAGCCACATGCAGAAATCAACATGGAATCGTAAATTATTAAATCTGTGACAAAAAATAATACCCGCTCTGTCTAAACGATACCGTTTGATCAGCTGCTCGTCATCAAACAAAGCCAGGACATCCTTCCGCTCCCTGAACGTTCGCGCACGTCTCTCTCGCCTCAGTGCCATCCCCTGCTGGCAACTCCTAACCACTTAGGACACCTCTGGAGGTCTCTTAAATATCGTGTAGAGTAGGAATGATTCTTTGACTTAAGAAATTTGATAAATAGTTTTTATTCTTAAGTTTGAGAGTAGGACTAAATTTCGCTTTCCTTTAAAAGCTATTTATCAACTTTCTTAAGTCTAAGAATCACTCCTACTCTCCACGATATTTAAGAGACCTTCAGAGGTGTCCTAAGTGGTTAGGAGTTGCCAGCAGGGGATGGCACTGAGGCGAGAGAGACGTGCGCGAACGTTCAGGGAGCGGAAGGATGTCCTGGCTTTGTTTGATGACGAGCAGCTGATCAAACGGTATCGTTTAGACAGAGCGGGTATTATTTTTGTCACAGATTTAATAAGGGGCGTCATCTCATCAGCAACATCACGCAGCAGAGCTTTCACAGCAGAACTAAAGGTCATCACGATGCTTCGATATCTCGCCACTGGGAAAATGCACATTTATTTTTGATTCATTGCCAATATTGTTTGTTTTGTATTATTTTGTAGTTTATTGTCAAAATATACACTCCCATTGTCCACTTAAATATTTCTAAGATATTTCTTTATTCTTAGACAAGGGATTCCCTTCCGTGATTGGTCCTTTCTATGCACACAGAAATGACGTCACCTAAAATTCCGTTTACGGCACATAGTAATGTCGTAATTCAGCTCTGAGTGTGACACTTAAGATTCAGTCCTACACTTCGCTGAAAGTGTGAGTAAGACGCTTGATAACTAACTTTTAAGTGCAGCTTTCAGCGAAGAATTTCTTTACTCATAAGTCAACTCTTAGCAGACTTCTTAGGAGTAATTCTAAGAAGCTTGATAAATACAGCCCCGGTACTCCAACGCCCCTCTGTTGAAGTTCCACAGACAATATATAATATTTATTAAAATATTCATTTAACTTTGTCCGATTGGACCCTCCATATATATCATTTTATTATTCACTGCACAGTAAAATACTATAATTTACTTTAACTCAGATGTTAAAATTTAATGTCTCTTTTGACATATTGTATTGTGCTACTTGAGGTAGTAGAAGTTTCATATCATGTGTTTTTTACGTCATTTTCAAAAATGGTGGGGTATGACTTTTTTTTTTTTTAACGAGATCGTGTAATTTTGACACGTCCCGACTTTGGAAAGTTCAAATATGATGGTTGTTGATATTTATGGATAATTTCATTAATAATACTGTGGATATATAGTATCATTTTTAAAGCCCCTGAAACAATAGGACCCCTTTAATGTTAATCCAATGGAAATAAAAGCCTCAAGGTTCCATAATTAGGTCACATGATGAAAATAAAACCCCGCTTAGAGGCTGTCCCTTGGCATCTCTAGGGCAGAGAGCTCAGGTGCCCCACATCAGAGATAACGATATGGCGGCTGAAAAGGTTCAATAGCAACATAATAATAAAAAAGAACAAGATTGTCTCACAATGTGTGCTGTTATTTGTTAGTTTTAGGACATATACATATCGGTATATATGTGTGTATATATGTATATTATGCATGTATATACATATATACAGTCGCGAGCATAAGTTTGTAAAGAACATAATGTCATGGCTGTCTTGAGTTTCCAATCATTTCTACAACTCTTATTTTTTTGTGATAGAGTGATTGGAGCACATACTTGTTGGTCACAAAAAACATTCATGAAGTTTGGTTCTTTTATGAATTTTACTGAAAATGTGACCAAATCTGCTGGGTCAAAAGTATACATACAGCAATGTTAATATTTGGTTACATGTCCCTTGGCAAGTTTCACAGCAATAAAGTGCTTTTGGTAGACATCCACAAGCTTCTGGCAAGCTTCTGGTTGAATTGTTGACTACTCCTCTAGACAAAATTGGTGCAGTTCAGCTAAATGTGTTGGTTTTCTGACATGGACTTGTTTCTTCAGCATTGTCCACATGTTTAAGTCAGGCCATTCTAAAACCTTAATTCTAGCCTTTAGCCATTCCTTTACCACTTTTGACGTGTGTTTGTCATCACATGGACAAAGATAAGACCTTCTGGAGGAAAGTTCTGTGGTCAGATGAAACAAAAATTGAGCTGTTTGTCCACAATACCCAGCAATATTGTTTGGAGGAGAAAAAAGTGAGGCCTTTAATCCCAGGAACACCACCGTCAAGCATGGTGGTGGTAGTATTATGCTCTGGGCCTGTTTTGCTGCTAGTGGAACTGGTGCTTTACAGAGAGTAAATGGGACAATGAAAAAGGAGGATTACCTCCAAATTCTTCAGGACAACCTAAAATCATCAGCCCGGAGGTTGGGTCTTGGGCGCAGTTGGGTGTTCCAACAGGACAATGACCCCAAACACACATAAAAAGTGGTAAAGGAATGGCTAAATCAGGCTACAATTAAGGTTTTGGAATGGCCTTCCCAAAGTCCTGACTTAAACGTGTGGACAATGCTGAAAAAAAACTAACAAAATTAGCTGAACTGCACCAATTTTGTCAAGAGGAGTGGTCAACAATTCAACCAGAATATTGTGGATGGCTACCAAAAGCGCCTTATTGCAGTGAAACTTGCCAAGGGACATGTAAGCAAATATCAACATTGCTGTATGTATACTTTTGACCCAGAAGATTTGCTCACATTTCCAGTAGACCCATAATAAATTCATAAAAGAACCAAACTTCATGAATGTTTGTTGTGACCAACAAGTATGTGCTCCAATCACTCTATCACAAAAAAATAAGAGTTGTCGGAAGTATTGGAAACTCAAATCAGCCATGACATTATGTTCTTTACAAGTGTATGTCAACTTTTGATCGTGACTGTATAATGTATATCATGTTATAGTAAACATATTCTTTGTGTGAATAAAGGTGTGTTGTGATGTCTGTATGCAGCAAACATGCTGCTGATCTCAGTCCATCATTAAGATAAACACAGCACACACACACACACACACACCTGTGTGTCACTCGTCAGGAACGCTGACATCATTGGAATTTCGTTTTCCAGCGTGTGTCGGTGTCTCCATGGGACGTGTGTCGGCGTGTCGGTGCCATGTTTAGGTGGCGTCCTGTCATGTCGCCGTCCTCACCTGGGAGACAAACATGCCTGAGCTGTTTGCACTGAAACAACAATCACACGCATAATTTCAGGTTCCAGTCGCAACACTTTGACTCCACAAGGTTCTTTGGTCTTTCCCAGATGACGTGTGTCCCCGAGGAATAATGGAAGACATTCCCAGCTTCGTCTTTGTGCAGTCGGAACTCTTTAAAAGTCGGATTTGTGTGCCATCTATCTATTTAATAATAACAATAATATTAGATTTTATTTGTAAAAAGCACTTTACATTGAGGAAACAACCTCAAAGTGCTACAGTGTATTAAAAAAATACAAATAAAAAGATAATAAATAAAAACAAATACAAATAAAAACTAGAACAGCCAAATAGCTAGAACTAGTATGCATATATCTAAAAAAAAAAAAAAAGAAGTTTTTTTTAAAAAGAAGGGTTTTTAAGCCTTTTTTAAAAGCATCCACAGTCTGTGGTGCTCTCAGGTGGTCAGGGAGAGCGTTCCACAGACTGGGAGCGGCGGAGCAGAAAGCCCGGTCTCCCGTTGTTCGTAGCTTTGTCCTCGGAGGTTGGAGGAGGTTAGCCTGTCCGGAGCGGAGGTGTCGAGTGGAGGATTTGGTTATTTAGCTACACACACTGTGTGGTTTTAAAAACAAACACTCCTCAGTATAATGACACTTTTATACGTATCAAGTAGGAATTATTCATCATAAATGGAATATTTGTACAGCTGGAGCATAATTAGGAGCTTCCAAATATGCCGACAGCACTTATAGACATGAAATAACACCCACATAGTCACCTTTACACTCCTTTAATCCAATATAGCAATGCTGCCTGAGGCTGAGCCAATCAGTGGCCGTGATACTGAACAGTGCGCTCTGATTGGTTTGGTCTCACCTGCCGTACGTACAGTAGGTACACCCTGGACAAGTCACCACCTCATCGCAGGGCCAATACAGATAGACCAGGGGTCGGCAACCCAAAATGTTGAAAGAGCCATATTGGACCAAAAATACAAAAACAAATCTGTCTGGAGCCGCAACAAATTAAAAGCCATATTACATACAGATAGTGTGTCATGAGATATACATTTAATTAAGAGGACTTAAAGGAAACTAAATGACCTCAAATATAGCTACAAATGAGGCATAATGATGCAATATGTACATATCGCTAGCCTAAATAGCATGTTAGCATCGATTAGCTTGCAGTCATGCAGTGACCAAATATGTCTGATTAGCACTCCACACAAGTCAATAACATCAACAAAACTCACCTTTGCGCACTCATGCTCAACGTTAAAAGCGTTGTGGACAAAATAAGACAGAAAAAGAAGTGGCATAAAACACGTCCTAGAAAGTCGGAGAAAGTTATACATTGTAAACAAACTATAAGGTGAGTTCAAGGACCGCCAAAATTAGTAGGACAAAACGGCGCTCGCCAAATACTCGAATCAGTGAAGCACGTTTAATATAAACAGTGTGATTTATAACAATTAGGGAGGTTTATGTCATGTTTGTCCTCCCACAGAAACCATACTAAAACATAAAAATAGATTTTTTTTCCCCTCATCTTTTTCCATTCTTCATACATTTTTGAAAAATCTCCAGAGAGCCACTAGGGCGGCGCTAAAGAGCCGCATGCGGCTCTAGAGCCGCGGGTTGCCGACCACCGAGATAGACAGACAACATTCACACTCACATTCATGCTTATGTTGTGGTGACAACAGTATGTATTGTGACAATGATAATAGTATATAGTGTGATGGTGATAATAGTATATATAGTGATAATAGTATATATAGTCCATCCATCCATCCATCCATCCATTTTCTACCGCTTGTCCTTTTTGGGGTTGCGGGGGGTGCTGGGGCCTATCTCAACTGCATTCGGGCGGTAGGTGGGTACACCCTGGACATACGTATAGTGATATATAGTGTGATAGTGATAATAGTATATATAGTGATAATAGTATATATAGTCCATCCATCCATCCATTTTCTACCGCTTGTCCTTTTCGGGGTTGCGGGGGGTGCTGGGGCCTATCTCAACTGCATTCGGGCGGTAGGTGGGTACACCCTGGACATACGTATAGTGATATATAGTGTGATAGTGATAACAGTATATATAGTGATAATAGTTTATAGTGCGATAGTGATAATAGTAAATAAAGTGATAATAGTATATGTAGTGATAATAGCATATAGTGTGATAGTGTTAATAGTATGCATAGTGATAATAGTTTATAGTGTGATAGTGATAACAGTAAATAAAGTAATAGTAGTATATAGTGTGAAAGTGATAATAGTATGTAGTGTGATAGTTGGAATAGTATGTAAAATGATGATAGGATATAGTGTTATAGAGTTATGATAATATATAGTGATAGTGATAATAGTGTATATTGTGATAGTGATAATAGTGTATAGTGTGATAGTGATAATAGTATATATAGTGCCAGTGATAAAAGTGTATAGTCTGATAGTGACAATAGTATATATAGTGATAGTGATAATACTATATATTGAGATAGTGATAATAGTGTATTTTGTGATAGTGATAATAGTGTATAGTGTGATAGTGATAATAGTATATATAGTGCCAGTGATAAAAGTGTATAGTCTGAGAGTGACAATAGTATATATAGTGATAATACTATATATTGAGATAGTGATAACAGTGTATATTGTGATGATGATAATAGTATATATTGTGATTGTGATTATAGTATACATTGTGATCGTCATGATAGTATATATTGTGATAGTGATAATAGTATATATTGTGATTATGATAATAGTATACACTGTGATAGTGATAATAGTATACAGTGTGATAGTGATAATAGTACATAATGTCATATTGATAGTAGTATATATTGTGATAGTGATAATAGTGTATATTGTGCGAGTGATAATAGTGTATAATATCATAGTGATAATAGTGTATATTGTGACAGTGATAGTATTATATACTGTGACTGCGATAGTAGTATACAGTGTGATAGTGATAACAGTGTATATTGTGATGATGATAAAAGTATATATTGTGATTGTGATTATAGTTTATATTGTGATCGTGATAATAGTATATATTGTGTAGTAATAATAGTATATATTGTGATTATGATAATAGTATACCCTGTGATAGTGATATTAATAAACAGTGTGATAGTGATAATAGTATATATTGTGATAGTGATAATAGTGCATATTATCATAGCGATAATAGTGTACGTATATTGTGATAGTGATAATAGTATATTTGTGATAGTGATAATAGTATACAGTGTGATAGTGATATTAGTGATAGTGATAATAGTTCATAATGTGATAGTGATACTATTGCATATTGTGACAGTGAAAGAGAATATTCATAGTGATGAGAATGATATCTACCACTATTCTGTCATCCCAGCTTTACTTGAACCAACAAACATTTCAGTTTATGCGGTCTTTTATTTCACCATTGAAAATGCCACAATATTGCACTTTAGCCTCTCAACTGTTTGTGTGCACAAACAAAGGGGCCCTCAGTGTGCGCAGCGGGGTTGGGGGGGAGGTGGGGGGCTCTGGCTCACAACCATGTCTGGAATCCTGCTCCTTGTTTCCGTTTACTTTTTGGGTTTTTTTCTTCCTCGCCGCTTTGTGTTTTCTCACAAAGAAAAGAATAACACAAGTCGACGTTGTTTAAAGCTGCAAGTCGCCACGTTCTCACGCTGCACTGCACAAACATGACAACACTAACTTCATCATCAACAAAAATGTACAAATTAAATCTTCAACGTCCCTCGCCATGTTTCACTTTAAAGTTTGCGGCTGTACTCGTTGGAATAATATTTTTCAAAGCATTTTCTACTCATTTTTGGCCTAAACTAAGCATTTTCATGCACAAAAAATGACAAAATAAGCTAAAGTATAAATACTACAGTATTATTGTTATTATTGCATTATTATTATCATCACAATATGCACTATAATCAATATCATATCATATATCATATCATTATTACACTCAATGCAATACATGTAATACAGTACTGGCAGAATAAACGTTGTGTGTCACTTTGTCTCCCTCTAGTGGGGATAAACAGCATCATCATCTGTTAAACTGCTCACAGTCACTAGGAAATAAAAAGTCCAAAAATATCTGGATTGTTATGATATGCTGTGATATATCTATCAGTGTCATTTCTTCCGTGTTATAATTAATTTTATTATATTTAATAATAATATTATTATAATGTTTCAATGACATGCATGAATATGAGGGAACAGTACGGTGGCCTGGAAGTGCAAAACACTTACATTTCATGAATTCAATTATAATCTCAGAAAAAACACCAAAAAAAAGGACGAAACAAGCTACAATTCCAGAAAGCCCAAAAAGAAAAGCCAAAACAATTTACGTTTTCGGACAAATATTAAGAAAAGATGAAACACTTTACAATTATAGATACAATTTACAGTTTCAAAACCCGGAAAGGGAATGTCCCATAATTCCAAATTGACAGCTAAATCAGCCAATCATTGTGTTCATGTCCGCACCCTAATGAGGAAGTAAAGATTCACCGGATATGCTCAAAATGATTGGCCGATTTAGCTGTCAATCTATGATTTGGGACATTCCTTTTCCGGTTTATAAAAATTGTAAGTCGCTTCGCCTTTAGTTTTTGCGTTTTCTGTCATTTGTTTCAATACATTTTAAAAAGCGTTTTGCACTTCCAGGCCACCGTAGTACAGCCTTCAAAATACAGTAAATAAACAAACTTCAACAATATTCCCACTATTTTATTCCAAATACGTACAACATATTCTGGTGGTAATACCCTTGTTCGCCATAAGAGGGCGGCAGAGCAACTCTCCTGTCTGTTTTTCTGCGACACTATGGCTATTATGAGGCCACAATTGTAATATTCACGATTTCCACGCATGTCTAATAACACCGAGCAGAACACATTTAATGATTTAATGAAACAAATAAGATCACGTCACCTGTAATATTCACTCACTGGCCACAATATTAGGAACAGGTAAACATTCTAGTGATTCATTTTGAAGTTGGGTGGGAAAAGTCTTACTTTTCAAT